>NC_080429.1:37296865-37900865 GCF_029873635.1 Malania oleifera | reverse complement strand
TAAAATAAAAGTTGAAACTTTAAATTAACTAAGGCTGGTCTATATGAACTACTCAAATGATAATGACATGGTTTTTCACTTATGATTTTGGTAGGCTCTCATACCATGAAAAAATATAACAAAAAGTTTTTTTTTTTTTTTCTTGTGAGAAAGAAAACTACATATCGTTCATTAAGAAAATAAAGGTATATTTACAATTTCTACATCTAGAATCAAAATCCCTAAAAAATTTTTAAATTCTATTTACAGGAGATTGTGGAGAATCATAGGCGATTTTCTTATTACAATAATTTGGGGATTTCATCCAATTTAGATTTGCTTGTTATAATGATTTGAGAATCCCATCCAATTTGGGATTTTCTTGTTTCAATCATTTGAGGATCCCATCCAATTTAGGATTTGCTGTTGCAATAATTTGAAATCTTATTGAATTTGAGATTTGTTATTCCTGGAATTGAGAATATCCACAAATTTTGTAATAAATACTCTTTTGAAGTCTTATTGGAGTGGTCTTAGATAGTAACGATAGGATGTCAATTTTCTTATTTTCTTTAATTTTCTCTTCCTTCTTTTTGAAGGTACGGCACCGCGCGTACACGCACACACACATACGAAATAAAACAATAGGAAGATTTGGACCCCGTGAAGCATATGCGTAGCAGCTGCTAGCATATCTTCTGCAACCATACAAACTATATATAGATACATCAATCAATATAAATAAATATTGTAGACACCCATTTTTTTGGTATGTGAAGTTGAGTGTATTTGTGAGTGATTTTGACTTTCAAAGCTATTATAAAGCAAGCAAAAAAAAAAAAAAAAAATTTCTAAGGTTCTAGTTCATTTTCCATAAAACATTTTTTAAAAATTGCTCCTATCCCACCCATTTCATCAATTATTCACAAATACATGTCACCAAAAAAAAAAAAAAAATGAACCAAGACGATAATCCAAAATACAAGTTTTGAACTTCATCTTCAAGCTCCCATCCTCATAACATGTTTACCTACAAAATCACACACAACCTCATCAAATTTTAATTTCAAAAACCCACAAAATAAAAGCAAAAAAAAAACAAAAGCAAAAAAAAAAACACAATAAATTCTTCAAACTTGAGCTCATAAACAAATCCACAAGCAACTAAATTTTCCCAATTAAAGCCTAATTGATCTCAAATCCAATTGAACCTTAATTTTAAAAGTAAAGTTTGGTTGACTTTTGATTTCAAAATTAAGGTTGTATCGAACTTCAATTTCAAAAATTAAGACTCAATTGAACATTAATTTCTTCTTCTTGACTTTTGATTTCAAAAATAAGGTTAAATCAAATTTTAATTTCAAATATTAAGATTCAAATGAATATTAATTATTTCTTCTTCTTCTTCTTCTTCTTCTTGACTTTTGATTTCAAAATTAAGGTTAAATAAAATTCCAATTTCAAAAATTAAGACTCAATTGAATATTAATTTCTTCTTCTTCTTGGTCAAAATGCATCTGTTGGGAGAATAGAAAAGGAGTACGGGAGTGTTATGGCAAGATACTTTGACTTACCCCTTAAACCTTGGATCTAAAGCAAAGAAAGCAAGGGGAAGAAGGAAAATTCAATTAAAGGCAAATGAGAGTGATGAATAATGGAAAGGGTGGTTATGGGGGGAAGCAAATTGTATGAATGGTAGGCATGAATTTTTGCTAAGGTGTGCACTTGCAACGTGATGCAATTTACGTGGAAGATGAGTTATGTGGGCATGATTGAGTGAAATTAATTGACATTTTTGTGATTTTGTGAAATTTGGGGTGATGAATGAAATTGTGCGTCATGGAATAAATGGTGTGAGATTTGAGCAAGTTGTGCAATGTGAGTGAGAGAAATGGGAATATGATCATGAAATTATATGGGTAAATCAATTAGGGGCTAATGTTGAAATTAGATGATTGTTAGTATGATGTGATATAAATGCATGAGATTTTATGAAATTAGGAGAAATTAAGTTGAATTGGATGCAAAATAGGTAGGGTTTGAAGGGAATTTAGTGAAATTGAGAGAGGTTGATAAAAGAAAATAAGACATTTAAAATGGAGAAAACACAATAAGCAATTATTTCTCGTGGGAAATCGTTGGGGGTTATGCCTTTGCACACCTTGGGGATTGTGGGGGATTGTTGAGGATTTGGTAATTGAATAAAATGAAAAAATCTAACACTTGACTTCAAAAGTCAAGGTATCGTCCATTAGACAGGTATGAATTGTTATTAGTTTAATACCAATAAGGGCAGTTGTTTCGATATGTTAAGGATACATACCTATCCACAATTGAAAATCCTTCCATTTGCATACTTTTACTTATGAATCCTACTTGGTATCGAGATCATTGACTATCGGTTTCCTTAAACGTAGGTGTAAGTTAGAAACCAATGAACTGCTAGTATATTGAATAGGAGTTATAACTCCACATAGAGAAAAAAAGTTAGTGGTGACTCTATTTGACTATATTTGACCCATTTCTCATCCTATGTGTCGACTCTATGAGTCTAATCCCGTTTTTATAATAACAAATCACATAGTATCTTATCTGTGCATTGAGATTGTGAACAGGATCATTACTTAGCATGTACGGAAGGTAACGATGTCATGGAAGTCATGAGGAACTTAAAGCATATACAATCTGACATACTTCATGGAATTAGAAAAGCAAAAGGATGAGTGCTAAGGTCAAACTAAGGTCTTATCAATTGCAATGGGTATTTAGTATTACTTGTATTTACATATCTCGCATGATGTAGCTGGAAGCTCGAAAAGACCTTAGTTTGACCTTAGCACTCATGCATTTCATAAAAAATCTATTTACATTAGTTCTAGATTGAATGGAAATTTTAGAGGCAAAGTGATAAAATTAGAGGCCTCGTCGACGAATGACTAAAGGCCACCTGTCACCGAACGATTTGTTCTTGTCGACGAGAAAATACCGAGAGCTCAAAAATCTCGAACAGTCCTCCCATCGACGAACCCATGTTCCTGTCGACGAACGAGTGTTAAACACTCGTCGACGAATCTGTGGTAGAGAACAACACTTCAGCACAGAAACGCATGGGAATTTCTTAATTAAATGAACCAACAGTTGAAATCTAATCAAAGGCCGAAAATACTTATATATACCAAACCCTAAACCCTAAAGAACAACTCTTGAACACTCTTGCCTACACTCTATCAGATTCAAACTCTTTTGGGGCAGTCTCTACGTTGATTTTAAAGATCAAATGGCCTTTATTCATATTGTTGCAATCAAGATCATGTTCTTGGAAGTTTTGGTAAACGAAGTATTGTGTTTTGATATTCAATCTTATTCTCGAAGCTTTTATTCTCTCACAAACTGATTGTTAAATATTATATGAGAGTTAGATCTTGAGTTCATATATATATATATATATATATATATATATATATATATTATATGTTATGTGAAGATTTTTTTTTTTAAAGGATTTGCTAAACTTCTGAATCTTTGAAAACTATCACGTTTATTCCTTATTTAAAGATTTCATCTTAGCTTTATTATTGTTAAATATATTTGATTTTTGCAGAAAACTCATTGTATAAATATTTTTATAAAGATCATATATTTGATTTAGATCTTTGCAGAAAACTCATTGTATTAATATTTTTATAAAGATCATATATTTGATTTAGATCTTTGCAGAAGACTTATCATATAAATATTTTTATAAAGATCATAAATTTTACTTAGATCTTTGAAGCATATTTATCATATATATTCTTTACACAAAGATCATATAGTTGTTATTGCAAAAGACCTTATTGATCATATTACATACACTAGATTGAGCTTCAAGTTATATCATCTGAGTATGTACTAGGATTTCAATTGTACTCATTAGCTTGTTAAGAAGCATTTAAGTTTGCATAAAATTGTAATCATCTTTTTGTATTGACGGTTCGGGTTGTGAACCGAGTTGAGGAGGAAGTTACGCCTCTTTTAGCAGCAGACTGTAAAGGGAAGTTTCGTCCCAATTAAAGGAACGGGATTAGTGGAATCCTTGAGTGGGTTGCTCAAGGCGAGCACGTAGGCCAGGGTAGGCTGAATATCATAAAAATCTGAGTTTGCATCTCTCTTTCCCTTAACTTTTTAAATTTTTGCCTGCACTTATTTATCTATTTTTGGTATATGTTAAGTAATTGGGTAATTCAGTTTGTTTAATTAAGTCACACCTTAAATTGATAAGTTGAGAAAGACTAAATAGTTTTTCATCTAGGTTGTATGTGTATTGTTGTAAGTTTTCAAAATTAGGACTTGAGTGACCTAGATTTTAAAATACCCAATTCACCACGTCCCCCCTCTTAGGATTACACCTAAATTAACATTTGGTATCAGAGCGAGATTACACTAGACTTAAACGTTTTTTTTTTTTTTTTTTTTTTTTTGTAAAAGATCACAATGGCACATATCGGTGTAACCCCGTTTAGTGAGGGACACTCATTCGCACGACCATCCATCTTTTGTGGTGTTAACTACACATACTGGAAGCAAAGAATGAGAATCTTTCTTCAAAATGCTGATTGGAAAGTATGGAAAGTTGTTTCCAGAGGAAATCATATTCCTATGAAAATCGTAGAGAAAGAAAATATACCTAATACTGAGGATGAATGCATAGATGAGGACATGAAAGCTCATCAAATAAATGTTACTGCAATGAATCTGTTATATTGTGCTTTAGACGTAAATGAATTTAATAGGGTTATGACATGTACAACTACTAAGGAAATATGGGATAAATTAGAAGTCACATATGAAGGCACTAAAGATGTAAAAGACAGTAGAATAGATATGCTAACAAGTGAATACGAAACTTTTAAAATGTCTTCTAGTGAATCAATCCAATCCATGTACACCAGGTTCACCCACATCACAAATTCATTACATGCTCTTGGTAAAACTTACCGCACTTATGAAATGATCAAGAAAATTCTTCTAGGATTACCACCAGTCTGGGAGGAAAAGGCTACAGCCATAGCAGAAGGACAGAACCTGAAAGCAATGAAACTAGATGATTTGATCGGGTCACTTATCACATACGAGCTGACAATAAATGAAAGACTGAGTGAGCAGAATAAAACTAAGTAACATCCCTCGAAGCATTATCCAGCAATTCTAGTGAAGAAAGTTGTTCAGAATCAAAAGATAATATGGCTCTTCTAACAAAGAAGTTTGGAAAGTTCCTGAAAAAGAACCAGAAGTATACCAAAAAATTCCGGGACTCAAAAACAAAAAAGGGTGAGTCAAGCAGAAGGAAGCAAAAGGATGATCCTCCTACATGCTATAACTATAGAGAAGTTGGGCACATCAAGCTAGATTCTCCTCAGCTAAAAAAGGTGTCCAAAAAGAAGAAGAAGGCACTAAAAGTTGGTTAGGACACACACAATGCCAGCAATTCAGACTTAAAATCTAGCGACGACTAGATTGCAAATCTGTGTCTGATGGCTCACGAAGACCACGAGGAACAACCTTTTTGTTCAGCTTCATCATATTATTCTAGTGATTCCGATAATGATAATAGCATGATTCTGTATAATGAAATGCAACAGCAGTATCTGTATACTCTTAAAATGCTTGAGAAAATGACTAAAAAAAATTCTGATTTGAAATTAAAATTAAAGGAATTTTCAAAGTTGTTGGAAAGACAAAGTGAATCTCATGCATAAAAGACAAGGATTTGAAAATTGAGGAGTTCGAAAGAAATTTGGAAGATAAATCTAAAATTATTTATAAATTCACGAAGGGTCAAAATAATTTTGAAAGATTTCTTGGAGCTCAAAGAAATTCTTTAGACAAGGAAGGTCTTGGTTTTAATGGAAAATAAAATCTTAAACAGAAACATATTTTCATGGGATACTTTGTGAGAGAATCAAAATCTTATGTTCCATCTAAATATGCTTATAGATATACTACATGTTTTAAATGTAAGAGGCTAGGTCGCATAAAATTTGACTGTCCTTTCAAAAACAAAGATGTTAAAATTAAGAAAGTCTGGAATGTCAAAGGAGAGTCTAGCACTAACCCCCATGGACCTAAGAAAAAATAGGTACCAATGCAGGTGTGCTTGAGATCGTCTGCTTCAAAGGATAAATGGTATATGAATAGTAGATGCTCTCAATACATTACCAGAGATAAAACAAAATTCGCATCCATCACACCTAAGGATGGAGGATTCATCACCTTCGGCGACAACACAAAAGGTAGAATCATTGGAGTAGGTAAAGTTGATAAGGAACCTTCCCTTATTATTAATAATGTGTTATTAGTAGATGGTTTAAAACATAACCTATTAAGTATAAGTCAATTATGTGATAAAGGTTATAGGGTGTCCTTTGAACATGAAAAATGCACTCTAGAGAATAAATCTGAAAACAAAATATTGTTTACTGCTGATCGTCATGAAAATGTCTACACTACTAGCTTTGATAATCTTGCTTCTCAACATGTAACTTGCTTTTCTGGTATAAATGAAGCTAGTTGGCTTTGGCATAGGAGATTAGGACATGCAAACATGGACTTATTATCTAAACTAGTTAAAGGAAAATTAGTTAAGGGATTACTTAAGACAAAATTTGCGAAAGATAAAATATGAGATGCATGTCAACTAGGGAAAACAGTAAAATCTAACTTTAAGAAGAAGAAAGTTATCTCCACCACTAGGCCACTTCAAATGTTGCACTTAGATTTATTTAGTCATAATCCAAAGTTTAGGTGGTAAATTATATATTTTCGTCATTGTTGACGACTATTCTAGGTTCACATGGGTACTATTTCTTACACATAAAATGAAACTTGTGAACAATTTACTAGACTTTGTCGAAAAATCCAAAATGAAAAGGGATACAAAATAACACACATTAGAAGTGATAGGAGAATGGAATTTAAAAATGAAGGTGTAAAGAATTACTGTGACATAAAGGGTATATCTCATAACTTCTCAGCACCTAGGACTCTACAACAAAATGGGGTAGTTGAGAGAAAGAATAGAACTTTACAGGAAATGGTTAGAACTATGCTTAACGAACATAAATTACCTAAGTTGTCACGCCCCGAACCCGCAAATGGGTCCCAAGTGTGATTATCGTAACCCAAACTGTCTCTGTATTAAATAAAACATACATGATACAATACCAAAAGAGGGTCCGACCCCGTGGGGTACACAGATGCCCTATACACATACATAAATACATCCATACTCTTCAGTTACGCAGCGAAAAATTTTTCATCTATCTATATAACATACCATACCAGAGTCTGTACAAAACAAGGATATACCAACCTATACAATACTAGGGTATACAATCCCATAAATACCGTACATACTCCAGGTGTCTACAAAAAAAACCATCACGACAACCCGGTTACAAAATCTCATACCAAATCAGGTACTAACAGCAGCTAATGACACCTCTGCTTCTGAATGCTAAGATGCTAAATACAGCTACCTGAGGGACAAGAAAACATTGTACGTACATTCGGGGTAAGAAACCTCTCAGTAAGGAAGAAAGCAGGTTATATCAGTGTGTTGCATACCAATGTTATTATACGCAAAACATAACACCATACAATACGATACAGTTCGAAAACATTTTCATACAATTCCATATAGTTCCAGTATTTTCACAAATGCATTCCAGTACATACGATACCCAAAACATACGGTTAGTGTCGTCACACTAATACGTAACTACGCTATAAAACCCGAAACTTCAAGTGATTACATTGCCAATACGATGTAGCTCACACTAATACGCAACTACTCCATGAGCCCGAAGTTCCAGAACAATTACATTGCCAACACGCAACTACTCCATGAAACCCGAAACTTCACAGCGATTACATTGCCATACAGTGTAGCTCACACCCCTCGGTGACCAGCCGGGATACGTAGTGATATTTCATACCCTCGAATATAGAGCCGGACACTCTCGCCCACGATTTTCACACCGGTACATGGCGCATCGTACGGTAATTAGCCGTCACTAGCCGATTTCACAAAACTTGGAATCATTTTGGAGCTCACACTCCTATACATTTCAGCGTACGGTAATTAGCCGCCACATAACTGTTTTAAAAATACCTGGAACAATTACATACAACCATACATACCACACTTATTTGGTTTACGAAAAATCATATCGTTCTCCAACTCAAGTATACAGTTTATGCAAATATGGATAACAGTTATCTCAATAATATAGTTTAAACAAAACAAACGGTTTTCCAAACAAAGTAGAGATGATACCCGAAATCCCCAAATTTTTTCAAAAACTGTAACCCAAAAATCCCATATTTTTACTAGATAGATTTCCCTAAATAAGTTACCAAAACATACATATGATCGTAGCCTACAAGCTTATCAATTCTAATTTCGAAAATAAATTGATATAAACTGAATCCCCTTACCTTAACCCGAATTCCAACTACGAACTCTACGGTCCCCAAAACTACGAATCGAGACTCCAAAACCTACATACCACAGTACAATACATGCTTACAATCCGTACTACTATACATATTCTGAATCAGAAACGAAAACCAAGCCATACCTCGATTTTTAGCCCAAAACCCAAAAATGTTCAAAACGAGATTCTGATCCGCTAGAAACGTAGAGAATCCTTCCCTGATCCTCATAGTAATGTTGGATTTACAAATCAGGTGATGAACAGCGAAGAAATCAAGAGAGAGAGAGAGAGAGTTCTTCAAGTTCTAGAGAGAGAGAGGGAGAGGATGTTTTGAAATTACTTAGCTTAGAAGCAATGGAAACTGATATTTATAGCCCTTGACTTAGCCGCCCTCGTCCACGAATTGGTGTTCTTGTCGACAAGTCTGCCATTACCTTCGTCAACGAAGTGGTGACCTCGTCGAAGAGCCTAAGATGCCTGGTTTCCCGAAATCTCTCGGCTTCTCCTCATCGACGAGCCTCTGAATTTTGTCGACAAGAACTGAAGGGACTTCGTCGATGAACTCTGGCCTCATCGATGAATTCTGCTCAATTCACCAATTTACCCTTCTTTTACATAATTGATCCATATATCACGGTTCGGGTTCTTACATAAGTATTTCTAAGCTGAGACAGTGAACACCACCTGCTATGCATCGCATAAATTTCTAATTAAACCCACTCTAAATAAAACTCTCTACGAATTGTGGAATGGCCATAGATCAAATATTTCATATTTTCATGTCTTTGGCTGCAAATGTTTTATTCTTAGAGATAATGAACACCTAGGAAAACTTGATGTCAAATCAGATGAGGGTATCTTTCTAGGTTATACATTAGATAGTGAAGCCTACAGAGTGTGTAACAAAAGAATATTGACTGTAGTTGAATCCACCCATGTAGTGTTTGATAAGTCCAATCCCTTCTCCGAAAAGCCTCATGAGGATAAAATTGAGATAAGTAAGAAGTTAAGGAAAATAATTCATATAAGAGCAATGAAGTTAAGGAAACATCTCCTGAAGATAATCAACTAGAAAGAGAGGTTAACGAGCTACCTAAGGAATGGAAATATGTAAGGAATCACCCCATTGATCTAATCATAGGTGAACCATCATATAGAGTAGCTACATGATCTTCACTTAGAAATATGGTTAGTCACTTTGCATTCTTATCACAGGAAGAGCCTACAAATGTGAGTGAGGCAATTGAGGATGAATCATGGGTGATATCTATGCAAGAAGAATTAAATCAATTTGAGAGAAATATAGTCTAGACATTAGTTCCTAGACTTGATAATCATACGGTTATTGGAACAAAATGGGTATATAAGAACAAGAAAGATGAAAATGAGATAGTAATTAGAAACAAAGTTAGACTAGTGGCTCAAGGATATAACCAGGAGGAAGGCATAGATTTTAAGGAAACATTTGCTCATGTAGCTAGAATGGAAGTCATTAGGATGTTGCTAGCATATGCTGCTTTTGAGAATTCCAAATTATATCAAATGGATGTTAAGAGAGCATTCTCAAATGGCTATATTAATGAGGAAGTTTATGTTGAACAACCCCTTGGATTTAAAAACCACAATTTTCTAAATCATGTCTATAAATTGACTAAAGTCTTGTATGGATTGAAGCAAGCTCCTAGAGTTTGATATGAAAGGCTTAGTGGTTTTCTTCTAGAAAATGGATTTACTAAAGGGAAGATTGACACAACACTTTTCATAAAAACTAAAAATGATAACTTGCTCCTAATACAAATATACGTAGATGATATCATTTTTAGAGCAACCGACAAAGAGTTGTGTAATGAGTTTGCCAGCTGCATGCAAAGTGACTTTGAAATGAGCATGATGGGTGAACTTAATTTCTTTCTACGACTTCGGATCAAACAGGTAACACATAGGATTTGTATAAACCAATTGAAATACATTAGAGACTTGCTAAAAAAGTTTAACATGGAAGATGGATATATTTTAGGAACACCTATGAGCTCTTCAACAAAATTAGATAAAGATGAGCGAGGAATACCCATGGATGTTAAGCTCTACTGTGGAATGATTGGTAGCCTATTATACCTGACTACTAGCAGGCCTAATATTATGTTTAGCGTATGCATATGTGCAAGATTTCAGGCTGCACCTAAAGAGTCACAATGATTAGCAGTTAAAAGAATACTTAGATACCTTATTGGAACTATTGAAGTTTAATTATGGTATCCTAAGTACACTTCTCTTGAGATTGTTATTTATTCTGATGCTTACTTTTGTCGGTAGTAAAGTGGATAGAAAAAGCACGAGAGGCACTTGTCACTTTTTAGGACAATCCTTAGTTTTTTGTTTTTCCAAGAAACAAAATTTAGTTGCATTGTCCACAACTGAGACAGAATACATAGCGGCTGGAAGTTGTTGTGCTCAAACGCTATACATAAAGCAAAAACTAATGGACTATGGATTGTACTATGAATCTTTTCCTATAAAGTGTGACAATACAAGTGTAACAAACATTTCAAAGAATCCTATATCACATTCATGAACTAAGCACATAGAAATTATTAGACATCATTTTCTACGTAACCATGTGGAAAAGGGAGATGTAGTACTTGAGTTTGTGTGCACAGATGAACAATGGACAAACATATTCACGAAACCACTTCCAAAGGATAGGTTTATTCAAATTAGACGTGAATTAAGCCTAATGCACAGTAGAGAAGTTATCTAGAGATATATTAGAATACATAACTGAGAGGGAGCAACTTAAATTAAAATTAAGTAATGGCTATTGCATGTTAAATATTTTATGGATCTAGAATACATATTGATGCGCAAATGAATTTTAAACTTTAATGAACTGAATTACTTACCTATATCAATGTCGATTGAAATGTTGTTGTATGTTAAACATGAAATTTGATTTCACAAAGCAATTATATTTTTAGAAAGGGGGAGAGATAAATTGCTTAACACAGGGGGAGAAATAATTTTTTTTCACAAAGGGGCGAAATATAACCATGTATATTTTTGTATACCTTTTTTATTGATGTCAAAAGGGGGAGAGAATATTTATTAAAGAAAAATTTTCTTTGTAATATTTTCTAAATTACATTGACATATTATTAGAAAAGGGGGAGAGAATATTTATTTCCACTTGTGTATTTGTCATCATTAAAAAGGGGGAGATTGTTGACTCTATGAGTCAAATCCCATTTTGATAATGACAAATCACATAGTATATTACCTGTGCATTGAGATTGTGAACGGGATCATTACGTAGCATGCAGGGAAGGTAAGGATGTCATGGAAGCCATGAGGAACTTAAAGCATATACAATTTGGCACACTTCATGGAATTAGAAAAGCAAAAGGATGAAGAAGCTTCAAGTTTCTCAATTGTAATGGGTATTTAGTATTACTTGTATTTACATATCTCATATGATATAGTTGGAAACTCAAAAAGACCTTAGTCTAACCTTAGGACTCATGCATTTCATAAAAAATCTATTTACATTAATTCTAGGTTGGATGGAAACTTTAGAGGCAAAATGATAAATTAGAGGTCTCATCGGCAAACATCCTACTCTCGTCGACGAATGACTAAAGGCCACTCTTCGCCGAACGATTTGTTCTCGTTGACGAGAAAATACTGAGAGCTCAAAAATTTCAAACAGTCCTCCCATTAACGAACCCATGTTCCCGTCGACAAACGAGTGTTGAACACTCATCAACGAAAGTGTCCAACTTGTCAATGAATCCGTGGCAGAGAACAGTGCTTCAGCGCAGAAACGCACAGGAATTTCTTAATTAAATAATCCAACAGTTGAAATCTAATCAAAGCCTGAAAATACTTATATATACCAAACCCTAAACCCAAAAGAACAACTCTTGAACACTCTTGCCTACACTATCAAATTCAAACTCTTTTGGGGCAGTCTCTACGTTGATTTTAAAGATCAAATGGCATTCATTCATATTGTTGCAATCAAGATCGTGTTCTTGGAAGTTTTGGAAAACGAAGTATTGTGTTTTGATATTCAATCTTATTCTCAAAACTTTTATTCTCTCACAAAATGATTGTTAAATATTATTTGAGAGCCAGATCTTGAGTTCATATATATATATATATATATATATATATATATATATATATTAGGTAAAGTTTTTTTTGAAAATGATTTGCTAAAGTTATGAATCTTTGAAAACTATCACATTTATTCTTTATTCAAGGATTTCATCTCAGCTTTATTAATCTTAATATATTTTATCTTTGCAAAAAAATCATCGTACAAATATTTTTATAAAGATCATATATTTGATTTAGATCTTTGCAGAATACTCATTGTATAAATATTTTTATAAAGATCATATATTTGATTTAGATCTTTGAAGAAGACCTATCATATAAATATTTTTATAAAGATCATAAATTTGACTTAGATCTTTGAAGCATATTTATCATATCTATTCTTTATACAAAGATCATATACTTGTTATTGCAAAATACCTTATTGATCATATTACATACACTATATTGAGCTTCAAGTTACTTCATCTGAGTATGTATTAGGATTTCAATTATACTCATTAGTTTGTTAAGAAGCGTTTGAGTTTGCAAAAAATTGTAATCAACTTATTGTATTGACGGTTCAGGTTGTGAACCGGGTTGAGGAGGAAGTTACGTCTCTTGTAAGCAGCAGACTGTAA
The DNA here is from genome assembly GCF_029873635.1 of Malania oleifera. Classification (NCBI taxonomy): domain Eukaryota; kingdom Viridiplantae; phylum Streptophyta; class Magnoliopsida; order Santalales; family Ximeniaceae; genus Malania; species Malania oleifera. The sequence goes on along the minus strand of NC_080429.1, from coordinate 37,887,673 downwards.
AGGGAAGCTCTGTCCCAATTAAAGGAGTGAGATTAATGGAATCCTTGAGTGAGTTGCTCAATGCGAGCACGTAGGCCGGGGTAGGCTAAATCTCGTAAAAATCTGAGTTTGCGTCTCTCTTTCTATTAACTCTTTTAATTTCCGCCTGCACGTATTTATCTGTTTCTTGTGTATGTTAAGTAATTGGGTAATTCAGTTTATTTAATTAAGTCACACATTAAATTGATAAGTTGAAAAATACTAAATTGCTTGTCTACTAGGTTGTACGTGTATGGTTTTAAGTTTTCAAAATTAGGACTTGAGTGACCTAGATTTTAAAATACCCAATTCACCCTCCTTCTTGGGATTACACCTAAATTAACACTATGTATTACCTCCCTTATTAATATCAAGTTTGTCACTCGATCAAAGCGATTCAGAGATTTACCCTCCTCTTGTAGGAGGTGACCCTCCGAGACGTTACGACAAACATGTTACTTCCTATCCTAACAAAATTTATAAATGAAGTAGATTGACAGTACATAGGAATGAGTGGATGACAATTAACTTTCTAATTAATTTAAATTTTAATTAACTTTTACTTAGAATATAATTAAATTTTTAATTAGAAAAAATTAAAATGGAAATTAAAAATATTAAAATGTCAATTAAAATAAAAATTATTAGTTAATTTTTAATTAGAAATATTAAAAATATTAATCAAAAAAATTTAATTAATTTTTTAAGGATTTATGTTAAAACTTAGGTTTTAAAATAGACTTATATTAAAACCAAAATTTCAAAATAGCACATGCACTTACATGATCAAAATATAGTCACATCACTTGACACACTAAAACCTAGTTTTTAAAATTAGTTTCTATTGAAAGTGAGATTTGGTAACTCCATTTTGAAAACTTGCATGCACGCTGCATGTGCCATGCATAAACCAACAATTTCGTAACTAATTTTACAACCAAATTTCTGTTACTTGGTTTTCGTTTAAGTTCTTCATGCACATGCATGAGCCATACATGGCTAGAAAACTTTGAAATTTAGTTTTGATAGTTACGTACTCATTTACCATCCCCTCTCCCTGTTACAGTTAATAATTAGTTTGGTTATTTGGTTAGTTAACAGTTTTTTAGTTTGTTTTTCTTTCTTTCTTCTTTTCTGTTTTTTGTTTCTTTCTCTGGTTATAAATATAACATTTCTTAGATTGTAATCGTGGGTGGAATAAAGAAAAGTTCTCATTTCTTGCTTGTGTCTTTAGCTTCTTTTCCATTGCTGTCAGCACTCTGTTTTATGGTATCAAAGCAAGAAAATTGAGAAGGTCCACTTCCGTGTCCACTTCATCTATTTCAATGAATAATTCAAATGAGGAAAGTATTACATACTACTTGCAGAGTGGTGATTCACCACGTGCAATGTTGGTTTCAAATGTCCTCACTCAAGAGAATTAACATAGATGGAGCAGATCCATGATGATGGCTTTGAAGGCAAAGAACAATATTGGGTTCGTGAATGGAACAATAACTCAACTAGCTTCAACAGATGCTTCGAATGCTCTGTGGGAAAGATGCAATAATATGGTATCTTCTTGGATCATTAGCTCAGTGTCAAGAGAAATTGGAACCAGCATCATTTGCTCCCGAACTGCCAAGGATATGTGGCAAGATCTCAAGAACAGATTCACACAAGGAAATGGGCCAAGCATTTTTCAACGTCAGAAAGATTTATCAATGCTAATCCAAGAAAATATGTTGATAAGAGATTATTATACGAAGTTCAATTCTTTATGGGATGAATTAGCAAATTACAATCAAATTCCCACTTGTACTTGTGGTATAATAAGAACCTGCACCTATGATGCTATTCAATTTTTCTAAAATACCAAGATAGACAACATGTCATTCAATTCTTGATGAAATTGAATTGATGTTTTTCTCATGTTAGAGGGCAAATCTTGATGATGGAACCTCTACCAAAAATAAACAAAGTATTTTCTTTAATAGTTCAAGAAGAAAAACAGAGAGAACTTAGCAGAACTGGGGTAATTGATATTGTTGCCTTCATGAGTAAAATGCAAGATATGAATTCATCAGGCCACAAATATGTTTCTGGAAATCAACAGCAGAGGAAAGCAAAGCTATTTTGTACTCATTGTGGGTTGAATAATCACATGATTGATAAATGCTACAAAATACATGGCTATCCTTTAAGTTTTAAATTTACCAATTATCGACAGAAAAGGAAATTCTTCATCAGCAAACCAAGGCATAAGCCAACCTCTTGATACAACTCTTGAGCGTCATAATCTATTATCTTTCTCTCAGGAGGACTGTCAAAAATTGTTAGCATTAATCCACTTACAATCTAATGAAAATATCACTCATCAAGCAGCGAATATTGTTTCTAACATTCCTTTACAAAATACCCAAGGTATGACACTTTCCAGTTTTTCTTCAAGTTGTTCAGCATCTTCATCAACATCTCAAAATAATTGGATTGTAGACACTGGTGCTACAGATCACATTATTCATTCTATTGATATCTTTACTTCCATAACAAAATCTTTAAACACTTCTGTTATGCTACCAAATGGTAAAAATGTACCAGTTACTCACCTTGGCACAATCAAATTATTTGAAAGCCTAATACTCAAAGATGTACTTTGTGTACCATCTTTCTCATATAATCTGCTCTCAGTTTGCAAGCTAGCTTACTTCAACCTAGAAATGCACCTTTGTTTTCTTACCTTATGTTTGTTTTATTGAGGAATTTACCCATGGAGGATGAATGGGATTGCTAGAAAGATAACTGAGCTATACATCTTGTAATAACCCCAAAAAGGGCTATAAAAGATTAGTAGAGCGATTCCAAAAATAAAAATTAATTAATTAATCGAATTTATAAAAAAGAAAAAAATAAATAATAAATAATTAAAATTTATTTTTATTTTTCATTAATAAAATATATTATTATTAATATTAATTAAATATATTATTATTACTACTACTATTATTATTATTATTACTCTCCAAGAGGTTTTTTTTCCTTTTCTTTTTCTTTCGTTTCTTTTTCTTTCTTCTTCTTCTTCTTCTTCTTCTTCTTCTTCTTCTTCTTTTCTTCTTCTATTCGCGCAGACACACTCTCTCTCTCTCTCCTCTCATTCTCTCCCCCTCTCTCCTCAATTTTGTGACGGATTTTCACCCAATCAAAAATCGGAAGATACCACTAGACTCCATTCTCCGCTACCGTCATTTCTACCGAACGGATCGGTGGCAAAAGTAGCGTAGGCATATCTCTTGAGGTAAGTCAATTTTTCCTTTTTCTTTAATTTCTTGCAAATTATAAGCCTAATTAATGAGCAGACACCACCACGAGAATCTAGAGATGATTCTCTATAAGTCTAGTGGGATGGAATTCTCATGGGGTTGTCGTGGGTAAAACTCCAAATTTGGGGTACGGGGGTTATTAAGGAGCTTATTTTTAATTAATTAGGATTAATTTAGAAATACTAAAATATTGAACACCTGGAGTTGAAGTAGAATTTTCAGAATTTAGGACCCGGGTAAGCGTCGAGGGTGTAATTTTGGGACCCACAGCCAAAATTCAGAAAATTAAGTGGGGGTGTCAAATATTGATTTAAATGTTAATTTGGAATACATAGGGCCTAGGGAAGGCTAGATGGGTAGTATTTTAGGGAAATGAATTAATTAATCTGTAAAAAATGCAAATTTTTAGGATTTAAATTTCGGGCGCCAAAGGCGTAGGATTTGGGTCCTAACGAGACTCTCAGTAAGTCAGGTAAAGGGAATAAATTATAACAGTATTTTTAGAATTACTGTGTGAATTAATATGTGAAAATGAGCATTTGGTATTTTTCCTGAAAGTTATTATGATATAAATATTAGATAAATTGTGTAGCATTTGAGTAATATTAAATTGTGATATTTTGCAATGTGGAATATAACGATGTGTATTTTCTGAGAAAATATTGAAATAGGAATGATTGATGTGATTAATGGAAAATAATGAAATGTGATATTTATACGTGAGTAGAGATTATTTACATGAAAAATGAGTTTGTTCAAATTACTGAAATGAGTATTTTGGGAAATATGGAAATACGTGAAATATGATATATATTATTATGAGATGATGAAATGCGCACAGAAAATGATGAGAATATTTATATTGAACTGAATTGTGATTTACTGAAATATGATTTATGATATGCCAATACCGCACAATAATTGCGAGTGGGTGGTATTCCTTTCCTACTGATGACGTTGGGGAGGTATGCTCAGTATGAAGATTATGTGTGTGTGTGAAGTTCCTACTGATGTCGTTGGGGAGGTATGCTCAATATGAAAATTGTGTTATGAGGTTCCTACTGATGCCATTGGGGAGGTATGCTCAGTATGAAAATTGTGTTGTGAGATTCCTACTGATACCATTGGGAAGGTATGCTTAGTATGAAAATTGTGTTGTGAGATTCCTATTGATGCCGTTGGGGAGGTATGCTCAGTATGGAAATGGTGAATGTGTTGAGAATTGGAATTATGTGATTTAATGTATTATGTAAAGTACATAAATGTGAATTTATGTATACAGAGATATGTAATTAGTTAAAATAGGAAATGATTATAAGAAATGAAAGAGTGTGTGTTTTATAAAATAAATAATTGAGGCGAAGTGAAACTCTCCGCCTAAGGGCTTGCTGAGTAAGGTGAGTGCCTTGATAGGTATCAAATGTGGTCATTCTTGGCTGCATAACGTGTTAGGGCAGAGTGAAGTTACATGTATGGGTGGACAATCTTCCCTATTCTCAAAAACTTCGCGGGTAATTATGTATGTTGGAAATGAATAAACTTGAGAAATGGTTTTAAAGCTTATAAAAGCTTGTGATGTATATCTATATAATTATAAGAATGTGAATATCAGTGTATTTTCTTAGATGAAATGTTGTTTTGAAAAAAAAAAAAAAAAACGTGTTATAACTGAACTCATATGGCCACATACTGTAAATAATTTATTCCTTCTTACTGAGATGTGTCTCACCCAAATTATCTTAATTTTTCAGGGAACAAGGATAGGTCAGGTGATAGAGCTTCGTGACCATAGGGAGTTGGCACCCTGACACGCAAGGTGAGTTTTTAGTGATTCTCCTAGAGATGAGTTGTTTTTGAGTCTGTTATGGTGATGTATATAGATGTATGTTGATACTTTGGGTATTGTATTCTGACTCATATGTATATACAGTCTTCCGCTGTTAGGTTGTATAATGAAATAACTTTTAACCCGGTACCCAATGCGGGTCGGGTCATATGAATGATAATATGGTGGTTGACGTGGCCGATTTATGGATGTTGTCATTGACGTGTCAATTATTTATTATTGTTTATAAAAAAAAAAATTTGTACAAAAATCAGGGCATCACAGATTTTACAACAACCAGGTGCTTATGCTGTTGGGCTTCCATCAAATTTAAAAACAGTGAACTCTATCACAAATTCTAAAATTTGGCATAGTAGATTAGGACATCCTTCTATGTCTCGATTGTATTTCCTTTCAAAGAATGTATTAGATATCAGTTTTTCAGACAAACTTGATGGTCATTGTACAGTTTGTTCTCTCGCCAAATAGAAAATGCTTCCTTTTGAGATTCACTCATATAATAAAAGTTCTTCTTTCAATCTTGTTCATGCTGATATATGGGTACCTTTTTCTGTTCCAACTCATAATGGTTCTAGATACTTTCTTACCTCAGCGGATGATCATTCCAAATTTACTTCGATCTACTTAATGAAAACAAAATCTGAAGTTCAATTTTTTTTTATTATTATTTTCTATAATCTGGTTGAAACACAATTTGAGAAATAAATAAATAAAATGTATTAGATCTGAAAATGGTCTAGAGTTCAAAATGACAAATTTTTTTAATTCAAAAGGATTTTTACATCAAGTGTCATGTGTCGAAACACCTCAACAAAATTCTATAGTTGAGAGAAAACATCAACATCTATTAAATGTAGCAAGAGCTTTAAAATTTCAATCAAACATACCTTTGATTTTTTGGGGAGAATGTATACTTACTGCAACATACCTCATTAATAGAATTCCATCTTTAATTTTGAATAATAAATCTCAACATGAAGTATTATACAATTTAGTTCCAGCATATCATCATTTAAAAGTTTTTGGATGTTTATGTTATGCATCAATCCTTACCAAAAAAAGATCTAAATTTTCCTCCAGAGCAAGAAACTGTATGTTTATAGGATATCCATTTGGTATAAAGGGCTACAAGCTTTATGATTTGAAACAACAAACAATTTTTGTTTCACGAGATGTAACATTTCATGAAACAATATTCCCATTTTCATCTCATTTGAATACACTCTCTATGCCTACCCATTCATCTCGGTCATATACCACTTCGGAAAAATCTATTCTAGTTCTTCCTAAACTAGTTTCAGATTATAATACCCATGTACTATATCCTGAACCATTGCAATCAGACATTCCTCTTTCTGATTCAGTTAATACACCTACTTCAGTTTTACCATTAACTGATGCAAATCACTTTCCACCTTAGAGAAGATCAACTCGACAGCATAGAAAGCCTGGTTATCTATAATCCTACCATTGCAATTTAGCTGCTTCTGCTTCTCAGTCATCTACCAAAGATCTTGCTCCCAATTCAGGTATTAAATTTAGCATTTTCGAAGTTCTCTCTTACTCCAACTTATTTGCATCACATAAATCTTTTTCTCTTGCAATTTCTTCTAATTCAGAACCTTCTTTTTATCACCAAGCTATCCAGCATGCTCATTGGAGAGCTGCTATGACTGCAGAGTTATTTGCATTAGAAATGAATGACACTTGGGTTCTCACAACATTACCACCTAATAAATCTCCTATAGGTTGTAGGTGGGTCTATAAAATAAAATACAATTCTGATGGTTCAATAGAGAGACACAAGGCAAGACTTGTTGCTAAAAAGTACACCCAAATGGAAGGCTTAGATTTTTTTTAGGCTTTCTCACCTGTTGCAAAGATGGTTACTATGCGGTGTGTTCTATCACGTGCTGCAATACATGATTGGCATATTTTTCATCTAGATATCAATAATGCATTCTTATATGGAGATTTAGATGAAGAAGTTTTTATAAAGCCTCCTCTAGGTTATCTTAGCAAGGGGGACAAACGCGTATGTAAATCGCAAAAATATTTATATGGTCTAAAGCAAGCTTCAAGACAATGGAACTGCAAGTTTACCTCTATACTGTTTCAAATGGGTTTTTCTCAATCAATGGCTGACTATTCATTGTTTACTAAGAAAGAAGGTGGTTCTTTTATTATCCTGTTGGTGATTGTCAATAGTATACTACTTGCTAGTGCTGATATGGATGTGCTTAAAAATGTTAAAAGATTTTTGAATGCTGAGTTTAAGTTGAAGGATTTGGGGCCAGCAAAATTCTTTCTTGGTATGGAAATAGCTCGTTCCCAGAAGGGCATATCTTTATCTCAAAGAAAATATTGTTAGAAGCTTATTTCAGATTCTGGTTTACTTGCTGCCAAACCTATTCTATTTCCTATGGAAACTCATGTTAAGTTATCTAAAGATGACAGTGATTTAGTAGATGATATTTCAACTTACAGAAGGTTAATTGGTAGATTATTATACTTGACTCACACCAGACCTAACATTACTTTTGCAGTCCACCACCTTAGTCAATTCTTAGATAGTCCTTGAATGCCCCACTTACAAGCTACTATGAGAATTTTGCGATATCTCAAATCTGCTCCTGGGCAAGCATTATTTTTTCCATCTTCTTCAAAGGTTCACATCAAGGCTTTTCCAAATTCAGACTAGGCTAGCTACTTAGATACTAGAAGATCAATAAGTGGCTATTTTATTTTCATTGGGGATTCTTTCGTCTCATGGAAGTCTAAGAAACAACACACAATATCACGTTCTTTAGCAAAAGCTGAATATCGATCAATGGCATTCACAATTTGTGAAATTATCTAGATCAAAGCCTTAATTACTTACTGACTTGTCTCAACAACATTCTCAACCAGCACTTTTATTCTGTAACAATCAAGCAGCTCTTCACATAGTAGTCAATCTAGTCTACCATGAACGTACTAAACATATTGAAATAGACTGTCATTTGGTGCGTGAGAAATTACAAGAGGGTCTAATAACTACTTTGCATGTTTCTTCACTCATCAAGTTGTTGATTTAATGACCAAGTCTTTGAGTTCTAAACCATTTGCAGTACTTTTATCCAAGATGAATGTGCATAATATATACACATCATCTTGTGGGGGACTGTTACAGTGAATAGTTAGTTTGGTTAGTTAACAATTTTTTAGTTTGTTTTTCTTTCTTTCTTCTTTTCTGTTTTCTATTTCTTTCTCTGATTATAAATACATCATTTCTCATATTATAATCGTGGGTGGAATAAAGAAATGTTCTCATTTCTTGCTTGAGTCTTCAGCTTTTTTTCCATTGCTGTCAGCACTCTGTTTCACTCTCCAAACAAATTCCCATATGTACATTTTTTCCCAATTTAAATCTACTTTTTTCCCTAGTTTAAATGAGAGGATATTTTGTAATTTTAATTTTCTTTTAAATTTGTCCCAAAATTTGAAGCTCTATAATTCATTTCCATCATAACTTCTTGTAGAGATTTATGAATTAAATTAACCTTGTGTTTTGAAAAAGTTTTAGATTTTTCAAATCCGCGCAATTCAAAATTCAAGAGCAGAAATTCATGCTCCCAAATATAGTAGAAAAAAAAAGTTTTAGATTAGTTTGGTTCATGAAATGCTTATTAATAAGAATAAAAAAACTATAATAAGTTATTTTCAATTCATTATACAAAAAATAAAGTTGAATTTTTTAATAAATTAATAATAAAGAATAGGAAAGAAATAATCTTATGTTTAGAGAGGTTTTGGATTTGGAGTTGTATTAGATTTGAATAAGATGTAGTAAAAAATTGTATTGAAATTTATCCAGATCCACCCAAGTCCAAATTCAAAAACCAAAATCATTGCTCCCAAATACTACCTAACTTTTTTTATATTTTAACATGGGAATGTCTTTTCTTTCTCATTGATGAAATAATATGAAATATGTCAGAAATAACTAATCCCCTCCAACTCTCAACTTTTTCATTGTATTTGAATAGTTAAATTAATATGGAAAAGCATATCAATTGATATTTTTCTTTAAAATTTATATTTTTAACATAACTCAAGAAAACAATATATATATATATATATATATATATATATATATGTATATTAACATGCCTCAAGAAATATCAGGCTATTTTATCTTTTAAAAAAATTAAGCATGAAAATAATTTTGTAATAAAATAAATGAATTCGTGGTTCAATGGCAGATAATAGTGACCAAACAACTCTCTCTCCCTGCCCTCCCTAGGACTTTACCTTTAAGGAGCAATACGGTGTCGTTTTAGATAGTGCAGTGATGCCCTGCCTTCGTCAAATTGAAGATGCCATGATGACCACGTTCCACAGATGACAACTGTCTATAAGCTAATTGCTCTCCAATTAATTAATTAATTAATCCTTTGCCTGCCGACACACTGACACTTGATATTCTTCCCGAGTAAATTTATTATGAAATCATTGCACTGTTCGTTTATATTTTTCTCTCCTAGCTAGCTCCATCTTGCCAATCAAATTTGACTTTGCTTATTTGACTTGCCTTCTTTTTAATGAAGTCGTGTTTGCTATTGTAATTAGGAAATAATACATAATTGAATTAGGTTTACAAAAATCATGTCTTTTGTAAGAGAAAAAAAAATTGCACTTAATAATGTGCATTGAGAAACTAAAAATTAGGATGCATATTTGGTTCGTACTCTTTCTTTTTGTTAATTATAGGCTCACATTTAACGTAAGGTGCACAAAAGAAAGAAGATAGCTCATCTCTCGTCTTACGCTCGTTCTTCCTCATTATTCTTAGGATTCGAACTTAAAATCTCTCATATAAAAGTTTCAAATTTTAACCACCAAGATGTTTCCTAGAATATGAGTTTACCCCAAATAAATAAACTATCTATAGGCACTAATTCTCCCTTAATTATCTCTCAACAGCCACTTAATTAGAATGAGATTCACATAGGTGGAGTAAAGGGATTTGATTTAGAGAATCTCGATGCGCATATTAGGGTTCAGGTTGGATTGACTATCTATAACTAAATTTCCTTGTAACAATAGAAGGAATACTTTCAATGAGCATACCCATTTTGTTAATCAATACACCATAGCCCTATATGCCATTTTACCCTCTCTCTCTCTCTCCTCCCCCCTTCAATTTGTGTCTAATCGCCTCATTTCTTTTAATTTATTTTATTAAAATATTAACATTCTGAAATAAACGTCCATGATGTGGCTTTTGGACATTTTTAAAAAGCTTCTGACTCGGTTTTCAAGAGATTTCAAAGTAGATTTGTAGTTTTCTAAAAAAAAAAAAAAAATTTTATAAAATAATCACCTATGAAATGGTTTGATAGTGGAAAGTGTCTATTTTCTAAAATTAACAAATTTCAAAGTTCTACTTTTGCAAAGAATTTTTAGAAAAATTGATGGGTTTTTTTACTAAAATAATGATTTCTACTCAAGGTTTCAAGTGTTCTCAAAAAATCCAAAATATTTTTAATTTGAAATTGGGAATTTTTTGAGAAACTACAAGTGGCTTGATCCCATTTTAAAGACAAATAAGCAGTTTAATCTTATAATAGATGTAATTAACCACACTTTTAAAAAAATAAAAAACTGCAAGTTCTTTTTTCTTTTGTTTTGTGTTTTTATTATTTATGTTTTTTTTCGTGATAATTTGAAAAGACACCAAGTAGTGAAGTCTTCATGGGACTTTTGTGTCAACATAGACACCATCAAAGTCTTTCGAAAGTGTGGAGTAACTTAGAAGTTTTATGAAACGGAAAAGAAAAAAATAATGTTGTCTTCTACAAGCAATTACTGTCCTCCTCTGACGATTGATTGGTCTTGCCCGAGAGTAAGGCAGATCAAATGGCCTTAAGGGTAGTCGACTAGTTCCAACTTGCCTTTATTTTTTCATATATTATGACCTTTTTAATTTTAAAAAATGAATTTTCTTAAGACACACACACACACACATGGTAAAATTGGTTGTCATTCATAGAATGGGTGCTTTAGTTGCTAATTTTTAAAAAAAAATAAAAAATTATCATCAATATTCACAATTGCACTCCATAACATATAACTCTTTGAAAAAAGCTTTTCTTTATTTTTTTTATATTTTAAAAAAATTAAAATAAATTAGTGACTATTTTTTTTTTCAAAACAAAAGGGTGGGTTAAATAACCAATAAACTGATTATTCACACTTATCTATTTTTCAAAATGGTCACCAAACTAGTTGGCAACAAAAAGCTACCTAGATCCGGTGTCTATACTACTCGAAAGGGTTTTGTTTTCGAAATAAAAATTCAAATTTGGTTTTTTCTTTTAGAAAAAAAATGAAAAGAAACCTTTTCAGTTTTCCTAAATTAAAGTTTCCACTTAAAAGGGTTTTGTTTCAAAATTCAAATTGAAAATTTATTTTTCTTCAAAAAATGAAAACAAATCTTTTTGCATTTTCACAGAATTGGAATTTTCACTCAAAATGGTTTTGTTCAAGAAATAAAAAATCAAAAAAATTATTTTTCTTCCCAAAAATGAAAATAAACCTTTTTTTAGTTTTTTCCAAAAAAAAATTGATACTCCATCTAAAAGGATTTATTTCAAAACAAAAATTGTAAAAATACAAAATATTTTTCAAGCTACTTAGACTTGATCTTGATTATTGGGTACGTAGGCAACTTAACTCAAAAGGTAAGTTCAATCTAAACAAACCAAAAAATATTTTATTTTCAAAAATATAATCAAATTATCATTCAAATAAAATAAAATGTACTGAGACTTCCATGGGAATTTATTTCTCTCTATAGGTCTTATGAAGATTTGCTTTTTGAAAAATGGGAGGTACACACACACACACACATGTAAACAGGGTAATCATTCTTTGGATAGGTGTTACTAGGGATGCTAGTTTGATAACCATTACGCAAATGGTTATTCCACTACATTCTTTATGCACAATGTTAGCCTTGGTGGTCACACCATCATTGTTTAAAGTGTTTTGATGATATTAACCTATATATTGTTCCTAATGTTTTCCTATCTTTGCAGATAATGTTTAGTACATGTATTAGTACATGAAGTATTGGATCGAAGGCAAAGATCGAACCGAGTAGACATCAAGAAGAAAAGATCAAATGGACACGTACTCAGAAGGACGCGTACTCGAAAGGACCCAAGCATGACCAAAGGAAGTTTAATGTAGTCTTATATGTATTTGGGGAGAGTTTGAGGTAGTCTATGTTGTAACTATTACGGGTGTGTTTCTTGCATGAATTCTGAACAAGAGTTGAGCATTGCATATGCATACTACGACACTTGAGTTTATAAGATTGCATTAAAGTCACCAACTCACATTCATGGTTTTTAAAGTTAAATTCAAAGAGTTTGTCAAAAACAATCCTAAACTCAAAATATGTTTTCAAATGGACAAGTTTTTAACATCCTAATTTTAAGAACATTTTTATACTTGGTCCCGATTTTTTCAAAGTATGGTTAATGTCCTAAAGCATTAAGAAAGTTAAGTATATTTTTGTAAAATGACATTCTAAGTATATAAGATATCAAATGATCTTCCAAATTGTATTTTCATAAATCAAGATATCTTATATTTGAGGAAAAGCTCACTTGAACAAGTTTTAATCTTCATTAGACTTTATATATTTTATATACTTTTGTCCAAGAATGTTTTAAGTGATAAAAGGCTTTTTGGTTAGGTTTAAAATCTCAACTATGCACCAATCAAATTTCCTAAACACCTTTTGATATTTGGGGTTTAACTTTTGTAAAAAAAATTCAAAAAGGGCGATCTTGGTGTCTATGGAAAGTTAAGAAAAAATTCCATAACTTTCATGTTGATGACTTTGACGGTTTCGGGAAAACTGTTGACAGTTTTGGGAAACCGTCGACAGTTTGCATTGGGATTTCCGCCCCAACAACTATAAATGGCTAGTTTGCATAGTTTTATATTGTTTTAAAGGTCCAACGGCCATAAAACGGCTAGTAGCTCACTTTGCCTATAAATACAAGTCCTTAGACTTGTTTAGCAATGGTTTTTGTGATTTATACAACCATTTAGTGAAAAATCTCTTTGATTACAAAACCTAAGCACTTTGCATTTAGTTCATTCATTCAAAGTGCTCACACTCTCTTGTTCTCCAATTTTGTTTGATACAATTCTTGAGAGAGTGTCTAAGGTTTGGTTTATAATTTATATCAGCTCATTTATGGAGCATCCTTTGTATTTCCATCATCTAGTAAGCTTCCTTGTGAACCATTGTTGGATGGTTCTTTTTGAACCATTTTGGTGAGGGTTCTTTGTGAGCTAAAAGCTCTTTGTGAGTGTGTAGGGATTTGTTCTTGAAAGTAGGGTTGTGTACCCAAGTTGTAAGGCTTGCTCCGCCGGAGAAGGAGCGTTAATAGTGGATTATGGAATATTTGGTTTGGTGCTAAGGCATGGACGTAAGCTTGACTCACTCGAAAAATGAGCAGCTCGAAAGTTATCCCAAGTATAGGAGTTACGTCGTATAATACTCAGCCCAAGGGCTATATCGTCTTCTTAGGGAATGCGTTTTAATCTCAAATTTCATGTTCTCCCAATCGAAAATAAAAAGTTACTAAACTTGGTTCAAATTCGGGGTTTTCTAGGTTGGTTGAGATTTCCTTTGACAAATTAAACGAACACGCGATTTAAAGCCCTAAACCTAGCATGCACTGAACTAAATAAGAAGATCGGAAACCTTACATTAACAACCGAACAAAAATTGAAACACGCTTTAACTAAAGATGGTAGCTTAGAACATGGAATTAAAACACGTAGGAATGGAAACTTAATCAGATTCAAACACACACTAAAAATCGAACCTTTAACACGAACTTGAACCACAATCACAATTTAAACACAAACATGAACTTCAACGAAAAAGGAACATTCAAACGATAATGGAATACGGTAAAAAACATGAACTTTAACAAACCGATCCTAACTAAACCGCACCTCAATAAGAAAGTTAAATCTTGGAAAACTTCAAAACAAAAACAATTTTTTTTCCTTTTTTGTATTTTATTCTTTTTATTTTTTCCTTTTTAAGAAATAAAATGGAATTTTAAATTAAGAGAATGATAAATAAAAAGCAATTAATTTAAATTCTTTTAAACCTAATAACAACTTTAATTAAAAGCAAGATAAGAAAAAAATAAACTTCAATAAAAAATTTAAAATCAAATATCCAGATTCCAAACATGGCACAAAATAAAAATAATATTATTCTGTTGCAATTAAACGGAAAGAAAAGAAGAGAAAGAAGAGAGAGAGAGAGAAGAAAGAAGCTGCATTGGACCTCCTCGGGTGTTGTCTGGCATGGCAGCAAGGGGTTGTGGTGGTGCTCGAGAACTGCTGCTGGTGGAGCTTGTCTGTGCTGCTGGAGTGGCTGTGTGGTGGCTGCTCGGGTTGCTTGGCTGCTACAGCAGGTTCGGATGGAGAATATGGCTGCAGGAGGTGGAGTTGCTCACAGTAGCAAAGGGGAGCTAGGGTGGAGGTTGTTATGCTCTACTCGGGTTGTTGGTGGTTGTAGGGTGGCTAGAGCTATGGACAAGGGAAAGAGAGGGAGTGAGTTGAGAGAAGAGGAGACTGAGGGAGGAGAGGAGAGTAAGAGGAGGAGAGAGTTGAGAGAAGGAGAGAGCAGGGAAGATTGAGAAATAGAGGGCAAGAGAAGAAATACTGCAAAGAAAAAATAGAGAGGGAGAGAGCTTCGGGAAGGAGAAGAGCAGGGAAAAGAGAGGGAGACAAGGGAAAGGGAGAAGTAGGGAAAGGGAAAGGAAATTGAGAATGGTGCGCGGGGGCACATGGAAGAAAGGAAAAAGAAGGGGAATAAATAAGGATTGGGGGAAGAGAAGCTGCCCTAGACCCGGCTTGCCCACGACCCGACCCAGCTTGCATGGCCAGGTCAAATCAAGAACTTTAATATATCTTTTTTTCTTTTTCTTTTTTTCATTTGTTTCTCTCCACGATCATGGCCAATTTGACTCTCCTAGAGCCCGTTTCTCTCGAAACTCAAAACACATAAGTTGTAGCTAATCCTCTCGTCTTTCTCTATAAATTCGAATCGTCGCAATCGAAGCTTGTATGGGAATGTTATGCATGAATTACGAACTAGTGTCGTTTT
Organism: Malania oleifera; assembly: GCF_029873635.1. Taxonomy (NCBI): domain Eukaryota; kingdom Viridiplantae; phylum Streptophyta; class Magnoliopsida; order Santalales; family Ximeniaceae; genus Malania; species Malania oleifera. Next base: position 37,872,315 of record NC_080429.1, on the reverse strand, counting down.
TGGCTCCCAAGAATTTTCCTGCTATAAAAAATTGCCAAAAATTCATAAATTGTTTAATAAAATTCTTAAATTATAAATAAGGCACTTCATTAAAATATTGGAAGTAATTAGGAATTTAATTAAAAATATAAGCCCTAATGACCGAATTAAGATGCCTAATTACGCAGTTTAGCGCGTAATCACACCTCCCCCCAACTAATGTTTTCCTAGTCTCTAGCAAATAACGTGAATGAATTTCAAGGCGATGCCCACAGCTACGAACTCTAGAGAACATGAAATTAATGCACATGCGACACAATCATACTATTTCACATACTCCGAAGCACGTCATATTCATTGCACACAACTCCGAAGCACGTCACTCATGCAAGTTTCATCGTTTATATGTCATTTGAACATTATACTCACATGAAGTTAACCAATGGCACAATTCAGAGTTAATGCGGTCATATAAGTTCGAGTACAAATAGGTAAACTCTCAAGGTGTGTGTGATGTGTGTGAACTCTCGAGGTGTGTGTGATGTGTGTGACTCAGTACACCTAGGATACCAGTGGATACCTACAAAACGGTCCCTTTGACTCGGCCTAACTAGTATACCCTCAAGAACACTCAAAAGGAATGGGTTCACTCGTCATATGTGAAGAGGAGTGTGGCGATCAAACATCCCACTTATTAAAAGGAACAAACGCTAAGTATATGGAGTGGACTAGTTTGAAAAGGATCTAACTTATCTATGAGGTGTCGGGTCCTTCACCCTAGCATCTTCTCACCTACTCGCCATATCCAACCGAGACCACCTTAAATCAATTTATTCACAAACTTGTCATGAATACATCTAAGGCATTAAACGGTTGAAGAATCTTCGTACGTGCAGAACATGTATCGTGTCCTTGACTTTTTTGTTGTATTTTGTGGAGCAGGCATTAGCATTTCATTTCATGTGCATTTCTATTCCTTATTTATTATTTCTTCTGCTCATTCTTCATTTTCTATCTTTTCTTGATCAATTAGGACAATCATTACACTTCTTTTGTTATCTTCATACCATTAATGGGAATTTAGCTCGAATAGTGGTCCATGAACTAAGTCTATCTCTAGGAGTGACTCAGACTTCACATCTTGAGTAGGTTACAAAACCTAGGTTTCTATCTCCCCACTAGATATCACCGCTAGGCTAGCAAATCAAAAACAAAGACTAATGTACAAAGAATCATCCAAAAGAAAAAAGAATTGAGTTCCATGAACTCTGATTTGATGTTAACACTCAAAAGGACGATAAATAGCTCAAGAATATCTCACAAGGTGTCATAGTCGCCACAAGTGTTCTCTTAGTACTCACAGGAAACTCTAAGTGCAATGAATCACGTCAATGTGTTTATTCAGCCTCGTGACATACCGTGTAGATACAAGAAATTATATAACCAGATTAACACGAGTGTACTACCAATCAAGTCTTCATGGAGTCACAAAATCATATAATGAGGAACTATGCCTAAATGACTCAAGTGTGTAATTCTTAAGTTATATGGAAGTATGTGAAGGCTATAAGTCAGTGTTAAGCATGGCATAATTTAGTGTAATTCTTCAGTGCTCTTCCTTTCTTTCTCTTTTTTTTTTTATTTTTTTTTATTTTTTTTAATTTTTTTATAATATAAAACCCAATACGTATACGTGCATAGTGTCACATGCAAATGCTCACCCCCCCCCAACTAAAGTGGAATATTGTCCTCAATGTGAAAGCATAGGGGAAATAAAAAGACTGTGCATGGAAAAAGTAGGGCGTACCTGAGTGGCGAAGTAATGGGAAAGAAAAATTGAATTACAAGAAAATGTACCTGAAAATTAACTAAAAATAAAATAAGGTAAAACAAAATGAAAAGAAAGAAAAGAAAAATATCACAATTGTCTGGTGAAGGCTCTGGAGGAATTTCAACTGGTGGGTACAGGTCTATAAATTGTACTAGCGGGTCTCCAAATTTGAGCCGCCACAATGAGTCAGTCTTTATACCTGCACGAAAGTTGGCCTCAAATAAATTAATACTCGTCAAAATACCAGACAATACGTGTGCAGATCGACCTTCTTGTTTTAACAAGAACGAGTTTTTATTCAACATATTTTTCAGGAAATTTACTTCTTTACGAACTAACGTTTGAGGAAAAGCTATTGGAACAATTATCTTTAGTTCTTCAAAAACATTAGCATTAAAAGTTTTACCTGGTTCCTTGAATATAAGACTCTCACCATTCTGGTCACCCTCTTTATCGGGTGTACATATCATCTTATCACTGTAAGGGCCTGCAACCATATTGGGCTCCTTGACATCTGATTCATTCGGGAGTGACGGTTCCACGGTTTCCAAAATCTAAGTATGAGGTACCACAGGTTGGTACTCTTTATTGGTATCAGCCTCCTCATTAATTAACTACTCCATTTCTAGGCCTATTTCCTCTAATTTTTCTTTGAATAAATCTGTTTTAGCCGTAACTTCTGGTGTCGGGAGTACTGGTTAACTGGCGATGAGGGTTTTAGGTTGGGGAACTTCTTTCCCGCTTCTCGATGTGTTGGCCTCTGCTGTATCAAAGAGATCATCGTGCATTTGTTGTTGTTGCTACTAGTACTCTTGAGGACTAGGCTGAAGTTACACAGGTAATTTCTCTTTTTCTAAGATGTCCAACTGCATGTTTATCGCATTAATAGTATCCCACAATTCATTATTATGATTGACTTGATTTTGCATAAACTGATGGAGCATGTTTGCCATCTGTGTCATGCTATCCTCAAAAAGTTCTGACGGCGTACAGCTCTGAGGGATCTGTTCTAGTTGGTATTGAGGCGGAGGGTTATCTGGGTAGTATGTTTGCTCATATGCATTGCCCCCACTGATTGTGCTGATAGGGTGTACAGTCATGGGTGCCTGATCGTATCGTGTATTCCACTTTGGGACACATTCAGTTAGGTAATCAAAGAACGACAGTACCTGATCTGGATCCTCGCTAAAGGGCTTTCCATTACACATGATATGGACAAAGTGCTTGCAATCAGGGGTAATAACAGTATAAAAGCAATCAACTAATCTCCATGAGTCAAACTCGTGATGTGGACAAGTACTTAGCAGATCCTTGAATCGCTCCCAGCAAGCCCGAAATGTCTCGTCACCCTGTTGCACAAACTGAATAATCTGTTCCTACAAAAATTGAGTTTTCTGTAAAGGAAAAAACGTACGTAGAAATTTGCCCTCCATATCAACCCAATTAGTGATAGAGTAAGGTCTCAAGGAGTGAAACCACATCTGTGCCCCATCCTACAAAGAAGTAATAAATAAACGCAATCTAGTAGATTCATCAGTTCTAACATGAGAGAAAAACATATTGCAGGTTAACTCAAACTCTAGTAGGTGGTGATAAAGACACTCAGATTTCATCTCGTAGAACTCGGGTAACAATGATGTCCTCCCGCGCTGCATCATGAAATTAAGTTCTTCATTAGGCAAAATAGTTGAAGAGGATGTAGTGGTGTATTCAAGATGCAAAAAATTCATCATCGTGCGCGGTGCAGGTGCAGCCATGTTTATTTATTTTTTTCCAAACTCAAATTTTTTTCTTTTTTTTGTTTTATTTTTTTTTTCTTTTTCATGAAACTAATCAAAATGACAGGAAAAACACTAATTTGAAACTAAGACCGACATTCCCTGGCAACGTCGTTAAAAACTTGACTCACTCAAAAAATGAGCAATTCGGAAGCTATCCCAAGTATAGGAGTTACGTCGTCTAATACTCAGCCCATGGGCTAAATCGTCTCCTCATGAAATGCGTTTTAATCTCAAATTTCACTTTCTCCCAATCGAAAATAAAAAGTTACTTTTAGAGTCAGGGTTTTCCAGGTTGGTTGAGATTTCCTTCGACAAATTAAACGAACACACAATTTAAAGCCCTAAACCTAGCATGCACAGAACTAAATAACAAGACCAGAAACCCTACGTTAAAACCCGAACAAAAATTGAAATAGGCGTTAACTAAAGATGGTAGCTTAGAACATGGAATTAAAACACGTAGGAATGGAAACTTAATCAGATTCAAACACACACTAAAAATTGAACCTTTAACACGAACTTGAACCACAATCGCAATTTAAGCATAAACATGAACTTCAACGAAAAAGGAACATTCAAACGATAACGGAATACGGTAAAAAACATGAACTTTAACAAAATCGACCCTAACTAAACCGAACCTCAACAAGAAAGTTAAATCTTGGAAAACTTCAAAACAAAAACAATTTTTTCCTTTTTTGTATTATATTCTTTTTTTTTATTTTTTATTTTTTAAGAAATAAAACGGAATTTTAAATTAAGAGAACGATAAATAAAAAGCAATTAATTTAAATTCTTTAAACCTAATAACAACTTTAATTAACAACAAGATAAGAAAAAAATTAAACTTCAATAAAAAATTTAAAATCAAATATCCAGATTCCAAACATGGCACAAAATAAAAAAAATAATTATTCTGTTGCAATTAAACGAAAAGAAAAAATAGAAAGAAGAGAGAGAGAGAGAGAGAGAGAGAGAGAGAGAGAGAGAGAGAGAGAGAGAGAGGAGGGAGAGATGAAAGAAGAAACTGCAGGGGAGGCTGGTCGTGTATGTTGGAAAGTGCTTGGAGGAGCAACAGCTGCAGAGGACCTCCTTGCGTGTTGTCTGGCATGGCAGCAAGGGGCTGTGCATGGTGCTCAGGAACTGCTGCTGGTGGAGCTTGTCTGTGCTGCTGGAGTGGCCGTGTGGTGGCTGCTCGGGTTGCTTGGCTACTACAGTAGGACCGGATGGAGAAGATGGCTGCAAGAAGTGGAGTTGCTCATAGCAGCAAAGGGGAGCTGGGGTGGAGGCAGTTATGCTCTGCTCGGGTTGTTGGTGGTTACAGGGTGGCTGGAGTTGTGGACAAAGGAAAGAGAGGGAATGAGTTGAGAGAAGATGAGACTGAGGGAGGAGAGGAGAGTAAGAGGAGGAGAGAGTTGAGAAAAGGAGAGAGCAGGGAAGATTGAGAAACAGAGGGAAAGAGAAGAAATATTGCAAAGAAAAAACAGAGAGGGAGAAAGCTCAGGAAGGAGAAGAACAGGGAAAAGAGAGGGAGACAAGGGGAAGGGAGAAGTGGGGAAAGGGAAAGGAAAAGGGAGAATGGTGCGCGAGGGCATAGGGAAGAAAGGAAAAAAGAAGGGGAATAAATAAGGATGGGGGGAAGAGAAGCTGCCCTAGACCCGGCTTGCCCACGACCCAACCCGGCTTGCATGGCCAAGTCAAATCAAGAACTTTAATATATCTTTTTTTCTTTTCTTTTTTTTTCATTTGTTTCTCTCCACGATCATGGCCAATTTGACTCTCCTGGAGCCTGTTTCTCTCAAAATTCAAAACACAGAAGTTGTAACTAATACTCTCATCTTTCTTTAGAAATTCAAATCATCTCGATCAGAGTTTGGATGGGAATGTTATGCATAAATTACGAACTAGTGCCAATTTTGGCTCACCGGAATTTTCTTACGATAAAAAATTGCCAAAAATTCATAAATTGTTCAATAAAACTCATAAATTATAAATAAGGCACTTCCTTAAAATATTAAAAGTAATTAGGCATTTAATTAAAAATATAAGCCCTAATGACCGGATTAAGATGTCTAATTACGCAGTTTTGGCGCGTAATCAAAGCTTGGTGTCGAACCACGTAAAAATACTGATGTTGTTCTTTCTCTCCCTTACACTCTTTACTGTATATCTTGTGTATGATTTATATTTATATTGTGATATAATTTCTTGTATCTTTCCAAGAGATTTTATTTTGTAAAGAAATTCAATATACGCGAAAAGTGCCATTCACCCCCCCCCTTTGACTCTACATTGTATATCCGCTAGAGGACACACGTGCATTTTCCAAGGGCTACAACGTCTAACAAGTGGTATCAGAGCGAGGCTCCTGAATTTATCGAAGTAAAATCCAGAGTGTAAAAGATAAAATGGAGTATATGGTAAGCACCTCTTCCCAAGGACAATCCGTGACTAGACCGCCATTGTTCAACGGTTCAAACTACCCAGCTTGAAAAAATCGAATGACCATCTTCATCCTAGCACACAATCTCAAAATGCGGCGTGTCATCTCATTTGGAAAATTACGAATTCAAAAATGCCAAAGGTGAACCAAAAACACTTGAGGAGATGTAAGACACCAAAATACGGTTAGTTGAGCTCTTAACTTTCAAACCAAAAAATTTCTTTATTGTGCTTTAAGTGACAATGAATACAAGTGTTTGTGGTTGTGATACCAGTAAAGAAATTTGGGATAAGCTTGAAATCACTTATGAAGGGACATCTCAAGTTAAGAAGTCCAAAATTTACATGCTAGTTAATGAGTATGAAATGTTTAAAATGGATGAGGGAGAATCTATCACATCCATGTTCACTTAGTTCACACACATCATAAATGAATTAAAAGCACTCAGTAGAACTTATTCTATGGAGGATAATGTTCAAAAAGTTCTACGATCTTTACCGGGGCAAAATGAACTGCATGGGCTGGTCGACCAAAAGTGCACAAAGTGTGCATTTCGATCCTAATTTGATTCACAAACACCCTATTCAATGTGCCTAACATATATGAGTGCCAAGGGTGAGTGTCCTAAGGTCTCTTTTTAGGTCCAATTTGAAGACACCGAAAAAATTTGGTGTCGGTTAACTAATCCCTAAGGTCTTTTTAAGGTCATTTGCATTATGAGCTTACGTATGTTGACCATGCATGTGGGCATGTGGGCATGTGGGGTGTGTGATTATTACATACAACAAGCCCTAATTACTATTACATACCTTTTACATGAATGCATTATAATACAATATGAAAAATTGGGTCTTCAATAGAAATTTGGTCTTCAAGCTTCACTCTGACCATGTGCATTGTGATCTGTCAATTTAAGTTCCTGCATAAAACCTCAAACACCCATTAGACACAATGAGTATTTGTCATAATCAAAACTGGACCTATAAGGTTAACAACGTCAAGAAGGAAAGATCAAATCGACACGTACTCGAAAGGACCCAAGCATGACCAAAGGAAGCTTAATGTAGTCTTATATCTATTTAGGGAGTGTTTGAGGTAGTCTATGTTGTAACTATTACAGGTGTGTTTCTTGCATGATTTTTTAGCAAGTGTTGAGCATTGCATATGCATACTAGGACACTTGATTTTATAGGATTGCATTAAAGTCACCACCTCACATTCATGGTTTTCAAAGTTAAATTCAAAGAGTTTGTCAAAAACAACCCTACTCGAAATATGTTTTCAAAGGGAAAAGTTTTCAATATCCTAATTTTAAGAACATTTTTATACTTGGTCCCGGTTTTGTCAAAGCATGGTTAATGTACTAAAGCTTTAAGAAAGTTAAGTATATTTTTGTAAAAGGACATTCTAAGTATATAAGATATCAAATGATCTTTCAAATTGTATTTTCATAAACCAAGATATCTTATATTTGAGGAAAAGCTCACTTGAACCCGTTTTAATCTTCATTAGACTTTATATATTGTATATACTTTTGTCCAAGAATGTTTTAAGTGATTAAAAGGCTTTTTGCTTAGGTTTAAACCTCAGTTATGCACCAATCAAATTTCCTAAACCCCTTTCGATATTTGGGACTTAACTTTTGCTAGAAAAATCCCAAAAGGGCGATCTTGGTGTCTATAGAAAACTAATAAAAAATCTCACAACTTTTATGTTGATGACTTTGACGGTTTCAGGAAAACCATTGACGATTTTGGGAAACCATCGACAATTTGCGTCGGGATTTCTGCCCCAACAACTATAAACGGCTAGTTTGCATAGTTTTTTTATTGTTTTAAATGTCCAACAGGCCATAAAAAGGCTAGAAACCCACTTTGCCTATAAATACAAGTCCTTAAACTTGTTTAGCAATGGTTTTTGTGATTTATACAAGCATTTAGTGAAAAATATCTTTGATTACAAAACCTAGTCACTTTGCATTTAGTTCATTCATTCAAAAGTTCCCAAACTCTCTTGTTCTCCAAACTTGTTTGATACAATCCTTGAGAGAGTCTGTAAGGTTTGGTTTTTAATTTTTATAAGCTCATTTGTGGAGCATCCTTTGTATTTCCATCATCTTGTAAGGTTCCTTGTGAACCATTTGTTGGAAGGTTCTTTGTGAACCACTTTGGTGAGGGTTCTTTGTGAGCTGAAAGCTCTTTGTGAGCGTGTAGGAATTTGTTCCCGAAAGTAGGGTTGTGTACCCGAGTTGTAAGGCTTGCTCCACCGGGGAAGGAGCATTGATAGTGGATTGTGGAATCCTTGACTTGGTGCTAAGGCGTGGACATAGGCTTGGTGCCAAACCACGTAAAAATACCGGTGTTGTCCTTTCTCTCCCTTACACTCTTTACTTTATATCTTATGTATGATTTATATTTATATTGTGATATAATTTCTTGTATCTTACCAAGATATTTTATTTTGTAGAGAAATTCAATATACACCAAAAGAGCCATTCACCCCCCCCCCCTCTGACTCTACATTGTATATCCACTGCGAGGCACACGTATATACTCCACGAGCTACAACGTCTAACACACAAGCAAACTTCCGAACCCAAAATCTCATTTTCTTAGGATTTTTCTTCATTTTTACCTTTTCAATAAAAAAATAAAGTGTCTACTTCATTTTTTCCCCCCTCAAAGTTAAAGAGTTATGGCAAAACACACGAGTCATAGCGATCCAAGAGTTCTATTTGGGAGGGCTCTCGCTCAACAAGTCAGAGATACATCGAGAATAACATGTCAATGCCTCCTAAAAGTTCTTATTGACAGAGATGTTTGGCACCTTGATGTTGACTCATCACATCTTGGGGTTGAAGAAAGTCCCAATGGTTCAGTTGTTCACCGATTAAAGTCTACCAATTTAGGCAGAAGAGGTGCCAGTTGACCAAACCTTAAGGGGCAATCAATTGGTCCTTCTGATTTCCATTATTTCGCGGATGTACCATCTCTTATTGGCACCCCGACTTGAAAGCTAATAATGACATTAACCAATTAATATAAATTTGAGTTTTTTTTTTTATCCATTTAGCATCCATATTTTACGCACAGAATAACTAGAAACCAACTTTATAATTTTAATTTAAAAGTGTACATTTTTAAATTTTATTATATGTTTTTTAATACTATTTTAATATGTTACATGAATTTAAAAATATCAAATTGTATTTTATTTGTTTATGATGTGTTTAGTCATTAATTTTTTATGAAAATTACATCGGTTAGCCTTGTTGGCTACACTATCATGGTTTATATGTTTTGATGATATTAACATATATGTTGTTCCAAGTGCATTCCATCTTTGTAGATCATGTTTAGTACAGGTTAAAGGATCGAATACATAAAGTACCTGATCAAAGGCAAAGATCGGACCAAGTTGAGGTTCGAATAGGGAGATCAAATGGACACGTACTCGGAAAGGACCCAAGCACGACCAAATGAAGTTTAATGTAGTTTTTATGTTATTGGGGAGTGTTTGTGATAGTATGTTTTGTAACTCTTGCGGTTTTGTTTCATGCATGATTTCTGAACAATAGTTGAGCAAGTACACATGCATACTAGGACACATGAGTTTATAGGATTTCACAAAGTCAAAAACTCAACATACATAGTTTTCAATGTTAAATTAAAGAGTATGTCAAAAGAATCCTAAACTCAAAATATGTTTTCCAAAGGGACAAGTTTTCAATATCTTGGTTTTATATACTTGGTTCAAAACAAGTTTTATGTCCTAAAGAAAAAATTCAAGTATACTTTTATAAAGGACATACTAAGCATATAAGATATCAAAATGACTTTTCAAATATGTTTTCATAAATAAGATATCTTATATTCAAAATAAATTTCATAAGGACAAATTTTAAATTATATTAGTATTATAATCTTTTACAAACTTAGTTCTGGTTGGGTTTAAAACCTCAGTTATGCACCTATCAAATTTTTTGAACACTTTTTGGTATATTTGGGGCATAACTTTGGCTAGAAAAGTCCAAAAAGGATGATCTTGGTGTCCATGGAAAGTTAAGAAAAAAATCACATAACTTTCATGTTGATGACTTTTTCTGATTTAGGGCACTCGTCAACGATTGGGTGCAACTCATCGACGAATCCAAGCAAAATGTTAACAATTGCTGGCAAAATGTTACTAGTTGACGAATGAGGGTCACTAGTCGACGAGTGGGGGCCACTAATCAATGAGTGGGGGTCAATAGTCGATGAGCGACGTCGGGATTTAGTCCCCAACGACTAGAATCAGCTAATTTCTTTTAGGATTTGCTCCCAACAGTCTAATAATGGCTAACTCGAGGTTTTGGCTATAAATACAAGTTCTTAGACTTGTTTAGTATTGGTTTTGATCATTTTTATGAAATATAACTTTTGAATACCAAAACCTAAGCACTTTGCACTTTGCACTTTGCATTTTAGTTATTCATCACAAGTGCTCATTCTTTCTTGCTCACTAATTTTTTGTGAATTGTTCCTTGAGAGAATAGTATGATATTTGATTTGTATTCAATATTAGCTCATTTAAGGAGCATCTCTTTGTATTTCCATCATCTTGTAAAAGGTTATTTGTGAACCCTTTGGTGAAGGCTCTTTGTGAGCAAGGTAGGGATTTGTTCTCGAATGTAGGGATTTGTTCCCGAATGTAAGGCTTCTACGTTGGTGAAGGAGATCGTATAGTGGAATCCTTGAGTTATTCTCAAGGTGTGGATGCAGGCTTGGTGCCAAATCACGTAAAATACCGATGTTGATCTTCTCTCCCTATACTCTTTATTATTTGTCTTGTGCGTGATTTAAATTTCATTTATTGTGATTTAATTTCTTGAATCTTGCCAAGAGTTTTATTTTGTAGAAAATTTATATATCCATGAAAAGAGTCCATTCACCCCACCTCTAGACTCTATTATATGATTCCGCTACAGGGCAAGACATATATACTCCAGGGGCTAGGACGTTTAACAAGTAGTCTCAAAGCGAGGCGCTTACATTATTCGGAGTAAAATCCATAGCGCAAAGATCAAATGGAATATTTGGTGAGCACCTCTTCCCAAAGACAATCCGTGACCAAATCACTCATGTTCAACGGCTCCAACTATCCGATTTGGAAAAATCGGATGACCATCTTCATCCAAGCACACAATCTCAAAACGTGGTGGGTCATCGCCAAAGGAGATTTTGAATTCAAAAATGTCAAAGGTGAACCAAAACAACTTGAGGAGATGTCGGACACCGAAAAAATGTTAGTTGAGCTTAACTTTCAAACCAAAAAATTTCTTTATTGTGCTTTGAGTGACAATGAATACAATTGTGTTTGTGGTTGTGATACCGGTAAAGAAATTTGGGATAAGCTTGAAATCACTTATGAAGGGTCATCTCAAGTTAAGAAATCCAAAATTTACATGCTAATTAAAGAATAAGAAATGTTTAAAATTGATGAGGGAGAATCTATCACATCCATGTTCACTCGGTTCACACACATCATAAATGAATTAAAAGCACTTGGTAGAACTTATTATATGGAGGATAATGTTCAAAAAGTTCTACGATCTTTACCCGAGTCATGGGATATTAAATCAACTACCATTAAGGAAGCAAAGGATCTAACACAAGTCACACTTGATGAGTTGATTGGGTCACTTATGACCCATGAAATTAAGAAAAACTTGACTTCAGATCCTAAGAAGCTTAGGAAGAATAGATGTGTTGCTCTTAAATCATCTAGTCCAAAACTCAAAGAAATGTTAGAAGATGATGAGGATAGTGAGGATGATATGGAATCACTCATAAGAGACTTTAGGAAATTTCTTGTAGAAAAACAACACTTTAGGAATGAAGAAATAAGCAAAAATGAGAAAGAAACACATTCATGCTTCATGGCTAATGAACAAGAAGATGAAGTAAGTTCAGATGAGGAGAATTATACTCTTTCATATGATGAAGTAGTAAATAATTGTACAAAATTGTTTGATGAATTACTTTTAGTAAAAAACAAGAAAATGTTGAAAAAGAGCTTGTTTTGTCAAAATAAAGGGAATTTTCTTTGAAGGAAGAAAATGAATCCCTTAAAAGGAAAAATGAAGAGGAAAAACTTTAGAAGTAAATATAAAAAGTTTCGAAGATAAATTGTTAAAATGCAAAGGCAAGGAACCTTGTCTTTATTCCACCTTGAAAAAGGAAAATATTTCCTTTAAAAAAGAAAATTAGGAGCTTAATGAAAAAGTTCAAAAAGACCATAAAATTTATCAAAAAGAAATGAAAATTTTAAAAAATAAAATTACAAATGTTTTAAAAGAAAATACTCTCTTGAAAAAGGAAAATGAAAAACATGGAAAAACCATTAAAGGAAAAGAAAACTCCGAAAAAATCTTTGAGAGTTAAGAAAAATGATTTTTGCAAAAATAATTTTAAACCACGTCGTCATGCCTTAACAAGAAAAAATAATGCAGATAAGTCAAGACCCTCGCACACAAACAAAGTTTGTTTATATTGTGAAAGAAATGATCACATAAGATATTTTTGCCCTTATAGAGGAGCTAGAGGCAAAGAAAGGAAGATGGAATGGGTTATAAAAAAAACCAACCCCTTGGTACCCAAGGAGGAATGGGTACCAAAGAGAATTACATGAATTGTAAATTGTGCTTCCTTAGGACCTAGGATTAGGAAATAGGATTTAGGTAGATTTAATTACACCTAGGTTAAAATGAAAAGGGAATATGATGTGCTCAAAGTTTGAATCCCATATTTTGCTTTTTAAATTATATGATCATTTTGCTGGGAAATTTTTTAGATCCATTCCAACATTAATGAGTTAAAATGTTAAAACCAATATGATGTTTTAATTGTATATATCTTTATTGATTGGTTTCTTTTTGAAGCATTGGCTATTGTTCATGGGACGAAAGAGCATGAAAAGCTTGCTACTTAGGAAGAAATTTTTTGAGTGGCAAAATCTATGTTTTGATGATATATGCTTTAGCTTGGATATATGTTAGAATGTATAAAGCATAACATAACCTATCCCATGCATGAAATTGACTAGAGCTAATCATAACAACAATTGGAAAATTAACTTTGAATGATTGATCCAACAATAAGTGGAAATAAAACTTTAAGATGTTATGGTTTAGCAAATTTGTTGGCATATGTTTTTAACACATACTCACCTCACCACCATGGAAACTAATCTTAAAAGGAGAAAATTAATTTTTTAATAAATGTACAGTACCTCTCTTTTTGATGATGATCAAAGGGGGAGAAGTTTTGCGGTGTTATATCTTTGGTGTTATATATGTGGGGGAGAAATGTAAATGTATGTGGGGTAAAATTGCATGTGGTAATATGAAAGTTCAATTTTCTTATTGTCTTATGTTTCATGAACTTTCTACTTTATGAATTGCATGTTAAAGCTCCAATAGATATGAATATCTTTATTATGACTTATATGCATAAAGTAAGGAGGAGTAAATTTTAGATATGCATATAGTAAGGGGGCGCATATTTTAGTCTCATTTAAGAATATAAATAAGTTGAGGGAGAGCTATAAAATATACCCTATAGAGAACACCAAGGGTTTGTCATCATCAAAAGGGGGGAGAGTGTTAGCCTTGGTGGATACATTAGCTTTATTGTCTTGTTTTGATGATAACAACCCATTAGTGGTTCTAGGTAAGCTTATCTTTGCATGTTAAGTTATAGTAAGTACAAACTCAAATGAAAAGATTAAGTGAAGTCTTAATAGGTTAGACATCATCAAAAAGGGAGAGAATGTTAGCCTTATTGGCTACACTATCATGGTTTATGTGTCTTGATGATATTAACCTATATATTGTTCTTAGTGCATTCCATCTTTGCAGATCATGTTTAGTACAGGTTCAAGGATCAAATAGATGAAGTATCGAGGATCAAAGGTAAAGATCGGACTGAGTTGATGTTCGAATAGGGAGATTAAATGGACACATACACAAAAAGGACCCAAACATGACCAAAGGAAGTATAGTGTAGTTTTTATGTTAGTGGGGAGTATTTGGTGTGGTATGTTTTGTAACTCTTGCGATTTTGTTTCATACCTGATTTATGAGCAAGAGTTGAGCAAGTGCAGATGCATACTAGGATACATGAGTTTATAAAATTTCACAAAATCACAAACTCAATATACATAGTTTTCAAAGTTAAATTAAAAATCTTTTCAAAAGAATCCTAAGCTCAAAATATGTTTTTCAAAGGGACAAATTTTCAATATCTTGGTTTTATATACTTGGTTCAAAATAAGGTTTACGTCCTAAAGCCTCAAAAAAGTCAAGTACACTTTTATAAAGGACATACTTAGCATATAAGATATCAAAATGAGCTTTCAAATATGTTTTCATAAATAAGATATCTTATTTTCAAAATAAATTTCATAAGGACAAGTTTTAAATTATATTGATGTTATAATTTTTTACAAACTTGGTTCTGATTGGGTTTAAAACCTCAGTTATGCACCTATCAAATTTCATGAACACCCTTTGGTATTTGGGGCATAACTTTGGCTAAAAAAGTCCAAAAAGACGATCTTGGTGTCTATGGAAAGCTAAGAAAAAAAATCTCACAACTTTCATGTTGACGACTTTTTTCTGATTTGGGGCACTCATCAACGATTGGGTGCAACTCGTCAACGAATCCAAGTAGAATGTTAACAATTGCTAGTAGAGTGTTACTTGACACTTATGGTGTGATTCCAAGAGGGGGTGAATTGGATTTAAAAACTTTTTGGCTAAATTTTCATTCCCCACAAATCATATCACATTCAAAAATATAAGTGTGTATGTAAAATGAATTAAGTAATGAGTACAGACATACACGTGTGGAGCATATCTCATTTAAATTAAATGTGTGTATGAAAAATGATTATAACATTAAATGAACAAGCATATATGTACAGAATTTAAAGTGTGGAAATTAAATGAGATAGGATGAGAGAGACACACACACAAGATTTGTTATCGAGGTTTGGCCAATCTTGCCTACGTCCCCGCCTTGTGCAAACCCCTCAAGGGTTCCACTAACTTGCTCACTTAAACGAGTAGAGCAGAAGCTATTTACACTTCTCCTTATGGGGCAGAGTCTCCTCGGCACAATTATCAGGTTAAGCCAAACCGGTTCCTCCTTACGGGGCGGAGTCTCCCTAACTCAATTACTAGGCTGAGCCAAATTGGTTCCTCTTTATAGGGGCAGAGTCTTCCTAGCTTAATTACCAAGATGAGCCAAACTGGTTCCTCCTTACGAGACGAAGTCTCCCCAACTCACCTAACCGCGCTTGAACCAAACCGGTACTCAAATATGAGATTTTTTGTACAAACAAGTGCTTCTCAAATTAAACAAAGATGTACAAGTTGAAACTCAAAAATGTACTCTCAAATAATATGAATTAAATGCTCAATAGAGTATGTGTGTTTTTCTCAATAAAATTTTGAGCAATTTTGAATTTTATATATATATATATATATATATATATATATATATATATATATATGATAAACCTTTCAAAGATTTAACCTTAATAAAAATTTCTCCAAAAAAATATTTTTTAATAAAAGTGTAGGAGAACCTAGGGTTTTGCTTTAAAATTTTTTTCTCAAGAACAAAAAATGAGAGACCTTTCAAGCAAATATATATAGTTGAAAATATGCTCAAGGTCTCTCATTAATTATATGTCAAAGAAAATGTAGGAGAATCTTAAGGTTTTGCTCAAAAATGGTTTTTGCAATAAAGAACAAGTGAGGTTTTGAATCTTGCAATGGATGTGCAAAGATTCACAAGCTATAACAAGTTTCCCCAAAAATATTTATCAAGAAAATATATGAGAGAAACTTTAAACTTACTCTCAAAAATAATTTTTAGAATAAAAGCTTAAAAGAAAGTAAGTGCTTTAAAATATTATAATATATGCCCACAAGAATGATTCTTCAACAATCTTCTAGAGCAATGAATTTGCTAAAGAAGGAAGTGAGAAATAATCAATGCTCTCTTTCAAAAATATTTGTCAAGGAAATAAAAGAAAGAGAGTTGGAGAGAGTATAATTTTGCCCCAAAAAGATTTTTGCAATAAAAAGAGTGTGGGGGAACTTTGAGTTAAAATTTTTCCCAAAATATTTGAGAGAATTTATTTACTAATCAAAGTTGCTAATTATGCTTATGAGAGGGGTATATATAAAGCTCCCCAAAATTCTGACTGTTGGGGACACGGAAGGTATTTTTAAAATTGTTTAATAAAAAAGTTAAGCATATTTAGCGTTGGAAATTTGAAAATCCCGAGAGGTTCAATGGCCTGTCGAAGGCGCGGCCTAATGTCCTTAACCAAAAATTCAAATTTTTAAGGGCTTTGGTCGCCTGAGTAAAAGATCGATTGGTTGGCCATTAGGCGATTTCAAATTGTCCGAGACTCGGTTGGCCAAGTGAACAGTGCCGGTCGGCCAAGTAAACAGTGCTGGTCAGCTAGGCATTTCTTAAGGCATAATGGTCGGTCAGCTAAGTGTGATAAAACAGGCCAGAGGAGTGGCTGATTGGCTGAGCTTCTCAAGTACTAAAGATGGTCGGTCAACCGGGGATTAGTAAAAGTATGTTTTTGGCCTTAAGTCATGATCGCTCGATTGGGCTCATTTGAGCGTGTAAGAGTTGGTCGACCGAGGACTTTGAAAAACTAAGATTAGCCCTATTTTTTTACCTTAAAACCTTTCAACCCTATGTGTATGAGTACATTCTTTTAGATGAAGGATTTTTCATAAAGGTTTGAGATTCCCTAAGGTCAACCTATGGTCTTTATCTAAGCATTCATCCACATAATGCAAGAAATGCATTATTACACATTAAACTTAAGCTCAATTCATTACAAGTAAAAGCGTAAGTCTTCTTTTCTTTTGCTCTTCAATCTTCATAGAATACGTCAAGTTGAGATGGTCTTTACATCCTTCATGACTTCCATGTTACCTCTACCTTATGTGTGCTGAATTGTAAACATGTTCACATACTAAATACACACATAAAATATTAGTGCTTTGTCAGCATCAAAATAGTGATCAGACTCAAAAAGTCAACATTACTAGTCGACGAACGAGGGCCATTAGTCGACAAGTGGGGTTCAATAGTCGATGAGTGAAGTCGAGATTCAGTCCTCAACGACTAGAAAATGGCTAGTTTCTTTTGGGATTGGTTTTGCCTATAAATACAAGTTCTTAGACTTGTTTAGTATTGGTTTTGATCTGTTGGAATTAGTATATTCCCAAGAGGGGGTGAATTGGAATTTTAAAACTTTCCTAGGTTTAATTCAAGTCCACAAGCAATGTATTGCAAAATAGGGTCTTTCTAAACAGATTCCAATACCCACAATATTCAAAGCATGTATGAAGAACGATCAAAACAATAAATAATTAAACATACATGTGCATATATCCAAGTGTGGAAATATAAAGAGTATAAGGAAAAGAGAGAATGACACACAGTATGATATCGGGGTTCAGTCAACACTGCCTACGTCCCCACCTCATGCTCACAAGAAGGAGGATTCACTACCTTTGCTCATGTATAGGTGGTCGACATCGTTTACAACACCCTCTCCTTACTGGGCAAGGGAAACCCCAGGTCAAATTCATAGGGCTGACCCCAACCTTTACAACTTGATCCTTATGGGCTAGATCAACATCCCCCCAGGCCTCGCCTGGAATACAATTAGTTAATATAAAATTTGTGTATAATAAAGATGTTTCTTACACTAAACAAATATGTACCACAATAAGCACAATACAACCAATGCACTCAAATATGATAAGAGTTAATGCTCTAGTGAGTATATTAAATATATCTCTAAATCAAATAAATTATATGATAATGTGAGAGATGCTAATGTGAAGTTATATGTCAACTCTCAAGAATGGGTGTGTGTGTGTGTGTGTGTGTGTGTGTGTGAGAGAGAGAGAGAGAGAGAGAGAGAGAGAGAGAGAGAGAGAGAGAGAGAGAGAGAGACCTTTTATTCAATATAGTATATTCAATAAACGAATAATCAAAGGTACTTTAAAAACCCTAAGCAAATATCTCAAAATATTTTATCAAATACCAAGCACAATAGATATTAGGGTTTAAACTTGTAAAAAAATATCTTTATTAAGAACACAAAGAAAACTTTTGAATCTTACAATAAGGATGCAAGTTCTCAAGCTATGAATAGTTTTTCCCAAGAGATATTTATAAATGAAAATACAATGGGAGAAACTTTAGCTAACTCTCAAAAAGCAATATAAACCAATACAAGTGTGAGAGGAGTTTAAACTTCAAAGAAATGTATATATGCCCACAAGATATGAGTGTTCACTCAATCCTTAAGTTGCAATAACTTTGCAAATGAAGATAAAGAACACAATGCACTCTTTCTAAAATATGTAATTAATAGAGTATGAGAAAGAGTTTTAACAATGAGCTTATGAAAATGTGGGGTATGAAAGATTTTAGCACAATAAAAATTTCAGAGGATTTTTGGCTACTTACTTTGCTAATCTATACTAATAAGGACAAATGAGGAAGTATATATAGGATTCCCATAAAATATGACCGTTGGGGACATCAAGGGTATTTTAAAAATTATTTAATTATTTTTAATGAAAATTAACCCTGTTTAATTGTGGTAAAAATTTCGCCAACTCGAGGGATTTGGTCGACCATATTCAAGGTTCGGTCGACCACTTTAACAAGTTCGGTCGACCATGGCAATTTTGAACTGAAGATATGGTCGACCGTCTCAAGGCGATTTTGAACCCTTTGTAGGTTCGGTCGACCAAGACAAAGGATGGTTGGCTACTCATCTAGGTTCAGTCGACCGTGGTAAAAAAAAACTATACAGTTGGTCGACAGGACAGTTGGAGTGTCAGACACTTTATGGTTTGGTCGACTGAGATCGATACGTTCAAAACAGTATAGTCGACCGAGTGAAGTCAACATGTTGACTTTTGGCCGGTTCAGTCGACCAAGACATTTAAAACATCTAGTGGTCGGTCGACCGAGGCTAAGTCAATATATTGACTGTAAGAGCCCGAACCGTGATAGGTGGGTTTAATTAAATAAGAAAGGGGCAAATTGGGAATTTAACAGATTTTGTCGACGAAACCAGAATTCGTCGACAAAGTCCATGTAAGTCTCATCAACGAAGTTCAAAGACTCGTCGACGAGAAGAAGCTGAGAGATTTCGGGAAACCAGTGATATCAGGATTTGTCGACGAGGACACCATTTCGTCGACAAAGACGACCGAGTCAGAGGGCTATAAATATCTTTTTTTCATTACTTCTTAGCTAAGAAATCTCATTTTCTTTCTTTATCTCTCTAGAATCTCTCCCTACACTTCATCTCTCTAGATTTCTTCACCGATCGTTGCGAGAATCGTTAATCTGAAGTTACCACAAGGATTGTGGAAGGATTCTCTACAAGTTCTACAAATCGGATTTTCAGTTCGACCATTTTCGAGTTTTAGCGTAAAATCGAGGTAAGGCTCGGTTTTCAATTCTGATCTGGTAGTTTTGTAGGGAACAGTGTTGTGAGTATATTCTATACTGTTGGTTGTAGGTTTTGGAGCTCGATTCGCTGTTTAGGGGCCTTAGAGTTCGGGATTTGCTATTTGGGGGAAAGGTAAGGGAATACAGTTTATATTAGTTATTTTCGAAATCGGACTCGGTGGAATTGTGGTCCACGGTCCTGTGTGTGTTTTAACTACTCATTTAGGGGGATCTAACGGGTAAAACTATAGGTTTTTTCATGTTACAGTTTTGGGAAAAGGGGGTGACGGGCTGCATCATTGGTTTTGTTGAAAATCGTGTGTATATGATGATTTATATTGTGATATAAGGATGGTTGTGCCTTGACTTGTTTATACTATATGTGTTTGGAAAACCATGATTTTAGATTACCAAATAGGTGTTGCTTGTTTGGTTATATGAGCAGGCATGCTGTGTTTTGGTTGAAATGTAGTAGGAACTGGGTTCCGAATTGTTCCTGGTACGAGAGTGTCCGGTTCTATATCCGAGGGCGTGTGTTTATCACCTACCACGTAGGCAAGAGTATCCAGCTCTATATCTGAGGGTGTGAGCCTATACCCGCTGATCATCGAAGGGTGTGGATCCACTAGTTAGTGCTTGTACGATGCCATGGTAGTCCGAAACTAGCCATGTGCCGGTGGCGCCGTGTATCGCGGGTTGGCTACGGGCTAACGTCGGATATCGCAGACCGGCTTCGGGTTGAGGGGTGTGACGACACTGAGTAGATCATGGGCATGTGTATGTGTGTGTGTGTGTGTATGCACTGTACTGGAACTGCATTGTGAAACCACTAGAAATGTTTACAACTGTGTTTATATATTGATGTCATAATAACATTCAAATGTCACAAACTAATGTAACCTATATTTGCCTTACTGATATGTGGCTCACCCCTACTGTACGTACATTTTTATAGGTCCTTCGAGTAATCATAACTAATGTCCTTGTGTTGGGAGCGTAGTGGCCGGTGTACCGTGGGTAGCGCTTGGGTAAGTGCTAGGACTTGTATTTTGGTGGGTTGCCATTTAAGATTTGTAGGGCACCCAATTGTACATTGTATGATGGAACCGTGATTTTGTCCTTGTATAAACTCTAGTATGGTACTATGCTTGTATAAAAAGACTTATTTCCACTGCGTATATTCTGTTATGGTTGGATGTGTATAGGGTACTTGGGAACCCCAAGGGGTTGGACCCTCATCCTTTATACTATATCTGTGGATGGTTTATATGATACAGGGACAGGTTAGATTACATTTTCACCCTTGGGTCCCATTTCTGGGTTCAGGGCGTGACAACTTGGTATCAGAGCTAACCACGTTGTTAGGTCTTGTAGACTTTGCTAGGCTTAGCTGTGAGTACATACTAGAGTATAGGATGTTGGATGTGGGTAGAGTTGGTTGAGGGTTGTTCTGTTGCTAGACTAGGATTTGTCGGCAGTATTCCGTGTTTTTCTTGGAGTGACGATTCCAGTAAAAGTAGGGCAGACCATTGACAATTTTTTTATCGGTGTGGTAGGACAGACCTGAACCTGGCAGGGAGTAGTTAACACGATTAGTGATAGATTATTGTGTTAACTGTATGTGTTATAGGGATACTAATAGATTCCTATTATATTGTAGAATGGAGTCCAAAGATAATGACCTGGGAAGTGGCTCTGAGGAGTCTCCTTTTATGCCTCGAGGTTTGATGAGGCAAGTTTTGCAGGAGATCAGGCAGAGTGTGAGGAGACGCGAGCGCTCTCTTACTACTGCGAGGTACACCATTGAGAGGTTCACACGCATGCATCCTCCAACGTTCTCTGGGGGATATGACCCAACAATAGCAGAGGACTGGATGGAGAAGACTGAGAGGATCTTGGAGGTCCTGCACTGCATGGATAGGCAACGAGTCCTCTATGCTACCTTCCAGTTATCTGGGGAGACGGGTCGATGGTGGACTGCAGTAAATCTACTGAAGAAGCAGAGAGTCATTCCAGAAGAGATGACGTGGAGCTGTTTCAAGGAGGTGTTTTTCGACAGATACTTCCCAGCTTCAGTATGTGATGTGAAAGCAGGTGAGTTTTCTGCTCTAACTCAAGGAAGTATGACGGTGCAGGAGTATGCGGTTCGGTACATAGAGTTATCCCTCTTTGCGCCGTGTTTGATCTCGAATGAGTATGAGAAGACTCGGAGGTTCGAGAAGGGCCTGAGGAAGGATATCTGCAAACTAGTGGGTATGCTTCAGATCCGCGAGTTCTCGGTGTTAGTGGATAAAGCCACGGTGATTGAGACCAATATCTGAGAGGATGAGGTGGATCAGTAATAGAGGAACATGAGAGTACCTTCTGGTTCTCAGTTTGGATCTCGTCAGGGATCATGGAAGAAGAGGACAAAGGCTCGAGTTACCGTCAGAATACTGAGCACCAAGGTTCTTAGGAGAACCAAACTAGTCATCGTTGTACCAGGTGTCTCAGACGGCACGAGGGTGAGTGTCGGTATTTTGAAGGTAACTACTATAACTGTGGTCATCCTGGCCACATGGCTCGTGATTGTCATGCACCGAAGCGAGACGTGCCTACATCTAGTGTGAATCGGGGAAGCAATCAGATACCTCAGGGAATCTGTCAAACGAATACAGTTTCGGCTAGAGTATATTCTCTTACTCCAGCAGACGCTGAGCATGTAGGGAACGTGGTGACAGGTACCTTATTGTTGCTTTTAAATAAAGCTTCTATTTTGTTTGATTCGGGTGCAACCCATTCGTTTATATCTATGAGTTTTTTTGGACAATGTGGGGTTGAGACCCAAGTCATGAACGAGGTGTTATCTGTTACTACACCATCTGGGAGTGTATCATTCTGTAGGAAAATGTTGGAAGACTACCCAGTGGTAATTCAGGGGAAGTTACTACAGGCGAATCTTGTGGTTTACGACATGTCAAGGTTCAATGTCATTCTGGGGATGGATTAGTTGTTCTCCAGTTATGCTGTGATCGACTGTCGTAGGAAGGTAATAATGTTCAGACCTCCTGGGGAGCAGGAGTATGAGTTTGTAGGATCGTGAATGCATTCGACGCCACGGATTCTATCAGCATTGCAGGCAATGAGGCTACTCTTAAACAAACGTTAGGGAGTTCTCGAATGTGTTTCAGATGATTTACCTAGTTTACCTCCAGATCGTGAGGTGGAGTTTACGATAGAGTTGCTACCTGGTAAGACACCGATCTCTAAAGCTCTGTACCAGATGGTTCCAGCGGAACTTTGGGAGTTGAAGGAGTAGTTGCAGGAATTACTTGACAGGGGATTCATTCGACCTACTATTTCACCCTAGGGAGCTTCAATATTATTTGTGAAGAAGAAGGACGGGTCGATGCAGATGTGCATTGATTACCGTGAGATTAATAAGGTACTGTGAAGAATCGTTATCCTTTACCTCGTATCGATGATCTTTTTGACCAGTTGCGGGGGACGCGGGTCTTTTCGAGGATCGACTTGCGGTCGGGATATCATAAGGTGAGGGTTAGATCAGAGGATGTAGCGAAGACGGCTTTCCGAACCAGATATGGCCACTACGAGTTCTTAGTTATGCCTTTTGGGTTGACGAATGCTCCGTTGGTGTTCATGGATCTGATGAATAGGGTCTTCCATGAGTACCTAGATCGATTCATGGTGGTGTTCATTGATGACATTATGGTATGCTCGAGGAGTTTGGAAGAGCACGATAATCATCTGAGGTTAGTACTACAAATTCTGCGGGAAAAGAAACTATATGCTAAACTAAAGAAGTGTGAATTCTGGTTGAGTCAGATTGCATTCTTAGGCCATGTGGTGACTGGTGATGGTGTATCAGTTGATCCTAGCAAGATCGAAATTGTGGTCAACTGGGTGAGGCCGAAGAATGTGTAGGAGGTTCGGAGTTTTCTAGGATTGGCAGGTTACTATCATCAGTTCATGGAGGGGTTTTCTAAACTGTTTGGGCCTCTGACTCATTTGACCAAGAAAGGAGTACAGTTTGAGTGGACCGGTGATTGCGAGCAATGTTTTCAAAAGTTGAAGCACCGGCTGGTTACTGCTTCAGTTTTGACCATTCCTTCGGGGGATGATGGGTTTGTGATTTATAGCGACGCGTCTCTGAAAGGTTTGGGATGTGTGCTTATGCAGTAGAGTAAGGTAGTAGCATATGATTCTCGACAACTGAAAGAGTACGAGAAGAATTATCCTACACATGATCTAGAGTTGGCTGCTGTTGTATATGCACTGAAGATCTGGCGACACTATTTGTATGGTGTGTAGTGTGAGATCTTCACTAATCATAAGAGTCTCAGGTATTTCTTCACGCAGAAGGAGTTGAATATAAGGTAGAGACTGTGGCTTGATTTGATCAAGGAATACGATTGCACGATCAGTTATCACTCGGGGAAGGCTAATGTGGTAGCTGATGCGTTGAGTCGGAAGTTGGAGCCTGCGACTGTATCAGTAGTTGTAGCTCAGCATCATATCAGACGAGATCTGGGAAGCATTGGCGTGGAGTTGGTGGTTAGTGATCATCAGGCTTATCTTACTAGTTTGGTGGTCCAGCCGACTTTGTTTGAGTGTATAAATGCTTCGCAGGCTAGTGATGCAAAGTTGGCAGAGGATATGGAAAAGGTACAGCAAGTGTCTGAGAAGGTGAGTTTGATCCGAGAGATGATTAAATCAGATCAGAGTCAGTAGAAGAGTTACGCAGATGTTTGTCACCATGAGTTAGAATTCGAGGTGGGGGGTAAGGTATTTCTACGTATCGCTCCGATGAAAGGGGTGATGAGATTTGGGAGAAAGGGCAAGCTAAGCCTGAGGTATATTGGACTATTCGAGGTTCTTGAGCGAGTGGTTTCAGTAGCCTACAGGATTGCACTACCCCCAGCACTCTCAAGGGTTCACGATGTGTTTCACATATCCATGTTGAGGAGGTACGTGCTGTATCCATCACATGATATCAGTTATGATGAGTTGAAAATTAGGGATACTTTAACGTATGAGGAGATACCTATTCAGGTTTTGGACCATAAAGTTCAAAAGTTTCGTACCAAGGATATACCGTTAGTGAAGGTATTGTGGCGGAACCACGAGGTTGGGGAAGCTTCTTGCAAACAGGAAACGAAAATATGTCGGAAGTATCTGCAATTGTTTTGAGCACCTATATGTTATCTTGCTTTGGGTTGGAATAGGTGGTTAGTCATCGGGAGTGTGTGTATGGTGAACTCCTGAGACGGTTGTATATGTAACCACGGTATTCCTCCACCATAAGTGAGGGTGTGTATGCATGTGTGTGGTGGGGCTGCGTTGTAGTAGTCGCCAGTTTTCTTCCTAAAATTGTGTGTATGTATTCAGTTGTATGAATGAGTTCATGCATGAAAGATTGCAAATTTCGAGGATGAAATTTTTGTAAGGAGGGGAGATTGTAAGAACCAGAACTGTGATAGGTGGGTTTAATTAAATAAGAGAGGGGCAAATTGGGAATTTAACATATTTCATCGACGAAGCCAAAGTTCGTCAACGAAGTCCATGTGAGTCTTGTCGATGAAGTTCAGAGGCTCGTCAACGAGAAGAAGCTGAGAGATTTCAGGAAACCGATGATATCAGGATTCGTCGACGAATCCACCATATTGTCGACGAGCTGTCTATACAACCTTGCCAACAAGGATACCAATTCGTGGACGAAGACGCCCAAGTCAAAGGGCTATAAATATCATTTTTCATTACTTCTCAGTTAAGAAATCTCATTTTCTCTCTCTATCTCTCTAGAAACTCTCCATACACTTCATCTCTCTAAATTTCTTCATCTCTCTATCTACAAGGATCGTGGAAAGATTCTCTACAAGTTCTACAGATCGAATTTTTAGTTCAGCCATTTTCGAGTTTTGCCATAAACTCAAGGTAAGGATCGGTTTTCAATTTTGATCCGGTAGTTTTGTAGGGAACAGTGTTGCGAGTTTATTCTGTACTGTTGGTTGTAGGTTTTAGAACTCAGTTCGCTGTTTAGGGGTCTTAGAGTTAGAGATTTGCTATTTGGGGGAAAGGTAAGGGAATACAGTTTATATTAGTTATTTTCAAAATTGGACTCGGTGGAACTATGGTCCACGGTCCTGTGTGTGTTTTGACTACTCATTTAGGGGGATCTAACAGGTAAAACTATGGGTTTTTCACGATTACAGTTTTGGGAAAAGGGGGCGACGGGTTGCATCCTTAGTTTTGTTGAAAACCGTGTGTATATGATGATTTATACTGTGATATAAGGATGGTTGTGCCTTGACTTGTTTATACTATATATGTTTGGAAAACCATGATTTTAGATTACCAAATGAGTGTGATTTGTTTGGCTATATGAGCAAGTATGTTGTGTTTTGATTGAAATGCAGTAGGAACTAGGTTCCGAATTGTTCCAGGTACGAAAGTGTCCGGATCTATATCCGAGGGCGTGTGTTTATCGTCTGCCACGTAGGTAAGAGTATCCGGCTCTATATCTGAGGGTGTGAGCCTATACCGGCTGATCACCGAAGGGTGTGGATCCACCAGTTAGCGCCGGTACGATGTCATGGTAGTTTGAGACTAGTCATGTGCCAGTGGCGCCGTGTATCGCGGGTTGGCTACGGGCTAACGCCGGATATCGTAGACCGGCTTCGGGCCAAGGGGTGTGACGACACCAGGTAGATCATGGGCGTGCGTATGCGTGTGTGTGCATATATGCACTCTACTGGAACTGCATTGTGAAACCACTAGAAATGTTTACAACTATGTTTATATATTGTTGTCATGATAACACTCAAATGTCACACACTAATATAACCTGTATTTGCCTTACTGAGATGTGTCTCACCCCTTATGTCAATTAGTTGACTCAAAGCGATTAAACCTGTTAGACTAGTTAATTTAAGAATCAATTAGCCCTTCAATTTGATTTTTCAATTTTCAAGATATTATACTAACTAATTTTCTTAATTTAATTTATTAAGTTGATGTCACTATAAAATATCATTTCATTATAGGTAAAATTCATTTCTTGCATATATACTTAAACAGCTGACTAATGATCAATTAAAAAATGTTCATTTTGTTAATAAAGTCAAACTTTTGGAGGTTTTTTTTTTATCATTTTTGAAAACTTAAGGGAGTGTAGTGTCATATTTGCAAAACTCAACAAGCATTTCTAAATTTTACCCTGCTTTTAGCTAATTAAAAATATTTATCTCAATAACAACTCTTCTAAAATAATATTTTAAAAAACATAAATTGGGTATTCTTAAATATGCCTAAATTCAATATTTAAGATACATTTTCTTGATTTTAATATCATCTTGCATTTGCATTTTCATTATTCAATATCTCAACCGATACCTCATTATTTTATTTAATATGTTGAAAAAATAATAATAAAATATAAATTATGTACAAAAACTTAATCAATAAAATTATGCCAATAAACATCATTAATTTATCCATCAACTCAATAAAATTACACCAAGAACAAAGCATCATCATTATTATTATTATTATTATTATTATTTTGTCTTTTATAAAATTACACTAGCCAATCGCAAAGCCTTATTGGTTTATTCTTGTCCCCATCAAGTGATGCAAGCAATGCTTTTCTTTTTAATCATGAAAAAGTGCAGTAGAAGGGGCTGTGTTTTTTCTTTTTTTGGTTATTTTTTTTGCCTAGTCACAATGGCCGTATGCTTAACCTTGTAGTATTTGATTTAAGATGCCTTTTGATTTCCCCAATGAAGATGGGACCTTTTTTATGAAAGGCACAAGTAATTAAAAATGTGGAGATAATTAGAGTAAATAATATAATAATTCATATGAATTAAATAATTTTTTAAAAAAAACATATTATCCATTGTTACATTGTGAATAGTTAAGTATCAAGTGTTCAAAAAAGTTATGGAGAATATAAATATTTTCAAATCACTTAAACTTGGTGTCCAAAAGTTTCGATCGGACAATATTGAGTCTTATTATTTAAAATAATTTTTTTATAAAATCAAAAAAATTAAAAAAAAAATTACAATCTATTACATAGTAGGTACATAAGTTTTGGATATGAGGTAGGTAAAAGAATCAGTGTCTTCCATAATTATTTATGTACACGATCATAGAAAAAATCAATCACTTCCTTGAATAATTCGAATGAATGAAATAATATACAAAGTCAATGCATTCACCCATGATGGCATGCATAAAAAATTGGCAAAATAAAAAGTCTCGAACTAGTTTTATATACCCTAAAAAAAAAATTATTTCGTGGAAAAAAGACAAGTAAAATATTTAATTTAAATATTAAATTCAAACAAACTTGCCCTAGTTTAATATTTAGGGTTTGGGAGGATGAAGCTCCATAAAAATGGTAAAAAGAAACATGATGAATATGCTTTTTCACAAGATGACCATCCCAAATGGGTGTATTAATTATGATAGCCGCATGCATGGCTAATTTATGTGTCATCATGTGTCATTCATAAATTATTCAAATGAATAGGAAAATGGTCGACTTCTTTTTTAATTTCCGCCATGCAAGTCTCTTGTTCTTGTTTGGAAGTGGGGCCTTTCACCAACTCACGTGACTGATTGATTTTCCACCATTGAATTCTATTCTTAAAAATTCAGTCATGAGACTTATTTGGATGCTGGAAAAAATAATAAAGAACACATTCATTGTTCTATTGATTTATTGGTAAATTTGTTGGACCTATTCATTGAATTATCCAATGAGATGTAATCTTTTATATATATTAGACTTGTGCCTTTTCAATTGAAACCGAGAATGGTTAATTGAATTTAGTCAAGTTAATTTAGTCAATTCAATGGGGAATTTTTAAAAAATCAAATCAATTTTTGATTTAATCAAGAGTAATTCATCAATTAATTTATCATGTGTATGCATATATATATATATATACACGGGTGTGTATGTATATATGTTTGTGTATATATATATATATGATCGATTTTACGATGAAATACAAAAACGTAACCCACCCTTCTTAAAACACGTCTTGTGATGACAGTATATGGTTCACCTCAATCTTTTTCGCTCCTTTTATAGATTAATTCATGGTTCTTTCACTGTCTAATCTATTTCCTCTCATCTTAATTTTTTTCAGTTTCTTCGTAACACTGCAAGCTTTAAGTTCATCCATCTTTTTAGTTTTTCAAATTAGAATTTTGTACAAGTTTAATCGAACTTTTAAATTTTATTATTATTTTTATTATATATCATACAATATATAATCATTAAAATATTTTACAACTTAATTCATTCTCATCAAAGCATATTTCTTGTTTTCAATTTTTTTGTTTTTCTTTTTCTGGCTAGATCCCATCATTTTCTCCTTTTCAACTTATGTTATAAAAAATAATCATTAAAATATTTAACTTTTCATTATTTTTTGAAATGATAATTATTTTTACACAAATATTCCTTTTAAAATAAAAGATGTGTTATGAAATAAAACACATGATGAGAGCATGTTACAATTTTTAGAATTTATGTGAATTTTTTTTTTCCAAAAGTCATACAAGTTAATTTTAAAATCTACATAAAAATATTTAAATTTTATTTAATTAAATTAATTGAAAAATGAAATATTTTTTTCACTAATTATCTATTAGTTAAGATTTTAATTTCAAATTTGAATTTTGTACAAACTAAAGAAGAGGACGTTTTTATAATTAAAATAAATAAGAAAAAACGTAAATTCAAAGATACCTCCCGTTTTCTCCGTCAATCAATTATCACATTCAATCAAACAGGAAATCATTTATCAGAAAAAGAAAAAAAAAAAAAAAACATTTTATTCCAAGTAAGCGGGGGCAATTGTGTAAATATGTAACAGTTCAAAGTTCAAAGTTCAAACTCTCTGTAGAAAGCGTAGTTGGTAAACCCTAAACCGTATCTTAATCCGCATCTGCCTTTCCTCCCTCCCATTTCCAAACGCCACTCCACAAAAATACACTCTTCTGTCTCTCTCCTCTGCCCCCTGACTCAGTCCCCCACACCCCGACGTCTCCAATATCTGGCCTTCATCAGCAGCATGCCGCAAAATCTCACCATCGAGATTCTCCACCATCGTTTGGGCCCTTCCGCTTCCGATTTGTAGATATTTTTACCGAGTTTCTTTCGGCGGTGGGTTCAGAGATGGGTGGCAATGGCAAGCACCGATGGAAGATTTCCATACACCGGTCCTCGTCGTCGCCGGCGAAGCATAAAGCCAGGGAACCTCCGAAGGAGTTCGTTTGCCCCATTTTTGGGTCGGTGATGGCGGACCCAGTTGTGGTCTCGTCGGGCCAAACATTCGAGCGCACCTGCGTTCAGGTATGCCGGGATTTGGGGTTTTCGCCGGTGCTCGCCGATGAGTCCAGACCTGATTTCTCGACGGTGATTCCGAATTTGGCCCTCAAGTCGACGGTTATCCGGTGGTGCGATTCGTCAGGGGCGGAGCATCCGAGAATTCCGGACTATTGCTCCGTTGAGAAGATGGTTCGTAAGATGATAGCGGCGGAGAAAGCCATCGCTGAGGAGAATGAGAAAATTAGGGGTTCGGAGGTGGAATTGTTGAACGCAGTGTCGGATAAGCCTCCAGTGACGTTCTCGCACGCGGCGACGGAGTTGAATCATCGGACGAACCACTTCGACTCGAGCTCCGAGGAATCGGTCATCGCAGCGAGTCCGGCGACTCCTCTGCCGCTCGCGACGCGGCCGTCTTGCTATTCTTCGTCGTCGTCGTCGTCGGAGATCGTCGCGGACGATACCCTAAACATCACTATAAACCCCGACTCGTCCGAAGAGGAAAAGGTCGTGGTGAAGATGTGGAGCCACGAAGTGTACGAACAAGAAGAAGGCGTGATTTCACTGAGGGAGACCACGAGAACAAACGAAGAAGCTAGGGTTTCGATGTGCACTCCCCGGCTGCTCTTAGCCCTCAAATCGTTGCTCGCCTCGAGGTATTCCGCTGTGCAGACAAACGCGGTGGCATCGCTGGTGAATCTCTCGCTGGCGAAGGCAAACAAGGTGAAGATCGTACGGTCAGGAATCGTTCCGCCGTTGATAGATCTGCTGAAGGGAGGGTTCAGCGAGTCGCAGGAGCACGCGGCGGGCGCGCTCTTCAGCTTAGCCCTGGAAGACGACAACAAGATGGCAATCGGCGTTCTCGGCGCGCTGCAGCCACTCATCCACGCGCTCCGATCGGCGAGCGAGCGGGCACGGCACGACTCGGCGCTGGCTCTGTACCACCTCTCGCTGGTTCAGAGCAACCGAGTGAAGCTGGTGAAACTGGGCGCGGTCCCGACGCTGCTGGCGATGGCGAGATCGGGGACCATGGCGGGGCGCGTGATGCTGACGCTGTGCAACCTTGCGGCGTGCGGGGAGGGGAGGTCGGCGATGCTGGACGCGAACGCGGTGGGATGCCTGGTGGGGATGCTGAGGGGGGGCGGCGGGGGGTCGGAGTCGGAGGCGACGCGGGAGAACAGCGTAGCAGCGTTGTACTCGCTGAGTCACGGGAGCATGAGGTTCAAGGGGCTGGCGAAGGAGGCGAGGGCGGTGGAGGTGCTGAGGGAGGTGGAGGAGAGAGGGAGCGAGAGAGCGAGGGAAAAGGCGAAGAGGATGTTGCAGATGATGAGGGGGAGAGACGAGGGGGAGGAGGAAAGGGCCATAGAGGGGGGGTTTTCGACGGCCGGCGCGAGTCGGACTCGGTCTCGACTCGGTATTGTGGGCGGTGCCAACTCAACTGAGTTCTGATTTTTATTTTTATTTTTTTTTTGGGGGGTGTAATTACTGATGATGGTGGATTGTGTAATTTGTGGTGTTTTGGGTTTTTGTTCCCTATATATATTTATTTTTATGTGAATTATATTCGTGGCGGCGTTTTGGGTTTGTGAATGTGTAAATAAAAGGAAAAAAACAAAGCGTACTGTTGTTAGTTCGTTCGTTGTTGTGTGAAAATGATTAAAAATTCTACGCAGTTTATATTTTAATAAATGTGGAACTTAAACGACGATGGATTCAGTCTTTTTAGATTTGTTTTATGAGAGAGATGGATGAACTAAAAAGTGACAGCAAGGGCTGCCCAACGCAGTTCTTTTAAGGTTTAATTTAGCTCTTTTAAAGGAATTTCTTTAAAAGCAGGAAGGAGGTTTTTTATATTAATTTTAAAAAATAAGCACTTATAATTCTCATCACTTAAAGTAAGCATTTTAATAAATTAAAAAAAAAAAAAAAAAAAAGTAGCGTCTCACTTGTACTATAACACACTTATCTCAAAATGTGTTTTTTTACAATCATTTTTTTTATAATTATTTAAGCGAAGTTTGAAAAGTAATTTAAGATAGTTTTTTGACCACTTATAAGTTATATTGTTCGTTTAATTTTATAAATATAAGAAAATTTAGTGACTATTTTATAATTAAAAAAAATACATCACAAGATAATCATACACTATTTTATTATGTATTACAATATATTAATTATTAATAAAATATAATTCAATTCTAAAATTAATAATATTATTTTAACATAAATTAATATGATAATCATATGTAATAAAAATAAATTTAAAAAATTATTATTAATAAAAATATAATGTTATATTATTTTTACTTAATACAATATTCAAATACTAACTAAAAATAATTAACATAACTATTAATTAAAATTTCAATTAAAAAATAAACATATATTATTTTATTATGCATTATAACCGATTCATTATTAATTAAATATAATTAAATTATAAAATAACGAAAAAAACTATCTATAAATTTAAATTGACACTAAATAAACTAAAATTTTTAATTTAATTATTAATACTATTTTAAACATAAATTAGTGTGATAATTATATGTTATAAATATACATTAATAATAAGATTATTTTTAATTAGTAAATAATAATTGTAATGACCCGAATTTTAAATGAAATTTAAATAATAAAGAAAGGGAAATTGGAAAAAGGAACAGAAAGAAGCTACCAAACTTCGTCGACGAACACAGGGTTTCATCGAAGAAGAAATACCGATAGGGGTTCTAGAGCCGACTGAATTTCGTCGACGAAATTAGTGAGAATTCGTTGATGAAGGCCGGGCTCGTCGACGAATTCCACTGTCTATATATATATATATATATATATATATATATATATATATATGAAAAATCCGATTTTTATTTCATTTGCAAGCTTCCTCTCCACTCTCTCTCTCTCCTCTTCGGCTCTCTCACTCTCTCTCTTCGATTTTGGGCTAGTTTTATGCCGAATCAAAAATTTGAGGCTACCACGACGCTCCTGGCGAAGTTCTCTACCAGTTTGCTGGAGTGGATCGTTGGGAAAGCGAAGTTGGAAATCATCCATGAGTTAAGGTAAGGCTTTTTAAGCCAAACTAGATTTTATGGTAGTTATAGAAATTGATGTACGCATGAAAATACTGAACTTTAATACTGGAAATTTTCAGTTTCAGGGTATTGACTAGGAAATCCTACGGAAGTCAGGCTAGAATATTTTAGTGGCTTTCTCAGTAGCCAGGTAAAGGAATAAATTAAAGCAATTATTTTCCATGCAAATTATAATTAATTATGAGCACATTTATTTTCAGAAAAGCATATGCTATATTTGTTTATCACATATGAAATGTATGTTTGGAAAATACTGCTATTATGATTAAAAGGTATATGTATGTATGAGATGCCAGAAATGATGATTTTAGAATATGAAGCATGACTTTAAATGGCATATGTGTGGCATGAACATTATTTTTATGTGAAGTGAATCATGATATGAATGATTTTACGAGCAAAGTATAATTTCAGGTATTTTGAAAAGACGAGTTATGCTATACTGAGTTTGACGAATATATGATAAATGAGTTATTTTTAGAAAGTAAACACCTGAAACGTATCTGGCGCGAGGCCATGTATTTATATTATCAGCACGAGGCCGTATTTACGATTTTGGCCCCGAGGCCATGTTTTTATACTATCGACACGAGGCCGTATTTACGATTTTGGCGCGAGGCCATGTATTTATGATTCCGGCACGAGGCCATAGTTATGTTTTTGGCACGAGGCCATGATGATGTTATGTATGTTCATGCATTATATGTTATTACAATCAGGATGTTAGTTTAGTTCAGTTCAAGGCTCGGTACCGTAGCTATATGTGTAAATCAGATATCTACTTCAAATTAGCACTAACCATCCCACGAGGGGATGGGAGATGGATAGTCGATGTGCCTTTCAGTAGAGTGTGGACGTCTACCTGGCAGTCCGGACCAAGGTGTGGCGGGCTCATTGTACTTACAGACATGTTTGATTCGGTAGTGGTCGGCCAGCCATTGTCGGGCCCTGCCTTCGGGCTACACAACCCGTCATGGTGGATAATACATGACACCAGCTAGCTATTCATCCTAGGAACATTTTCAGTATTATTAATATAACAAATGCATTACTTATGATATGATTTACTAGTAAATGTGGAAGTATATAATGATTTATTATATGACGAAGTATGTTTATAGAAATATGAAGTGTACTGTATATGTATAATTGCATTAAATGTTCATGTTGTCACACAGCTGTATTTAGTTTATTTTCCCTTACTGAGAAGTGTCTCACCCCCAACATTAAATGATTTTTAGGAAACCTAGAGAGATCGACGGGTCAGGGCTGCCGTTGAGTGATTGGTGCTTCCCTAATAGAAGGGTAAGCTATGTACTAGGATCAGTAGATTTTTGTTATATGGTCCTAGTGTCATTTTGATATTTTGAGGGTTGTATATATGTACAGTATTGGGAGATGTAGTAAACTCTGGTATTATGTTTCTAGTATTATGCTTTATGGATGGATGTTGGATTTTATGTTTACTGCTGCGTAGATTTCCGTTGTGTTTGACAGGCGTCCCCGCTACCCACGGGTTCGGGTTGACCATTTTATCTATTATGTGACATTTTATATTTAGAAATTGAGGGACGTTACATTTGGTATCAGAGCCAAGGATACTAGGTTCTATAAACTCTATAGTGCAGCAGTAATAATACCAGAGTATAGGATAAGGGAATTTGAGGTCTGGTTTTGTAATCTAGATGTAGGACTTCCGTGGTGGTTTGTGTGATTTTCCTGGGGTGACGATTTCAGGAAAGTCATTGTAAACTATCGTCGGGTTAGGTATCTAAATTGCAAGATTAAACCTTGAATTGAGATTTGGAGAGATGAATTAAATAGGAGAAAATAGCATATGAGTTGAGTGATACGTATAGAGAAGGAAGTTTGAGTTAAGTTACATGTTTTTCAGGATGGACCTTGGTGGCAATAGTCCCCACGCCAGTGGGAGTGAGGGTGCTGGACCCTCAGGCTCTGCGAGTAGTGATTCAGATGCCGTTTTACGCAGCGTAGCCCAGCAAGTGATGGCAGAAATTGTCAGGAGTTTGAGAGAACAGGGTGGTCCATCTGTAGGCCACGGTAGTTCGATCGAGAAGTTTATTAAGATGAGTCATCCAACTTTCTCAGGAGGGACGGATCCTGTAGTCGCTGAAAATTGGGTGCAGGAGATGAAGAAGATATTTGCAGTGCTGCAGTGTTCAGAGGAGCAGAAGGTACTGTTTGCCACCTATAGACTGACTGGAGAGGCCGAGAGATGGTGGTCGGTAGTGATACTTTTAGAGCAGCAAAGGACTATACCTGTAAAGATGACGTGGGAGCGATTTAAAGAGATATTCTTCGATAAGTATTTTCCAGCCTCTTCCAGGGAAGCTAAGATTGAAGAGTTCCTGAATCTAAAGCAGGATAGTTGTTAGTACAGCAGTACGCAGTGAGGTTCATCGAGCTATCTCGCTTCGCCCCGTACATCATCCTAGATGAGGCAAAGAAAGTACGACAGTTTGAAAGAAGCTTGAGGAGAGAAATATACAAGTAGGTACCGATACTGAAGTTGAAGGACTTCGCCGAGTTGATTAACCGAGCTACTATAGCAGAGATTGGTGATCGGTTGGAGGCTGAGGAACAGAGACAGAAGAAGAGGTCTACACCTTCTGGTTCCCAGCAGGGAGTCGGCCATGCTACATGGATGAGAGGTGGCTATTATAGGGACCAGAGACAGGAGACCGGGAATCGCGGTTTCCAGGGTGCACAGCCACCTCCAGCTTGCCTATCTTGTGGGAAGAGACATCTAGGAGAGTGTCGTGCCAGGCAAGGTGTCTGCTACAGGTGCGGGGTGCCAGGGCATTTGATGAGGGAGTGTCCGACACAGACTGGTACGACTCCTGCTCCTAAACCTGCACGAGGAGGTTACCAAGCACTACGAGGAGGCCAGCAGAGGTAAGTATTCAAATATAATTTATTTTAAACACAACCAAGTATCGCTTATAACTTTTAAAATTTTTCCAATTCAATACTTATTATTTGCACGTATTAAATTTAACATTTTTTTTTTAAAAAGTACATTTCTATATAAGTGGTTCTAAACGATATTCAAGCAATCTTCAACCCCTTTTCATTCTAATCAAGAATCAACTTTAACTTCAATTATTAATGATTTTGATGTACTTTCCAAAGAAGTTATGAAGTTAAAATGGAGAAGAAATTGTAGAAGAATTTGTGGAAGTAGGTAATGAAAAAATTGATAATAAATATATACAAACTCTTATTTCGAGAATAAAAATAAGATGACATTAATTGAAGAGTTAAAGAGGAGTTCAAAAAGAAAAAACCCCTTTAGGATAATTTGGTTTGTGATGTCAAAAATATTTTCATGAATGATATTATCAAGAATCTCATTTTTAGAAATAGAATGTTTGCTTCATTAGAATATTTTTGTTTGATTCGTGTTGTAAAATTTTTTAAAATGTACACAGAATTTCTATAGAATTTGCAGAATATTTTCATAGATATGAAAAATGTCTTATACATAGGATTTGTACAGAATATGATTGTTACAAATTCAAACTATCAAGGTTATCGGATATCAACCAATATTCAAATACGAAGATTCTCGGCTATATCACCGTCGATGGTTTTCTGAAATTGTCGACGATTTTCTGGTAAGCTACATGATTTCCTTTATAATTTTCATATCAATATTTAATTCAACATGAGAATCCTAGTAAATATTTTTTTTAAATGGCCATTATACCCTTGACATGTATGTGATGTAATTATGAAGAACAACTGTAGTTTGTAACACAAAGACTTGTTAATAATTGTACTTAATCAAATCTACATTCTAAATGCTTCGACAGCTACAAATTTAAAATATTTATGACTTAATAATCATTTAACCCAAATAATTGTGTCTAAATATTAATTATTGTATTAATTTTTTATAAAATAATAATGTTACTTTTCTTTAATAAATTATAAATGTCAATTATAATGCTAATTAACATAAATATGAAATCTCTTGATAGACATTTTAAATATTATCTAATTAATATTTTTAATTAATACTTTAATATTTCTAATTAAAAAATAACTAAATGTTTTGTTAATTAATAATTTTAAATCCATTTTAATATTTTCTAATTAAAAATTTAACTATTTCCTAATTAATAATTAGTGAGTTTTTTCCCGTTTTATTATTAAAAAGAAATAAAATATTAAATAATACTCTTATTGGGAAAAAATTTCCCAAATTGATGCTCACGTAATCTCGCAGCTTGATGCTGCGAGATTTAAATTGATGGGCGAGTGGGAAGGTGACGCGTGGCATGGGGCTAAGCAAATCTCGCAGCACCAAGCTGCGAGATTTAAAGCGACCAACGAGCAGGAAGGTGACGCGTGGCACGGGGCTTTACAAATCTCGTAAGACCAACTTGCGAGATTTGCTGCGCAGAAGTTTACTGAGCTGACGCATGGCAAATCTCGCAAGTTGGTCATGCGAGATTTCCTTCGCCCATTCTTCAACCCCTTCCTGCTTCATTTTTCTTCACGTTGCAGAGCAGAGAGCAAAGGTCGGACAATTTTCTTCGCGTTGCAGGTTATTGTTGGCGAACGACCGTTGCTGGGTTACTGTTGCTGGCAGGAGTTGCTTGAGGAGGAAGATTATAAAAGGAGGAGATGGGGTAAGGCCTTGGAAACCCTAAGTTCATTATTTTTTGAGAGGAAAATAAATATTCTTTGATTGATTGGTTGATTTGTTAGTGTGCATTATATAGTCTGAATTACCTTCAAATCGTTGATTGAAGGTTTTTATTTCAAATTCCCAAATTTGAGTTAATTTTGTTCGGTTTCCATTTAATTTTTCTATTGCAATTTTTATTATAAGTGTATTAGACATTTATATATATATATATATATATATATATATATATATATATATATATAAAAATCATGAGATGATATATTAATAATTTTAGATGCAATAATTAATAGACGATTTTTTTCTTAATTTTAAAATTGAATTATATTGCATCACTAATTAATATGTTAAAATATATGATTAGTTTCTAATATGTTTTACACTAAAATTAAAAATATTTTTAATTAAAATTTTAATTGATAATTATGTTCTTATTATTTTAACTAACATTAAAATGTTTTTATTAAATGATAATAATAAATATATTATTATGTAATAAAAAATAATCTTATTCTTGATGTATATATATAACATGTTATAAAATATGGTACTTGTTGGGGGAGAGGACAAATTCAAAAGCATGCATTGAGATAATAATTTTTCATAATTCTAGGTCATATTGTGCATAAAGTGATAAAGTGCTAATTGAATTATATTTTTCGAAATGAGTTTATATAAATGACTTAAAACTTCTCAAATTGTAGTTAATAAGAATTTCTGAAGAATTTAAAAATAAATTTTATAAAAACTTACAAAAGTGTCCAAACTGTAATGAATAATACATAGAAGTACGTGGCAATGTAAGTTTAATTTTTTAAAATTATATTGTATTTATATGTAATAAATATATAAACATGTAAAAATAAATAGCAAATTCAATCACATTCTTGTTAATTATATTCTATACATGTGTTTGAAAGAATAGTTAGTTTCATGACAAATTATAAGTAGAATACGAATCATGCTTGATTGAACTAGGTATCCTCACGTTTATGTCATGATTTTATTAGAAGAAGTTCCATAAATTTGTCAAGTTTTCATTTCTCATCTATTTATGTTACGTATCAAGATTGTTGGTACTTAGGTGATAAAGTG
This sequence comes from Malania oleifera, assembly GCF_029873635.1. Classification (NCBI taxonomy): domain Eukaryota; kingdom Viridiplantae; phylum Streptophyta; class Magnoliopsida; order Santalales; family Ximeniaceae; genus Malania; species Malania oleifera. Next base: position 37,833,512 of record NC_080429.1, on the reverse strand, counting down.
AAGGGGTGAAAATTATTTATTTAGTTTAGAGCTTCCATTTAAAAATAAAAAATCAAACAACTTATTTTTAATATAACTTAATTAATTCTTAATTGAACAAAAAATTAATAATAAATTTGAGTGACATATTGATCTGAATGCCTCCTGTATGGTTGATGCAGTTATGTGAATTGCATGCTGGTAGATATCACAGGTTCTCGCGTGCTCAAACTATGTTATTACATTGCTTGCAAACGTTTCAGGGTCATTGTAAAAATGGGTAAATGTTCAAATTACAGACGGCATGCTACTGAAATTTCGGTAGGACTTTTCCCAGAAAAGTCATAAATGCATGCAAAAATATTTTTGAAGTGACGAGTGAAACATTTAGGGAAGATTGCATGCGCATGAACGTAGTGAAAATAATTCTTGATTACTATTGACTTAGCATATCACTTATACATACAATTGTTGTTTTGCATAGGTCTTTTATCTTCTCCGAGGGTCGATCTAAATGGCAGGAAGTTCAAGCAGTACTCCGATGACGGTATTGTTCTACATAGGGGTTCACATTATAACTAGACCAACCAGTGTTAGTTATAGTATTCTGTCAGTTCAACCTATTCGAATTGGTTATAGGTGTATATTAATTAAATTGTATACGAAGATATACAAGTATTTGCATATTGATCCAAATCAATATGCATTGCAGGTAACCGCAAGACACCCGATTCAAGGGCATCATGATACAGTCATCTATGAGGCTGTTTCCGTAACTGATGATTATAGTCTGCACATTGTGTTGGATGCACACTGCGTAGGGACGACATATTTGACTGTATAATTATATGTTGAAAACATTCCTTACATGGGTATCGCCGCGGATGGGCAGACAGGAACGTCTATTAAGCATGTGGTTGAAGGGGAGGAAGAAGATGCAAATCCATACACGAGTACAGATGTTGGTGGGATGGCTGTTGTGGATATGAACGAATGTCCGGGATCGTCGTTCGAGCCGCAAATGTATGAAGGACCTATTATTGACACGGATAATCATGGTGTTTGCGAAGAAGTTCTAGCAGAACAACCAGGATCGTTGTTCACCATTGCGAACAACGTGTTAGACGAGGGGATGAACATCATGAATGATGTTCATTTACAAGATGACACATACGAGCAGGAAATTGGTGAAGGGACGAACGAGTTCCCCGATGATGTCGACCCACCCCCCCGTGAAACGAATGATGCCACATATAACACCGAGTTCATAGACGAACCTCCTATGTATGGTGTAATTGATGTAGATGCTGCAGATTTGTCACGTGGTGAGGAGCTTCCTATACGGGTAACTTGTTGGGATGAATCGTCAGAGCTGAGTAAAGGAATGCTATTCGGGTCAAAAGATCAATTAATAGCGGTTGTGTGAATATACCACGCTCGAACGCACCATGACTTCCACGTCGTGCAGTCGACCCCATTGTTATGGGTTGTTAGGTGTAAGAACTCTGATTGCAGTTGGAGAGTGCGTGCAATGTATCGTCGAAAACACCGATTTTTTGAAATCACTCAATATGGTGGTCCGCACACATGCTTGAACGAACTTCTCTCGCAAAACCATAACCAAATCACATCATACCTCATTGCTAGGGAAATCGTGAATAAGATAAGGGGTGATGAGTCAACATCAATCGCCACATTGAAAGAGTTCATAGATCGTCGTTTTGACTATTCCATCTCATATAAGAAATTTTGGTTGGGCAAAGAGAAGACAATTGCCCAAGTATTCGCTAATTGGGAGATGTCTTATTAGACTTTGCCTAGGTGGATGGAAGCAATGTGCGCCTATAATCCTGGTATTGTTGTCAAGTGGAGGTGGACTCCTATACCAGGTAGCGATCAAACCGCAACATTTGTATCAGTATTTTGGGCGTTCGCAGCATTTATTCAGGGTTTTCCCCACTGTCCTTCTATTATATGTGTAGATAGGACACACTTGTACTATAAGTACATGGGAAAACTCTTTATTGCGACATGCCCGGATGCAAATAGACAAATATTTCCCTTTGCATTCGCTATTGTGCAAGAGGAAAGTTTGGACACATGGAATTGGTTTCCGTATTGTCTTCGTTTGGACACATGGAATTGGTTTCTGTATTGTCTTCGTTCCATTACCGACAGGGACGACATTTGCCTTATATCTGATAGGCATCTAGGGATCCTCGTTGCAGTGTATTGCAATCCCGATTGGCAACCACCACGTGCCCACCACTGATTCTGCCTTCGAGACGTGGTCAGCAACTTTAGCACGAAAGTGCACAGTGTCAATCTTAAGCGTATGGCTGAGCGAGCGGGAAAGGAGCATCAGGTAAGAAAGTATAACATGTGGATGGAGAGGATATTCGATGAGGGTGGGGAACCCGCGAAGACGTTTTTTGATCAGATCCCTCCTCATATGTGGACTTAGTGCCACAACGGTGGCAGATGGTATGGAAACATGATGACTAACCTCGTCAAATGTTTCAACGCTGTCATGAAGGGCGCTCGTAGCCTCCCAATCACTGCCTTTGTGCAACTGACATTTTATCGCGTTGCACATTATTTCAACAGCCGACATGAGGCTGCTCGTAACGCAATATCGAAAGGAAATGCATTCACTCCTCATATATTGCTAGCGATGGAAAGAAGGTAGTTGAAGGCGACCGGATATCGCGTGATGACGTTCAACCGGTCTAGGGGTACTTTTAGCATCACGACAACCTAGTTGGGACCTCATAAAGGAAACAACGTGCAAACTCTGCGCATTCAGGATACACACGAATGCTCGTGTGGAAAGTGGCAAGCGTTACACTTTCCATGCTCCCACCTACTCGCTCCATGTGCGAACACACGACTGAATGCTATACAGTACGTTGAGTCATGTTGGAGCACCGCCGAACATTATGCAACATATGCGGCAGATTTTCATCCGATTATGCACGAGGCGTACTGGCCAGCATCCTCGTTACCAACTATACAGACAAATCCAGCATATGCTTAACACAGCTTTGGTGGAGCGATGGAGACCCGAGACGCACACGTTCCACCTACCTCATGGCGAGGCCACTGTCACACTACAGGATGTCGCTGTTTTGTTCGGGTTGCCAATTGATGGGCGAGCCGTGACCGGTCACACTACCGGACCAGTGGAGGGACCTACAGACCGTCAGGGATGACTTGCCCTGCGTACTATATGCGAGCGTTTGTTAGGGGTTGTTCCACCTGACAACGAGTTGGTTGGTGCATGCATCCGTATGCGGTTCCTTGAGGGGGATGCGTTTCGTTAGCTCCCAGTAGATGCAGATGCACGAACGATAGCATGCCACGCACAAGCCCACTTGTTGCGTTTGACTACGCACGCGATATTCGTCACTGTGTGGGAGCATCGGTGATACTACATCATAGCAAAAGTGGCGGAGGACGGTCTGATGCATCCAGATGACCCATACTTCACTTGGTATAGGTCTATCACACGCCGCTTCGTCGACAGGACCGCTGCTGTATATTTGAGCCTCGTAAGAAGACTTTAACTCACAATTCATTTTTATATGTATCTGTTACGATTTGCATGTGTTAATCAAATATTTTCATATCCTGCAGGTTGACATAGTCATTGAGGCAGACCATATCTCGTCCGATCATGCGATCCACCGATTGATGAGTGCTGCACTAGATCTCGTCCACGAGGACGGTCGACGGATCCCAGCAAGAGGAGGTCAATCTGATGTACCAGCACGAGGAGGTCGACCAACTCCAGTACGAAGAGGATGACATACCTCCTCTAGTCGTCCAGTGACTCCCATCTCCTCGCCACCGGTTGTATAGGTAGGGTACGTGTTCGGCTCGTTAGCACCATATGCGCCTTTCACTGTAGCTGATATTGCCAAACCATCGAGTAGACCGGCTGATGCCCCATCCAACTCTGCTGCTAACCTATCGATGTCATTTTTATTGGACAATCTTTTCGATGGGGAGGAGGTCGATGCACCCGCTATGCCACCTTGTTCTCATCCCGAGACATCATATCAATTCTCACCGCGTGCGCTCCGCATGGATGATGATTATGTAGTACCTCTTGGCGGAGAGGATCCACATCCAGGATGACGGGACAGGACACCTGTTGCAGATGACCATCAGGGAGATGGTAGATGTAGACGGCAGCCACCACGACCCCGGGGACAACCTCACTGCGGCACAAAATAGTTTAGCATTATTTTCATTGCATTTCATTTGTTTGTATATCATTGATTATTTTGATTTCATTTGTATAGTATTGATTATTTTCATTTCTTTTGTATATATCATTGATTATTTTCATTTCACTTGTATAATATTTGATTATTTTCATTTCATTTGTATAGTCATGTGTCTTGTGCACACTTCATACTCTTGAAATTTATTTATATAATTTTTCAAATTAAATTGAGATGAATAAAATAACTTTTATTTAACTAAACAATGAAAGATTCGACCTTTGCTCCAAAGAATTAAATACTGCTAAATGTAAAAAATGACACATAACAATTATATATATGTTGCAACATGCAAAGTGCGGAAACCTTCACCCAAAATTACAATGGATAACAAATTTTTGTTATTTTAAGTTTGAATGGTATCGCAACATCTACAAGTGTCTGAGATTGCTGGAGGTCATAATAATCACTTTAATTTCATAGAATCGGTACCTCCCTATTATTTTGCTAAATGTATTTAGATCACTTAATTACTACTTGTTGATTGGTTTGTACACTAATTATAAATTTGATTTTAATTTATCTCGACAATATAAAACAAATAATAATGTGATCTTTTTAAGAGTTTATGACAAATAATATATAAAAAATTATTTTCAAATTAATAGGAGTATGAGCTATATATATATATAGATCGAGTGAAGTATGATTTTTAAGGATTTTACCCACTTAGATGAGTCTAAATAAATTTTTTTCATTTTTATTTAACTATAGCCAATTTAGTAAATAAAATTAGATTCGTGATTATCTATCAATATCTTCTAATTTCTTTTTTTAAAATGTTTGTAAATATCACGTTATTTTGATTAATACTCTAATTTTACAATAATAGTTTGTCATTATGAATAAATTAGTTTGCATCGGTTGATTGGTTCTTATTTTTAGTCTTGTTGAAGACCATTAATAACATAGTAACTTTGGTAAAGTCAGTGAAATTTTAGTTTATATTTTTTTAATACTATATTTGATACATTACTTGACTCTAAAAATATTAAATTATATTTTATTTATTTTATAATGTGTTTAATTGTTAATTTTAAATATTACATCGAATAAACATTTTGCAGCATTATAATTACTAGACTTTTTTATAACTTATTGACAAATTTAATTTTTTCCAATTATATTTTAAATTTTTTTTGAAATAATACAAATTATTTTGTCATACTTATAAAATTAGTTGACCAAAAGCATCAAAGCAGTCAATTCGAAATTTTTGTTCGGTCCCTAATCCACTTATTTGACTTTAATCATTATATTAATCATATATATATATATATATATATATATATATATATATATATATATATACACTAAATTAATGTCATTTTAAAATTTCATTCTATTAAGGACAAATTTTGTTATTCCACATGCACTTAATAGTTGACTAAAAAAATATTCATTCGTCAATAAAATTAAATTATAAGAAATGTTTTAGTATTTTTTTGAAAATTCAGGGGTTAGAGTTATGTTTTGAATTTTTTTTTGGATTTTATCCAAATTTTTATGACAAAATACTTGTTTATAATCAATAATTTCTTTTATGTGAAGATTTTATTTTATTTTATTGATCATGTTGCATTTGGCAATAATTAATTATTGGATAATCACTTTTCTTATAATTGAATGTATACAAACACTTCCATAATAAAATACAAATAAGTACTTCTTAATATCATAATAATATATTATTTAAATTTAAATTTTGCAAACACAGCCGGTAAATCTCGCAAGACTAACCTGCGAGATTTACTCAGTGCCACGCGTCACCACCCTGTTGGGCTGAGCCTTTAAATCTCGCAATTTCATGCTACGAGATTTTTTGTCACGCCCTGAACTCGAAAATGGGACCTGAGGGTGAAAATTGTAACCTAACCTGTCCCTGTATCATATAAATCATCACAGATACAGTACACTGGATGAGGGTCCGACCTCATGGGGTTCCTAGGCACCCTAAACACATCCAATCATAATCATATACGCAGCGGAAAAAGTCATTCTATATCAACATATGCAGTACCATACCAAAGTCTATACAAGAGCAGAACATGGCTCTAACAAAATAGACAAACTGGGTGCCCAAATACAACTCAAAATGGCAACCCAACTAAACTACAGTCCTAGCACTTACCAAAACACTAATGTAATACACTGGCCACTACGCTCCCTACACTAGGACACTAGTTCCGGTTACCCGAAGGACCTGTAAAAATGTACGTACAGTAGGGGTGAGACAACTCTCAGTAAGGAAGAACACAAGTTATATGGGTGTGTGACATTTGAGTGTTATCATAATACAACATACACGCAGTTACATTCTAGTACTAATTTACACAGTGCATACACGCACACATACGAAGGCCATTTATACGCAGCCCGGTCACAATACACACACATGATCAGTAACCCGGTGTCGTCACACCCATAGGCCAGAAGCCGGTCCGGCATTCCGGCAATGGCCCGTAGCCAACCCGCGAAACACGGCGCCACTGGCACATGGCTAGTCCTCGACTCCCATGGCATCGTACCGGCGCTAACTAGTGGATCCACACCTTTCGGCCTGATCTTCCGGAATAGGCTCATGCCCACGGATATAGAGCCGGCCACTCTCAGTACCTAGAACAATTTCGGATCCGCGTTCCTACTAGCACTTCAACATATCACACACACATGCATGCTCATATAACCAAACAAACCACACTCATTTGGTAATTTAAATCATGGTTTTCCAAACAAATACATTTTAAGCAAAGTCAAGGCACGGTCATCCCAATATCATAGTATAAATCACACATATACTTGGTTTTCAAAAAAACCCGGGATTCAGCCCGTCGCCCCCTTTTTCTCAAAACTATAATAATGAAAAACTCATAGTTTTCCCCGTTAGATCCCCTTAAATGAGTAGTCAAAACACACACAAGATCGTGGACCACAGTTCCACCAAGTTCGATTTAAAAAATAACCAATATAAACATAGTTCCCCTTACCTTAACTCCATAAGCAAATCCCGAACTCCAAGGTATCTAAACAGCGAACTGAGTTTCAAAACCTACAAATCATAGTACAGAATATACTCACAAGACTGATACCTACAAAACTACTGGATCATAATTAAAAACCGAGCCTTACCTCGATTTTACGCCGAAACCCGAAAATCTCCGAAACGAGATTCCGATCCATAGAAGTTGTAAAGAATCCTTCCACGATTCTCGTGGTAGCTTCCGTTTTTTCGATTCCGTTAAAGATCGGCGAAGAATTCTAGAGAGAAGGAGAGAGTAGAGAGAGTTTAGAGAGAGAGACAGAGAGAGATAGGATTGAGTTTACTTAATGAAGAAGCAATAGAAATTTCCTTTTATAGCCCTTGACCCAAAAAGTTCCAATTTTGCCCCTCTTAATATTTAAACCTATTTTTTCACATTTTGGGTTTTTACATTTTTTCTACAACCGTGCCACGCGTCAACCTCTTACTGGCTGGCCTTTTAAATCTCACAGCACCAAACTGCGAGATTTTGTGAGTATTAGTTTGAGAAATTTTTTTCCAATAAGAATGTTATTTAATATTTTATTTTTTTTTTAATAAAAAAATGAGAAAAAACTCAATAGTTAGCAGACCTATAGAAATAAGATTTCCACAAAACTTGCTGGGAAAAGTGAGAATAGGATGTCCATGTTTCATGAAAATTCTTATATTATGTGAAAATTCATCAGCACGCTATTCATGAAGACCCTTGACGAGAGATAGGGTCTTCCAAAGCTTGGTTTCAGGCACTGCTTTGTGGAGTCTGCTTAATATTATTCGATTTCTTTTAACTACTCTACAGAAGATAAGCATAAAAGGTAATGAGAAGAAACTTACCCGTGACGGATGAAGCGGATGAAGATGAAGAAGAAGAAGAAGCCATTCTTGCTGGAGCAATGGAGAATGGAGTAGAGACGTTCTCTATAATGGGTCCCGGGGGGGCAGGGGGGAGGGAGAATTCCGTTGGGAATATTGGGCGTCTCGTGGAGTACGGAATTTCCGTTGGCCTATTTTGGCGTGGCGTGAGCACCGTGGTATGCAGCAATTGTATAATTTTTTTGTTTTTAATTTGACTCCATTCACATTCAGTCCTAGCAAAATTTCGGATTTTATTATCGGTCTAATTGTTAATTTTCAATAAATCAATATCTTAGCATGCCATTGAGAAAGAGTGATTTAGCTGATGAGAAAGAGGATCTGCGGCTGCCTGAACTGCCGCTGCCGGAAGAAGAACTGAGGAGTGAGGGGATTGAAGATGAAATCTTGGCTGGGGTGGGCGGCGTGCAGTGCTGGGGCAGGGGCCAGAGGGCAGTGGGTGTGGACTGGGTAGGAAATGAGGGCATGGAAGATACGAAACCTCCGCCATTGACGAGAGATAGGGTCTTCCAAAGCTTGGTTTCAGGCACTGCTTTGTGGAGTCTGCTTAATATTATCCGATTTCTTTTAACTACTCTACAGAAGATAAGCATAAAAGGTAATGAGAAGAAACTTACCCGCGGCGGATGAAGCGGATGAAGATGAAGAAGAAGAAGAAGCCATTCTTGCTGGAGCAATGGAGAATGGAGTAGAGAGGTTCGCTATAATCGGTCCCGGGGGGGCGGGGGGGAGGGAGACTTCCGTTGGGAATATTGGGCGTCGCGTGGAGTACGGAATTTCCGTTGGCCTATATTGGCGTGGCGTGAGGACCGTGGTACGCAGCAATTGTATAATTTTTTTGTTTTTAATTTGACTCCATTCACATTCAGTCCCAGCAAAATTTTGGATTTTGTTATCGGTCTAATTGTTAATTTTCAATAAATCAATATCTTAGCATGCCATTGAGAAAGATTAGTAGACCTATATATATATATATATATATATATATATATATATTAAATAATAAAATGGGAAAAAACTCAATAATTAGTATACCTATACAAATAAGATTTCCACAAAACTTGCTCATGGGGAAAAGTGAGAATAGGATGTCCATGTCCATGTCCATGTTCCACGTTCCATGAAGTTGAGCTTCGCAGGCAGCGGGTCAGCCTTGGAGCGAACCAAACTCTTGTCGCGGTCGAATAAGATTGTCTTGTTCGGTGATAGCAGCCAGGAATGTTTGGATTGGAGTGCTGAACTAATGATGCATTCGAAAAATGAATTTAGTGATCAGTGAACCAAATCGAAGAATGATGCATGGTTACAAAAATCCAAGATTTCAGCAAAATTTCGGTCTAGCAAAATTTCGGATTTTGTTATCGGTCTAATTGTTAATTTTCAATAAATCAATATCTTAGCATGCCATTGAGAAAGAGTGATTTAGCTGATGAGAAAGAGGATCTGCGGCTGCCTGAACTGCCACTGCCGGAAGAAGAACTGAGGAGTGAGGGGATTGAAGATGAAATCTTGGCTGGGGTGGGCGGCGTGCAGTGCTGGGGCAGGGGCCAGAGGGCAGTGGGTGTGGACTGGGTAAAAAATGAGGGCATGGAAGATACGAAACCTCCGCCATTGACGAGAGATAGGGTCTTCCAAAGCTTGGTTTCAGGCACTGCTTTGTGGAGTCTGCTTAATATTATCCGATTTCTTTTAACTACTCTACAGAAGATAAGCATAAAAGGTAATGAGAAGAAACTTACCCGCGGCGGATGAAGCGGATGAAGATGAAGAAGAAGAAGAAGCCATTCTTGCTGGAACAATGGAGAATGGAGTAGAGAGGTTCGCTATAATCGGTCCCGGGGGGCGGGGGGGAGGGAGAATTCCGTTGGGAATATTGGGCGTTGCGTGGAGTACGGAATTTCCGTTGGCCTATATTGGCGTGGCGTGAGGACCGTGGTACGCAGCAATTGTATAATTTTTTTGTTTTTAATTTGACTCCAATCACATTCAGTCCTAGCAAAATTTCAGATTTTGTTATCGGTCTAATTGTTAATTTTCCATAAATCAATATCTTAGCATGCCATTGAGAAAGAGTGATTTAGCTGATGAGAAAGAGGATCTGCGGCTGCCTGAACTGCCGCTGCCGGAAGAAGAACTGAGGAGTGAGGGGATTGAAGATGAAATCTTGGCTGGGGTGGGCGGCGTGCAGTGCTGGGGCAGGGGCCAGAGGGCAGTGGGTGTGGACTGGGTAAAAAATGAGGGCATGGAAGATACGAAACCTCCGCCATTGACGAGAGATAGGGTCTTCCAAAGCTTGGTTTCAGGCACTGCTTTGTGGAGTCTGCCTAATATTATCCGATTTCTTTTAACTACTCTACAGAAGATAAGCATAAAAGGTAATGAGAAGAAACTTACCCGCGGCGGATGAAGCGAATGAAGATGAAGAAGAAGAAGAAGCCATTCTTGCTGGAGCAATGGAGAATGGAGTAGAGAGGTTCGCTATAATCGGTCCCGGGGGGGCGGGGGGGAGGGAGAGTTCCGTTGGGAATATTGGGCGTCGCGTGGAGTACGGAATTTCCGTTGGCCTATATTGGCGTGGCGTGAGGACCGTGGTACGCAGCAATTGTATAATTTTTTTGTTTTTAATTTGACTCCATTCACATTCAGTCCCAGCAAAATTTCGGATTTTGTTATCGGTCTAATTGTTAATTTTCAATAAATCAATATCTTAGCATGCCATTGAGAAAGATTAGTAGACCTATATATATATATTAAATAATAAAATGGGAAAAAAACTCAATAATTAGTATACCTATACAAATAAGATTTCCACAAAACTTGCTCATGGGGAAAAGTGAGAATAGGATGTCCATGTCCATGTCCATGTTCCACGTTCCATGAAGTTGAGCTTCGCAGGCAGCGGGTCAGCCTTGGAGCGAACCAAACTCTTGTCGCGGTCGAATAAGATTGTCTTGTTCGGTGATAGCAGCCAGGAATGTTTGGATTGGAGTGCTGAACTAATGATGCATTCGAAAAATGAATTTAGTGATCAGTGAACCAAATGGAAGAATGATGCATGGTTACAAAAATCCAAGATTTCAGCAAAATTTCGGTCTAGCAAAATTTCGGATTTTGTTATCGGTCTAATTGTTAATTTTCAATAAATCAATATCTTAGCATGCCATTGAGAAAGAGTGATTTAGCTGATGAGAAAGAGGATCTGCGGCTGCCTGAACTGCCGCTGCCGGAAGAAGAACTGAGGAGTGAGGGGATTGAAGATGAAATCTTGGCTGGGGTGGGCGGCGTGCAGTGCTGGGGCAGGGGCCAGAGGGCAGTGGGTGTGGACTGGGTAGGAAATGAGGGCATGGAAGATACGAAACCTCCGCCATTGAGGAGAGATAGGGTCTTCCAAAGCTTGGTTTCAGGCACTGCTTTGTGGAGTCTGCTTAATATTATCCGATTTCTTTTAACTACTCTACAGAAGATAAGCATAAAAGGTAATGAGAAGAAACTTACCCGCGGCGGATGAAGCGGATGAAGATGAAGAAGAAGAAGAAGCCATTCTTGCTGGAGCAATGGAGAATGGAGTAGAGAGGTTCGCTATAATCGGTCCCGGGGGGGCGGGGAGGAGGGAGAATTCCGTTGGGAATATTGGGCGTCGCGTGGAGTACGGAATTTCCGTTGGCCTATTTTGGCGTGGCGTGAGCACCGTGGTACGCAGCAATTGTATAATTTTTTTGTTTTTAATTTGACTCCATTCACATTCAGTCCTAGCAAAATTTCAGATTTTGTTATCGGTCTAATTGTTAATTTTCAATAAATCAATATCTTAGCATGCCATTGAGAAAGAGTGATTTAGCTGATGAGAAAGAGGATCTGCGGCTGCCTGAACTGCCGCTGCCGGAAGAAGAACTGAGGAGTGAGGGGATTGAAGATGAAATCTTGGCTGGGGTGGGCGGCGTGCAGTGCTGGGGCAGGGGCCAGAGGGCAGTGGGTGTGGACTGGGTAAAAAATGAGGGCATGGAAGATACGAAACCTCCGCCATTGACGAGAGATAGGGTCTTCCAAAGCTTGGTTTCAGGCACTGCTTTGTGGAGTCTGCTTAATATTATCCGATTTCTTTTAACTACTCTACAGAAGATAAGCATAAAAGGTAATGAGAAGAAACTTACCCGCGGCGGATGAAGCGGATGAAGATGAAGAAGAAGAAGAAGCCATTCTTGCTGGAGCAATGGAGAATGGAGTAGAGAGGTTCGCTATAATGGGTCCCGGGGGGGCGGGGGGGAGGGAGAGTTCCGTTGGGAATATTGGGCGTCGCGTGGAGTACGGAATTTCCGTTGGCCTATATTGGCGTGGCGTGAGGACCGTGGTACGCAGCAATTGTATAATTTTTTTGTTTTTAATTTGACTCCATTCACATTCAGTCCCAGCAAAATTTCGGATTTTGTTATCGGTCTAATTGTTAATTTTCAATAAATCAATATCTTAGCATGCCATTGAGAAAGATTAGTAGACCTATATATATATATATATATATATATATATATATATATTAAATAATAAAATGGGAAAAAACTCAATAATTAGTATACCTATACAAATAAGATTTCCACAAAACTTGCTCATGGGGAAAAGTGAGAATAGGATGTCCATGTCCATGTCCATGTTCCACGTTCCATGAAGTTGAGCTTCGCAGGCAGCGGGTCAGCCTTGGAGCGAACCAAACTCTTGTCGCGGTCGAATAAGATTGTCTTGTTCGGTGATAGCAGCCAGGAATGTTTGGATTGGAGTGCTGAACTAATGATGCATTCGAAAAATGAATTTAGTGATCAGTGAACCAAATGGAAGAATGATGCATGGTTACAAAAATCCAAGATTTCAGCAAAATTTCGGTCTAGCAAAATTTCGGATTTTGTGATCGGTCTAATTGTTAATTTTCAATAAATCAATATCTTAGCATGCCATTGAGAAAGAGTGATTTAGCTGATGAGAAAGAGGATCTGCGGCTGCCTGAACTGCCGCTGCCGGAAGAAGAACTGAGGAGTGAGGGGATTGAAGATGAAATCTTGGCTGGGGTGGGCGGCGTGCAGTGCTGGGGCAGGGGCCAGAGGGCAGTGGGTGTGGACTGGGTAGGAAATGAGGGCATGGAAGATACGAAACCTCCGCCATTGACGAGAGATAGGGTCTTCCAAAGCTTGGTTTCAGGCACTGCTTTGTGGAGTCTGCTTAATATTATCCGATTTCTTTTAACTACTCTACCGAAGATAAGCATAAAAGGTAATGAGAAGAAACTTACCCGCGGCGGATGAAGCGGATGAAGATGAAGAAGAAGAAGAAGCCATTCTTGCTGGAGCAATGGAGAATGGAGTAGAGAGGTTCGCTATAATCGGTCCCGGGGGGGCGGGGGGGAGGGAGAGTTCCGTTGGGAATATTGGGCGTCGCGTGGAGTACGGAATTTCCGTTGGCCTATATTGGCGTGGCGTGAGGACCGTGGTACGCAGCAATTGTACAATTTTTTTGTTTTTAATTTGACTCCATTCACATTCAGTCCCAGCAAAATTTCGGATTTTGTTATCGGTCTAATTGTTAATTTTCAATAAATCAATATATTAGCATGCCATTGAGAAAGATTAGTAGACCTATATATATATATATATATTTATATATTAAATAATAAAATGGGAAAAAACTCAATAATTAGTATACCTATACAAATAAGATTTCCACAAAACTTGCTCATGGGGAAAAGCGAGAATAGGATGTCCATGTCCATGTCCATGTTCCACGTTCCATGAAGTTGAGCTTCGCAGGCAGCGAGTCAGCCTTGGAGCGAACCAAACTCTTGTCGCGGTCGAATAAGATTGTCTTGTTCGGTGATAGCAGCCAGGAATGTTTGGATTGGAGTGCTGAACTAATGATGCATTCGAAAAATGAATTTAGTGATCAGTGAACCAAATGGAAGAATGATGCATGGTTACAAAAATCCAAGATTTCAGCAAAATTTTGGATTTTGTTATCGGTCTAATTGTTAATTTTCCATAAATCAATATCTTAGCATGTCATTGAGAAAGAGTGATTTAGCTGATGAGAAAGAGGATCTGCGGCTGCCTGAACTGCCGCTGCCGGAAGAAGAACTGAGGAGTGAGGGGATTGAAGATGAAATCTTGGCTGGGGTGGGCGGCGTGCAGTGCTGGGGCAGGGGCCAGAGGGCAGTGGGTGTGGACTGGGTAGGAAATGAGGGCATGGAAGATACGAAACCTCCGCCATTGAGGAGAGATAGGGTCTTCCAAAGCTTGGTTTCAGGCACTGCTTTGTGGAGTCTGCTTAATATTATCCGATTTCTTTTAACTACTCTACAGAAGATAAGCATAAAAGGTAATGAGAAGAAACTTACCCGCGGCGGATGAAGCGGATGAAGATGAAGAAGAAGAAGAAGAAGCCATTCTTGCTGGAGCAATGGAGAATGGAGTAGAGAGGTTCGCTATAATCGGTCCCGGGGGGGCGGGGGGGCGGGGGGGAGGGAGAATTCCGTTGGGAATATTGGGCGTCGCGTGGAGTACGGAATTTTCGTTGGCCTATTTTGGCGTGGCGTGAGGACCGTGGTACGCAGCAATTGTATAATTTTTTTGTTTTTAATTTGACTCCATTCACATTCAGTCCGAGCAAAATTTTGGATTTTGTTATCGGTCTAATTGTTAATTTTCAATAAATCAATATCTTAGCATGCCATTGAGAAAGATTAGTAGACCTATATATATATATATATATATATTAAATAATAAAATGGGAAAAAACTTAATAATTAGTATACCTATACAAATAAGATTTCCACAAAACTTGCTCATGGGGAAAAGTGAGAATAGGATGTCCATGTCCATGTCCATGTTCCACGTTCCATGAAGTTGAGCTTCGCAGGCAGCGGGTCAGCCTTGGAGCGAACCAAACTCTTGTCGCGGTCGAATAAGATTGTCTTGTTCGGTGATAGCAGCCAGGAATGTTTGGATTGGAGTGCTGAACTAATGATGCATTCGAAAAATGAATTTAGTGATCAGTGAACCAAATGGAAGAATGATGCATGGTTACAAAAATCCAAGATTTCAGCAAAATTTTGGATTTTGTTATCGGTCTAATTGTTAATTTTCAATAAATCAATATCTTAGCATGCCATTGAGAAAGAGTGATTTAGCTGATGAGAAAGAGGATCTGCGGCTGCCTGAACTGCCGCTGCCGGAAGAAGAACTGAGGAGTGAGGGGATTGAAGATGAAATCTTGGCTGGGGTGGGCGGCGTGCAGTGCTGGGGCAGGGGCCAGAGGGCAGTGGGTGTGGACTGGGTAGGAAATGAGGGCATGGAAGATACGAAACCTCCGCCATTGACGAGAGATAGGGTCTTCCAAAGCTTGGTTTCAGGCACTGCTTTGTGGAGTCTGCTTAATATTATCCGATTTCTTTTAACTACTCTACAGAAGATAAGCATAAAAGGTAATGAGAAGAAACTTACCCGCGGCGGATGAAGCGGATGAAGATGAAGAAGAAGAAGAAGCCATTCTTGCTGGAGCAATGGAGAATGGAGTAGAGAGGTTCGCTATAATCGGTCCCGGGGGGGCGGGGGGGAGGGAGAGTTCCGTTGGGAATATTGGGCGTCGCGTGGAGTACGGAATTTCCGTTGGCCTATATTGGCGTGGCGTGAGGACCGTGGTACGCAGCAATTGTATAATTTTTTTGTTTTTAATTTGACTCCATTCACATTCAGTCCTAGCAAAATTTCGGATTTTGTTATCGGTCTAATTGTTAATTTTCAATAAATCAATATCTTAGCATGCCATTGAGAAAGATTAGTAGACCTATATATATATATATATATTAAATAATAAAATGGGAAAAAACTCAATAATTAGTATACCTATACAAATAAGATTTCCACAAAACTTGCTCATGGGGAAAAGTGAGAATAGGATGTCCATGTCCATGTCCATGTTCCACGTTCCATGAAGTTGAGCTTCGCAGGCAGCGGGTCAGCCTTGGAGCGAACCAAACTCTTGTCGCGGTCGAATAAGATTGTCTTGTTCGGTGATAGCAGCCAGGAATGTTTGGATTGGAGTGCTGAACTAATGATGCATTCGAAAAATGAATTTAGTGATCAGTGAACCAAATGGAAGAATGATGCATGGTTACAAAAATCCAAGATTTCAGCAAAATTTCGGTCTAGTAAAATTTTGGATTTTGTTATCGGCCTAATTGTTAATTTTCAATAAATCAATATCTTAGCATGCCATTGAGAAAGAGTGATTTAGCTGATGAGAAAGAGGATCTGCGGCTGCCTGAACTGCCGCTGCCGGAAGAAGAACTGAGGAGTGAGGGGATTGAAGATGAAATCTTGGCTGGGGTGGGCGGCGTGCAGTGCTGGGGCAGGGGCCAGAGGGCAGTGGGTGTGGACTGGGTAGGAAATGAGGGCATGGAAGATACGAAACCTCCGCCATTGACGAGAGATAGGGTCTTCCAAAGCTTGGTTTCAGGCACTGCTTTGTGGAGTCTGCTTAATATTATCCGATTTCTTTTAACTACTCTACAGAAGATAAGCATAAAAGGTAATGAGAAGAAACTTACCCGCGGCGGATGAAGCGGATGAAGATGAAGAAGAAGAAGAAGCCATTCTTGCTGGAGCAATGGAGAATGGAGTAGAGAGGTTCGCTATAATCGGTCCCCGGGGGGTGGGGGGGAGGGAGAATTCCGTTGGGAATATTGGGCGTCGCGTGGAGTACGGAATTTTCGTTGGCCTATATTGGCGTGGCGTGAGGACCGTGGTACGCAGCAATTGTATAATTTTTTTGTTTTTAATTTGACTCCATTCACATTCAGTCCTAGCAAAATTTCGGATTTTGTTATCGGTCTAATTGTTAATTTTCAATAAATCAATATCTTAGCATGCCATTGAGAAAGATTAGTAGACCTATATATATATATATATATATATATATATATATTAAATAATAAAATGGGAAAAAACTCAATAATTAGTATACCTATACAAATAAGATTTCCACAAAACTTGCTCATGGGGAAAAGTGAGAATAGGATGTCCATGTCCATGTCCATGTTCCACGTTCCATGAAGTTGAGCTTCACAGGCAGCGGGTCAGCCTTGGAGCGAACCAAACTCTTGTCGCGGTCGAATAAGATTGTCTTGTTCGGTGATAGCAGCCAGGAATGTTTGGATTGGAGTGCTGAACTAATGATTCATTCGAAAAATGAATTTAGTGATCAGTGAACCAAATGGAAGAATGATGCATGGTTACAAAAATCCAAGATTTCAGCAAAATTTCGGTCTAGCAAAATTTTGGATTTTGTTATCGGTCTAATTGTTAATTTTCAATAAATCAATATCTTAGCATGCCATTGAGAAAGAGTGATTTAGCTGATGAGAAAGAGGATCTGCGGCTGCCTGAACTGCCGCTGCCGGAAGAAGAACTGAGGAGTGAGGGGATTGAAGATGAAATCTTGGCTTGGGTGGGCGGCGGTGCAGTGCTGGGGCAGGGGCCAGAGGGCAGTGGGTGTGGACTGGGTAGGAAATGAGGGCATGGAAGATACGAAACCTCCGCCATTGACGAGAGATAGGGTTCTTCCAAAGCTTGGTTTCAGGCACTGCTTTGTGGAGTCTGCTTAATATTATCCGATTTCTTTTAACTACTCTACAGAAGATAAGCATAAAAGGTAATGAGAAGAAACTTACCCGCGGCGGATGAAGCGGATGAAGATGAAGAAGAAGAAGAAGCCATTCTTGCTGGAGCAATGGAGAATGGAGTAGAGAGGTTCGCTATAATCGGTCCCGGGGGGGCGGGGGGGGAGGGAGAATTCCGTTGGGAATATTGGGCGTCGCCGTGGAGTACGGAATTTCCGTTGGCCTATTTTGGCGTGGCGTGAGGACCGTGGTACGCAGCAATTGTATAATTTTTTTGTTTTTAATTTGACTCCATTCACATTCAGTCCTAGCAAAATTTCAGATTTTGTTATCGGTCTAATTGTTAATTTTAAATAAATCAATATCTTAGCATGCCATCGAGAAAGAGTGATTTAGCTGATGAGAAAGAGGATCTGCGGCTGCCTGAACTGCCGCTGCCGGAAGAAGAACTGAGGAGTGAGGGGATTGAAGATGAAATCTTGGCTGGGGTGGGCGGCGTGCAGTGCTGGGGCAGGGGCCAGAGGGCAGTGGGTGTGGACTGGGTAGGAAATGAGGGCATGGAAGATACGAAACCTCCGCCATTGACGAGAGATAGGGTCTTCCAAAGCTTAGTAGACCTATATATATATATATATATATATATTAAATAATAAAATGGGAAAAAACTCAATAATTAGTATACCTATACAAATAAGATTTCCACAAAACTTGCTCATGGGGAAAAGTGAGAATAGGATGTCCATGTCCATGTCCATGTCCATGTTCCACGTTCCATGAAGTTGCGCTTCGCAGGCAGCGGGTCAGCCTTGGAGCGAACCAAACTCTTGTCGCGGTCGAATAAGATTGTCTTGTTCGGTGATAGCAGCCAGGAATGTTTGGATTGGAGTGCTGAACTAATGATGCATTCGAAAAATGAATTTAGTGATCAGTGAACCAAATGGAAGAATGATGCATGGTTACAAAAATCCAAGATTTCAGCAAAATTTCGGTCTAGCAAAATTTTGGATTTTGTTATCGGTCTAATTGTTAATTTTCAATAAATCAATATCTTAGCATGCCATTGAGAAAGAGTGATTTAGCTGATGAGAAAGAGGATCTGCGGCTGCCTGAACTGCCGCTGCCGGAAGAAGAACTGAGGAGTGAGGGGATTGAAGATGAAATCTTGGCTGGGGTGGGCGGCGTGCAGTGCTGGGGCAGGGGCCAGAGGGCAGTGGGTGTGGACTGGGTAGGAAATGAGGGCATGGAAGATACGAAACCTCCGCCATTGACGAGAGATAGGGTCTTCCAAAGCTTGGTTTCAGGCACTGCTTTGTGGAGTCTGCTTAATATTATCCGATTTCTTTTAACTACTCTACAGAAGATAAGCATAAAAGGTAATGAGAAGAAACTTACCCGCGGCGGATGAAGCGGATGAAGATGAAGAAGAAGAAGAAGCCATTCTTGCTGGAGCAATGGAGAATGGAGTAGAGAGGTTCGCTATAATCGGTCCTGGGGGGGTGGGGGGGAGGGAGAATTCCGTTGGGAATATTGGGCGTCGCGTGGAGTACGGAATTTCCGTTGGCCTATTTTGGCGTGGCGTGAGGACCGTGGTACGCAGCAATTGTATAATTTTTTTGTTTTTAATTTGACTCCATTCACATTCAGTCCTAGCAAAATTTTGGATTTTGTTATCGGTCTAATTGTTAATTTTCAATAAATCAATATCTTAGCATGCCATTGAGAAAGAGTGATTTAGCTGATGAGAAAGAGGATCTGCGGCTGCCTGAACTGCCGCTGCCGGAAGAAGAACTGAGGAGTGAGGGGATTGAAGATGAAATCTTGGCTGGGGTGGGCGGCGTGCAGTGCTGGGGCAGGGGCCAGAGGGCAGTGGGTGTGGACTGGGTAGGAAATGAGGGCATGGAAGATACGAAACCTCCGCCATTGACGAGAGATAGGGTCTTCCAAAGCTTAGTAGACTTATATATATATATATATATTAAATAATAAAATGGGAAAAAACTCAATAATTAGTATACCTATACAAATAAGATTTCCGCAAAACTTGCTCATGGGGAAAAGTGAGAATAGGATGTCCATGTCCATGTCCATGTTCCACGTTCCATGAAGTTGAGCTTCGCAGGCAGCGGGTCAGCCTTGGAGCGAACCAAACTCTTGTCGCGGTCGAATAAGATTGTCTTGTTCGGTGATAGCAGCCAGGAATGTTTGGATTGGAGTGCTGAACTAATGATGCATTCGAAAAATGAATTTAGTGATCAGTGAACCAAATGGAAGAATGATGCATGGTTACGAAAATCCAAGATTTCAGCAAAATTTTGGATTTTGTTATCGGTCTAATTGTTAATTTTCAATAAATCAATATCTTAGCATGCCATTGAGAAAGAGTGATTTAGCTGATGAGAAAGAGGATCTGCGGCTGCCTGAACTGCCGCTGCCGGAAGAAGAACTGAGGAGTGAGGGGATTGAAGATGAAATCTTGGCTGGGGTGGGCGGCGTGCAGTGCTGGGGCAGGGGCCAGAGGGCAGTGGGTGTGGACTGGGTAGGAAATGAGGGCATGGAAGATACGAAACCTCCGCCATTGACGAGAGATAGGGTCTTCCAAAGCTTGGTTTCAGGCACTGCTTTGTGGAGTCTGCTTAATATTATCCGATTTCTTTTAACTACTCTACAGAAGATAAGCATAAAAGGTAATGAGAAGAAACTTACCCGCGGCGGATGAAGCGGATGAAGATGAAGAAGAAGAAGAAGCCATTCTTGCTGGAGCAATGGAGAATGGAGTAGAGAGGTTCGCTATAATCGGTCCCGGGGGGGGCGGGGGGGAGGGAGAATTCCGTTGGGAATATTGGGCGTCGCGTGGAGTACGGAATTTCCGTTGGCCTATTTTGGCGTGGCGTGAGGACCGTGGTACGCAGCAATTGTATAATTTTTTTGTTTTTAATTTGACTCCATTCACATTCAGTCCTAGCAAAATTTTGGATTTTGTTATCGGTCTAATTGTTAATTTTCAATAAATCAATATCTTAGCATGCCATTGAGAAAGAGTGATTTAGCTGATGAGAAAGAGGATCTGCGGCTGCCTGAACTGCCGCTGCCGGAAGAAGAACTGAGGAGTGAGGGGATTGAAGATGAAATCTTGGCTGGGGTGGGCGGCGTGCAGTGCTGGGGCAGGGGCCAGAGGGCAGTGGGTGTGGACTGGGTAGGAAATGAGGGCATGGAAGATACGAAACCTCCGCCATTGACGAGAGATAGGGTCTTCCAAAGCTTAGTAGACTTATATATATATATATATTAAATAATAAAATGGGAAAAAACTCAATAATTAGTATACCTATACAAATAAGATTTCCGCAAAACTTGCTCATGGGGAAAAGTGAGAATAGGATGTCCATGTCCATGTCCATGTTCCACGTTCCATGAAGTTGAGCTTCGCAGGCAGCGGGTCAGCCTTGGAGCGAACCAAACTCTTGTCGCGGTCGAATAAGATTGTCTTGTTCGGTGATAGCAGCCAGGAATGTTTGGATTGGAGTGCTGAACTAATGATGCATTCGAAAAATGAATTTAGTGATCAGTGAACCAAATGGAAGAATGATGCATGGTTACGAAAATCCAAGATTTCAGCAAAATTTTGGATTTTGTTATCGGTCTAATTGTTAATTTTCAATAAATCAATATCTTAGCATGCCATTGAGAAAGAGTGATTTAGCTGATGAGAAAGAGGATCTGCGGCTGCCTGAACTGCCGCTGCCGGAAGAAGAACTGAGGAGTGAGGGGATTGAAGATGAAATCTTGGCTGGGGTGGGCGGCGTGCAGTGCTGGGGCAGGGGCCAGAGGGCAGTGGGTGTGGACTGGGTAGGAAATGAGGGCATGGAAGATACGAAACCTCCGCCATTGACGAGAGATAGGGTCTTCCAAAGCTTGGTTTCAGGCACTGCTTTGTGGAGTCTGCTTAATATTATCCGATTTCTTTTAACTACTCTACAGAAGATAAGCATAAAAGGTAATGAGAAGAAACTTACCCGCGGCGGATGAAGCGGATGAAGATGAAGAAGAAGAAGAAGCCATTCTTGCTGGAGCAATGGAGAATGGAGTAGAGAGGTTCGCTATAATCGGTCCCGGGGGGGCGGGGGAGAGGGAGAATTCCGTTGGGAATATTGGGCGTCGCGTGGAGTACGGAATTTCCGTTGGCCTATTTTGGCGTGGCGTGAGGACCGTGGTACGCAGCAATTGTATAATTTTTTTGTTTTTAATTTGACTCCATTCACATTCAGTCCTAGCAAAATTTTGGATTTTGTTATCGGTCTAATTGTTAATTTTCAATAAATCAATATCTTAGCATGCCATTGAGAAAGAGTGATTTAGCTGATGAGAAAGAGGATCTGCGGCTGCCTGAACTGCCGCTGCCGGAAGAAGAACTGAGGAGTGAGGGGATTGAAGATGAAATCTTGGCTGGGGTGGGCGGCGTGCAGTGCTGGGGCAGGGGCCAGAGGGCAGTGGGTGTGGACTGGGTAGGAAATGAGGGCATGGAAGATACGAAACCTCCGCCATTGAGGAGAGATAGGGTCTTCCAAAGCTTGGTTTCAGGCACTGCTTTGTGGAGTCTGCTTAATATTATCCGATTTCTTTTAACTACTCTACAGAAGATAAGCATAAAAGGTAATGAGAAGAAACTTACCCGCGGCGGATGAAGCGGATGAAGATGAAGAAGAAGAAGAAGCCATTCTTGCTGGAGCAATGGAGAATGGAGTAGAGAGGTTCGCTATAATCGGTCCCGGGGGGGCGGGGGGGCGGGGTGGAGGGAGAATTCCGTTGGGAATATTGGGCGTCGCGTGGAGTACGGAATTTTCGTTGGCCTATTTTGGCGTGGCGTGAGGACCGTGGTACGCAGCAATTGTATAATTTTTTTGTTTTTAATTTGACTCCATTCACATTCAGTCCGAGCAAAATTTTGGATTTTGTTATCGGTCTAATTGTTAATTTTCAATAAATCAATATCTTAGCATGCCATTGAGAAAGATTAGTAGACCTATATATATATATATATATATATATATATATATATATATTAAATAATAAAATGGGAAAAAACTCAATAATTAGTATACCTATACAAATAAGATTTCCACAAAACTTGCTCATGGGGAAAAGTGAGAATAGGATGTCCATGTCCATGTCCATGTTCCACGTTCCATGAAGTTGAGCTTCGCAGGCAGCGGGTCAGCCTTGGAGCGAACCAAACTCTTGTCGCGGTCGAATAAGATTGTCTTGTTCGGTGATAGCAGCCAGGAATGTTTGGATTGGAGTGCTGAACTAATGATGCATTCGAAAAATGAATTTAGTGATCAGTGAACCAAATGGAAGAATGATGCATGGTTACAAAAATCCAAGATTTCAGCAAAATTTCGGTCTAGCAAAATTTTGGATTTTGTTATCGGTCTAATTGTTAATTTTCAATAAATCAATATCTTAGCATGCCATTGAGAAAGAGTGATTTAGCTGATGAGAAAGAGGATCTGCGGCTGCCTGAACTGCCGCTGCCGGAAGAAGAACTGAGGAGTGAGGGGATTGAAGATGAAATCTTGGCTGGGGTGGGCGGCGTGCAGTGCTGGGGCAGGGGCCAGAGGGCAGTGGGTGTGGACTGGGTAGGAAATGAGGGCATGGAAGATACGAAACCTCCGCCATTGACGAGAGATAGGGTCTTCCAAAGCTTAGTAGACCTATATATATATATGTATATATATATATATATATTAAATAATAAAATGGGAAAAAACTCAATAATTAGTATAACTATACAAATAAGATTTCCACAAAACTTGCTCATGGGGAAAATTGAGAATAGGATGTCCATGTCCATGTCCATGTTCCACGTTCCATGAAGTTGAGCTTCGCAGGCAGCGGGTCAGCCTTGGAGCGAACCAAACTCTTGTCGCGGTCGAATTAGATTGTCTTGTTCGGTGATAGCAGCCAGGAATGTTTGGATTGGAGTGCTGAACTAATGATGCATTCGAAAAATGAATTTCGTGATCAGTGAACCAAATGGAAGAATGATGCATGGTTACAAAAATCGAAGATTTCAGCAAAATTTCGGTCTAGCAAAATTTTGGATTTTGTTATCGGTCTAATTGTTAATTTTCAATAAATCAATATCTTAGCATGCCATTGAGAAAGAGTGATTTAGCTGATGAGAAAGAGGATCTGCGGCTGCCTGAACTGCCGCTGCCGGAAGAAGAACTGAGGAGTGAGGGGATTGAAGATGAAATCTTGGCTGGGGTGGGCGGCGTGCAGTGCTGGGGCAGGGGCCAGAGGGCAGTGGGTGTGGACTGGGTAGGAAATGAGGGCATGGAAGATACGAAACCTCCGCCATTGACGAGAGATAGGGTCTTCCAAAGCTTGGTTTCAGGCACTGCTTTGTGGAATCTGCTTAATATTATCCGATTTCTTTTAACTACTCTACAGAAGATAAGCATAAAAGGTAATGAGAAGAAACTTACCCGCGGCGGATGAAGCGGATGAAGATGAAGAAGAAGAAGAAGCCATTCTTGCTGGAGCAATGGAGAATGGAGTAGAGAGGTTCGCTATAATGGGTCCCGGGGGGGCGGGGGGGAGGGAGAATTCCGTTGGGAATATTGGGCGTCGCGTGGAGTACGGAATTTCCGTTGGCCTATTTTGGCGTGGCGTGAGGACCGTGGTACGCAGCAATTGTATAATTTTTTTGTTTTTAATTTGACTCCATTCACATTCAGTCCTAGCAAAATTTTGGATTTTGTTATCGATCTAATTGTTAATTTTCAATAAATCAATATCTTAGCATGCCATTGAGAAAGATTAGTAGACCTATATATATATATATATATATATATATATATATATATATATATTAAATAATAAAATTTGAAAAAACTCAATAATTAGTATACCTATACAAATAAGATTTCCACAAAACTTGCTCATGGGGAAAAGTGAGAATAGGATGTCCATGTCCATGTCCATGTTCCACGTTCCATGAAGTTGAGCTTCGCAGGCAGCGGGTCAACCTGTTTTGTTTCTAATCAATAATCAACTTTAAGTTCAACTATTAACGATTTTGATTTGAAAAACTTGATAATAAATATATGCAAAGAGAAGAAAAATAAGATGACACTAATTGAAGAGTTAAATAAGAGTTAAAAAAAAAAACCTTTAGGATAATTTGGTTTGTGATGTCAAAAATATTTTCATGAATGATATTATCAAGAATCACATTTTTAGAAATAGGATTTTGCTTCATTAGAATATTTTTGTTTGATTCGTGTTGTAAGATTTCTAAAAATGTACACAAAATTTTTATAGAATTTGCATAATACTTTCATCGATACGAAAATATCTTATACATAGGACTTGAATAGAGTATGATTGTTACAAATTTAAAATTATTTAAATATCCTAACAAGAAGATCCTAGACTATCACATATGAACAAATATTCAAATAATCTAACAAGAGAATCTCAGGCTATCGCAGGTTGTCAGATATCAACTAATATTCAAATACGAAGATTCTCGACTATATTAACAACGAATAAAACCGTCGACAGTCTACTGAAATCGTCGACGGTTTTCTAGTAAGCTACATGATTTCCTTTATAATTTTCATGTCAATATTTAATTCAACATAAGAATCATAGTAAATATTTTAAGAAAATGACCATTATACCCTTGGCATGTATGTGATGTAATTATGAAGAACAACAGCAGTTTTTAACACAAAGACTTGTTAATAATTGTACTTAATCAAATCTACACTCTAAATGTCTCAACAGCTACAAATTTAAAATATTTATGACTTAATAATCATTTAACCCAAATAATTGTGTCTAAATATTAATTATTGTATTAATTTTTTATAAAATAATAATGTTACTTTTCTTTAATAAATTATAAATGTCAATTAAAATGCTAATTAACATAAATATGAAATCTCTTGATAGATTATTTAATTAATATTTTTAATTAATACTTTAATATTTCTAATTAAAAAATAGCTAAAATTTTTGTTAATTAATAATTTTAAATCCATTTTAATATTTTCTAATTAAAAATTTACCTATTTCCTAATTAATAACTAGTAAGCCTATAGTGTAACGACCCAAAAATAATAATAATAATAATAATAATAAATAAATAAATAAATAAATAAAATTAATTAAAAAATATTATTATTAATTAATTAATTATTATTAAGAAAATTAATTAAATTAAGAAATTTGAGGATTTTGGATATATATATATATATATATATATATATATAAGTATGTAATAAAGTAACGTTTAAAGGATAAAGGAAAGTTAATTGATAGAGGAAAAAAAAAAAAAATCTCTCAACTCACATTCTCCACTCGTCTTCTTTCTACGATTTCGTGGCGGATTCTTGCCTAATTGAAAATCCGAAAATACCACTGAACTCCATTTTCCACCACCAATATATCTACTGAAGTGGATTTGTCGTAGGAGTAACGTGGGCATATCTCCTGGGGTAAGACAAATTCTTATTTTTGTCTCAATTTTTCTTAAATTTTAAGCCAAATGGGCAATCAAACACCACCACGAGAATCTAGGGATGATTCTCTACAAATCTAGTGGAACGGATTTCTCGTGGGGTCGTTGTAGGAATAGCCTCAAAACTAGGATAAATGGGTTATTTAGAAATTAATTGTTATTTAATTAATGTAAATTATGAAAGGTTAAAATAATATTTTATTGGGATTGATATGATTGAATTAGGGTTCGGGTGAGCACTGCGGGTATAATCTTGGGAGCCCTGCACGCGTGGTTCAGGGAATCAGGTAAGGGGGAATAAAATTATATCAGTATTTTATTAAGTTGAACCGGTTATTTATGAGTGTATGAAATTTATTATTTATCTATATGATTTTTAGAACTGTTTGAGTAGTAGAAAATGATGATTTTGTTTAAGATTTATATTTGAGATAATTGCATATAATATTAAATTCGTATGACATGAGAATAATTTTTCATAATAAATTGAATATGAATTACTGTGGTATTTGGGTTTGCATGTTGGGGTGTTTGGAATGATTATGAAATGATGAATAAATTGTTATGTTTGACTCCTGTGTGGAAATGTATTGATCTATTGGGATACTGTGTGGGAAATGAATTGATCTGTTGGATTCTCGTGTGGAAATGCATTGATGCGTCTATGTGAACTAACTGATGTGGTTATTCGTATGCATCTCAATATAACGTTGGCATAAGGAGGTTGTTATGTTGCTTAGATATAAATCATGATATGACGTTGACAGGTCGAAGAGCTCGTCATATTGTCATTTATATGGGGTAGGACATTGGTAGGTCGAGGAGCTTGTTCTACTGATGTATGATGGGTAAGTCATGGGGATTGGGTACTGGTGAATAGTGGTGCCTGTATGGGCCACGTTGTGGAAGCTGAAGTGGTGCCTGTGTAGGCCACGTTATATCCTGTGTGGATAATGGCGCCTGTGTGGGCCATGTTATGTACCCCATGTGAGGAGTGGTGTCTGTGTGGGCCATGTTATATCCTGTGTGGATAATGGCGCCTGGGTGGACCATGTTATGTACCCTGTGTGGGTAGTGGTGCCTGTGTGGGCCACATGTAGATAAGAAGTACGTAGGTGTGTGTGGGCCACGTACTAATATATACGCAATTGCTCTGTGTGGGTCACATACTGAGGACATTGGAAAATGAAGTATAAGTTGCGTGATTCCTGTGTGGATGTGTTGTGTGCATGTGAATTTAATTATAGCATAAAAATAATGGTATAGCATATTGTGAATGCATGTGTGTGCATGCGGCGAGGTAAACATGCCATCGAGGGCTTGCTGAGAAAGGCGAGTGCTCTGTTAGGTAGTTTCTTAATATTAGTGCAAAGGGATGCTACTTGTATGGGCAAGTAGACATCCCAATCCTCGAAAACCTTCGCCTTTAAAATAATAAAGATGTGTTACTGGCGGCAAGGTAATACTTCACTTGAGGGTTTACTGAGTAAGGTGAGTGCTCTAGTAGGTAATTTTTAGTACCAGAGCAGAGGGAAGCTACTTGTATAGGCGGGTAATCTTCCTTATCCTTGGGGATTTTCGTCTGCATAAAAATTATGTACTTGTACATATTGGATGTGTGTATGATATTAGATGTCGGGGATGTTATTAATGGTACATTTTCTCAATTATTATTGATATTATGTGAGAAGTAGTTTATTTTGATATGTAAATATTAAAACTCATTTGTCACACACTGTTATAATTTACTCCACCCTTACTGAGAAGTGTCTCACCCTAGTGGATTAACAATTTTTCAGGTTCTTTTAGAGACCTGGTTTGAAGGCTTAGGCTGAGATTATTTTTGGTGGTTTCTTTTTAGGGTATTGTGAGATACTAATATATGTATAGATATATTTGTACGGGATTTTATTTTAAATACTGATTGTGGATATGGATATCTGGATGTTGTAGTGTTTATTTTTGGGTTGTTATATAGAACTTTGGTATTTATTTGAGGTTATTTATTTATGTTCCGCTGCGTGCATGATAATTATGGTATCAGATGCAGGTGATTGGAACACGTGGCACCCGGACCCCACTTGGCGGGTTTCGGGGCGTCACATATAGAAATAAGGTTTGTTTGTTGGTCTTGCCCCACACCTTAAACCGGGTTTACCCAAGCTGGCTGGTTCAGATTCCCGAACCAGTTGGGTCTGTTGAATCGGTATGTAGCCGGTTTAATTTCAATAATTCATTAATAAATTCAAATAAATTCAATAAAAGCCATAAAAATCAATAAAAATTGTAGAAAATTCACAAAAATTTTAGAGGTCTTCAAGAAAAATTTGGAATTTGTTTTGGGCTTTCATGAGCTTGATTTTCAAAAATGAAAATTCATAAAAAAAAGAAAATTCAGAAAAATTCCCAAAATTTCTAGAAAAAACATTTCAAAGCTCTGAAATTGATTTACACTCAAACATTTTTTAAGAAAAGCATAATAAAGCCCAAAAAGAGTTTTCCAAAGTTAAAAGTGTTTTCTTGCATTCCTGAATTTCAAAATATTCTTTAAGATTCAAGACATGTCTCTAATATTTTTCTCTCGAAATATATTGGAAAAAATCCACAAATTGGTCTCGACCAAGACCTTAAACTGGTTTTCCCCCAGACTGGTCAACATTTGACCGGTTCGTCATCCCTTAAACCGGTTCACGCCGGTTTTTCCCCATCTCACTTGATTATTATTTAGTTATTTAAAAAATCCACAAAATGGCCTTGACCAAGACCTTAAATTGGTTTTTCCCAGACCGATCAACGTTTGACTGGTTCGTCATTCCCCGAACCGGTTCACGTCAGTTTTCTTCATTTATTATTATTTAGATATTTATAAAATTTACAAAAAATCACAAAATTCTCAAAAATCCCAAAAACATTTTCGTACTTTGATTTTAGTTGATTTTATTTGTGTTATTTTTTAAGTTCGAAAAAAATTACAGAAAATCACAAAAAAAGTTTTCACACTTCAAAAAAATCACAAAAATGTTTTTTAAGCACAGAAAACCATTTTTATCCCGAACAAATTTCGAAAACCTCTCGGAGTAGTATTTTCTTACTTAAAAAAACCTACAGATTTCAAAACCCCCGAGAGTGTATTTTGTACCTTATTTTTTTGATTTTCTTTTCCGATTATTGCAACTAAGGGCGTGGACTCTTCAGAGTATTGGATTGCCCTTGTTTTGAGGGAATACCTATATAGTATTTTCATTTTTTTGATTTTTGAAAGGGAATAATTTTACAAGGCTTATTCGATTTATTTTGGGATAATTTTTTATTCATTTGGTACCGTTCGTAAGAACGGGCATGTAAGGGGTGCTAATACCTTCCCCTCGCGTAACCGTACTCTCGAACCCGACTATAGTAATGCAGGCCGATTCTACCCCTAACGGGATAGCAATTAGGTGTTATAACCGCACTTCAAAAGGTTAGTGGCGACTCCATCACACATCGTTTTTCACAAAAAAATCTGTTTTCAAAATCACACATTCCATTTTTCCCCGTTCGCAGCCAAACCCACATTTTTTGCCAAGGAGTTGGTTCTCGCTGAGCCGGGTCTGGGACGTTGCGACACAAAGTAGAGATGATACCCAAACATCCCAATTTTCCCAAAAACTGTAACCCGAAAATCCCGTATTTTACCCAATAGATTTCCCCAAATAAGTAGCTAAAACATACATACGATTATAACCTACAGGTTTACCAATCCCAATTTAAAAAATAAACTGATATAAACAGAATCCCCTTACCTTAACTCGAAATCGAACCACAAACTCTACAGCTCTCAAAACTACGAATTGAGACACCAAAACCTAAACAACGTAGAACAATACTTCCTTACAATTCGCACTATTACACGTTCGATCCACTATTCGCAAAGAAAATCTTGCCCTGATCTACGTGGTAACGTCGGATTTACGAATCATGCGATGAACAACGAAGGAATCTAGAGAGAGAATGAGTGATCTTCAAGTTCTAGAGAGAGAGGGAGAGGATATTTTATATTTCTTAGTTTGGAAGTAATGGAAACTGATATTTATAGCCCTTGACTCGGTCGTCCTCGTCGACGAACTGATGTCCTCATCAACGAGGCCATATAGATAGCTCGTCGATGAGATATGGACCTCGTCGACGAACCCGATATTACCGTTTTCCTGAAATCCCTCGGCTTTTCCTCGTCAACGAGCCTCTAAATTTCGTCGACGAGCAGCACCTAGACTTCGTCAACGAACTCTGGCTTCGTCAATGAACTCTGCTCAATTACCAATTTACCCTTTTTTTATATAATTAATCCATATATCACGGTTCGAGTTCTTACAGAGAGAGCTCAATAAAATGCACCGCATACTATTGGATTGATAACTGTCTCTACTTCAAACTCAAGAACTTTTCCACTTTAGCCTCCCTAATAGTAGCTAGAAATATCTATCGAAGAACAATTCTTTAAACCAATCCCAAGTCATGGCTATCAGTGTCGTCTTTTGCTGTCCCAGAAGTCTCATAGCAGTCCACCACCTCTCGGCCTCTCCTGTCAGATTATAAGTGGCGAAGAGGACCCTTTGTTCTTCTGTACACTGCAACATAACCAAAACTTTCTCAATCTCCTGCATCCAATTCTTGGTGGCTCAAGATAAACTTCTCCTGAAAATACCGGAGGATTCATCTTCGTAAACTTCTCTATGGTACACCTATGGCCTGCAGATGGACCACCCTGTTCCCTGGAACTCCTAGTGATCTCAACCATAACTTGCTGAGCTACGCTACGTAGTACTACGTTAGAGTCAGCCCCACCTGCACTCGAGGGCCTTGCCCCATCACTGCCACTTATATGGGCACTACCTCCTCCCGAATCCATCCTGAAAAACAACAAACGTAACTTAGAAATTCCATCTGTATAATTTACCTGCCTAACCTCACATCTTGTCTTAACCTTCTCAACTTATTTCTAACCCCAGTCCTACATTCTAAGAACATAACCCGACAATAGTTTACTATGGTTTTCCTAAAATTGTCATCTCAGAAAAACACAGAAACCACCACGGAAGTCCTGCTTCTAGACTGTAGAACAAATCCTCAAATCCTTTTCTTATACTCTGGTATTGTTTTCGCTGCATTTTAAAGTCTATAGAACCTAGCAGCCTAGGCTCTGATACCAAACTGTAACGACCTGCTTAATTATTTCGATATTATATTTTTTTTCATAATATACTAAAAGCCAAAATAACAAATCCAGCAGATTATAATCAACCTAAACCCGTGGGTACCAAGGATACATTAGAATACAATACGGAAGCCTAAGTAGCAGAAAACATAAAATCGTAAACATCTCATAATACCATATACACGATACCATCCATCATAATACCAAAGTTACTACATCCATTGTAATTATATTTACAACCCAAAAGGAATTCTAGGGTCATTCCCCACAAAATACAACCAACCCTACCAAAACACTTACCCTTCAGAAAGGGCAGACCAGCTGTAACTACCTCAGAGGAGCTTTATCTGCTCTCCTATCAGGGGCTTCTGCAAAGTTTATATAATTTGGGATGAGACACCTCTCAGTAAGAGAAATAAACTAATACTAGTGTGTGACAATATGAGTATTTCTGTGTTATACAAAAGACCATACATAAACATATTAATATAACTGTCTGTATCATATTTGGGAAAAACATATATACTCATATCAAGCAGAACGTACTGGATTTTCATAAGCATAATTCATCTCATATAATAAGAATAATAATAACAACCCTTGTAGGTTAGCTGGCTGTTGTTATGTATTACCCCCACATGACTGGGTTGTGTGGCCCGAAGGCGGGACTTGACAATGGTTGGTTGACCACTGCCAAGTCAAAAGTACAGTCTATAAGTCTGATAGGTCTACCAGACCTGGTCTGTACACCAGGGGCGCTCACACTTCTTAAAACCACATCAACTATCCATCCTCACACTACTCCGTACAACAGCGTTAACATAATATCGTGATGATCATGAACACATAGCAGCGGTACCGTGCAAGTGCTAACCTAAATCAAGCCAATTAGGTTCTGATAACATGTAGCATATAATGAAACTGTGATACATGGATATTTCATATTATTAATTGCCAAATCAATATCATCACATCATTTCACATATATATATTTACACCATAAAAATCATCAGCTCGTACGTCGGTATTTCATATTTTATCATAGTTCGGCCTGTACGCCAGCAAATCATATCCATAGTTCGGTCTGTATGCCGGTAAAACATGTCCATAGCTTGGCCCGTACGCCGGCAAAACATATCCATAGCTCGGCCCATACGCTAGCAAGACATATCCATAACTCGGCCCGTATGCCAACAAATCATATCCTAAAACATCCATGGCCCGTACGTCGATTTTTCCATAGTAAAATTCTTTATCATTTAACATTTCTCAGAAAACAGTATTTCATTATAAACTCTACTCATGCCAAACAAAATGGGTTTCACGTATATTTAGAACATATCGTCATTTATAGCAGTATTTCCCAACATAGTGTATATATATAAATATATTTTTTTTCTAAAATCAAATGCTATAATATCATACATATATTTTCATAAAATGACTAACTTAGTTTATCCTCTTACTTGATTCCTGAAAAAACCCCTAAAATAGTCAATCCAACACCCTGCTAGGTTCCCCGTTCAACACCCTAAAAACAACATCTCCTAAAACTAAACTTTAGTATTTCTTCATGCACAACATTTCCTATAACTATGGTAAAGCCAAATTCTGAATGAAAAGTCTTACCTTGATTTTGGGATGAATTTCAAGATCGTCCCATTGATGATCCACTCCAGCATATATGTAGAGAACTTCCCCAAGAGTGTTGTGGTGGCTTCAAATCGTTGATCTGGCGAAAAACGGACCCAGAAATTAAGAGAGAAGGGTGGAGGGACAAAGGGAAGTAAGAGAGGGGATTTGGGCATCAGATTTCAGCCTAAAAAATGAAGTTTGGCCTATTTATACATTGGCCTTCGTCGACGAGCCACGTCACCTCGTCGACGAGGTCATGAAGACAATTCGTCGACAAACTATCCCCTCATCGATGAAATTCAAAATTTGCTAAAACATCCTCTCGGTACTTTCTCATCAATGAAATGCTCCCTCGTCGACAAGACCCTCTTGTTCTCTCGTCGACGAATTCCCTGTGTTCGTCGACGAGGACCTGTTTAATTATTTCTTTTAATTTTCTTTTTCCCTCCTTCTTCCATTATTTAATTATTATAATTATTTGGGCCACTTCATGATGAATATAAGTTGGAGTGCAGGCAATCGTATTACAATATGTTCAAGTCTCTCAATATTATCCAAAAGGTGAGGCACTAGGGTTTAGAGGTTTATTTTTTAAGTGTTATTGGCCCTTAGTTAAGTCTTGACTGTTGGATCAACTTGATTAAGTAAATAACTCGCGTGTTCTCTCTCTAAAGATCATATTTTTCAAGTTTTCGCAAGTTCAGATGACTAAAGTTTCTTAAAGTTTTGAAAAAATTGAACTGGACACAGGGTCAGACGACTGAACTTAAGGTTCGTACGTCTAAAGGTGTTTTGCCTGTTCTGTGTTTTAAAATTAATTCTTTAGACTTCTGAACTAATTCTTCAGTCGTCTGAGGAAATTCTTCAGATGTCTGAGAAAAAAATTCAGTCGTATGAAGTTGCAACTTCAGTAGTCTGAAGTTGTATCTTCAGACTTCTGAGGGTAATCCTCAATTGTCTAGGCAGTCCAACTTCAGTTTTTTTTTTTTTTCAAAAACCATTTGAGCTCTCTTACTTTAACCTCTTATAAACATTTTCCAAGGTTTAAAAATAAGTTCTCTAAGTCCATATTTAACCCTAGAAGGTTTTCATGAGATGCATGTGCATATTTTGAGCTTCTAGCTTTTTCATATAAAATATGCACATACATCAATTCTAAATACCCATTCCTATGATGATCTTGAACTTGACACTTGCATAAGATGCTTGCATCTTCATTCTTCTACTCTTCTTAGTTCCATAGCTTGTGCCAAGGTATATATATATATATATATATGCTTTAATCCTCGTGACTTCCATGACTTCATCACCTTCTGTGCATACTAAATATTGTTCCTATTCACAATCTCAATGCACAGATCAAATAACAAGTAATTTGTCATTATCAAAACATGATTGGATTCATAGAGTCAACAATTAGGTTAGTGGTGACTCCATTCAAATTTCAATATCTATTATCCCTCGCTATTCCGAGCCATTCTTTGGGACGTTGCGACAAGGAGGCCACCCATCTTAGTACTACTCTCGCCCAAGCATGCTTAACTGCGGAGTTCTGATGGGATATGGTGCATTAGTGCTAGTATGATCGCACCCAAATCAAAGTCAAGTTCTTGAATATGGTTATGTCATCAAATATATACTCTTATTTCACAAATGGTAGTAACCAAATATTATTTTAATCTAAATCAAATGATTTTGTTGACTTTTTGAGTCCGATCCCTGTTTTGATTATGACAAACAACAGTATCTCATCTATGTGCTAAGTGTATAAATAAGTTCATTTTTCTAAGCATGCGTAACAGATGGGAAATGGATGCCGTAAGAGCATGAAAACGATCATACCCCGGCGTATTCCAAGGGATTGCAAAGGAGTAAAGCACGAAGACTTTATTTTTTATTCTTGGGTTGTAATAATTAATCAGGTTTAATTGAGCATGCATCTCATGATTTAATTTGAAGCTCAATGACGTTAGATTGACCTTAGGGACCTAAACTTTTCATGAAAAACTCCAAAACAAGCTTTTCAAAACCACTTCATGTTTCTTCCGTCACATTAGTGTATACTTTTTCTATCAAAAACTCCTTATCTTAAAAAGTATCCAACATGAAAGTCGTGGGATTTTCTCTAAACTTTTTGTTGATATCAAGTGTGATGACCCAAAAATATATATATGATTAAAGCACAATAATAATAAAATAATAAAAATAGTCATTGAGTTAATATCAATACAGATGTATTTTTTTGTAGGATCCTTGATTTCATGTTTGATGCCTAAGGAAGACCTTGTCTAAGCGAGTGCTCAGAGACCATTGCGGCTCGGTCGCTCCTTGGAGGTTGGCCTGGTCAAAATGGAATTTCATAGGATAAACAGGATAGACACTGTTTGTACACGTAAATAAGTATATATACATAAAATAGTGTTTTGATAAACATAATTTGTAGAAATACATAATAAGATGATAATAAAAATAGGTATCATATGTGGGGCCCACAAGACTATGTGGGGTCTACATGAGTCCCGGAGCCACAAGACACTGTTTATATACGTAAATAAGTACATAAAATAATTTTTTAACTGATATAATTTATAGAAATATATGATAAAATAATAATAATATAGGTATCCTATGTGGGGCCCACAAGACTGTGTGGGGCCCACATGAGTTTTGAAGCCGTATGGAGGTTTACACGAGTCTCAAAGCTATGTAGGATGCATAAAATCATATGAGAGTTATTCGAGTTACGTAGGATCCATTTGGGTCTCGAAGTTGTGTGGGGCCCACAAGATCATGTGGCATGAGTTTTTCAACATTCAAATTTAATTCTTATTCAAAAAAATAAAATAAATAAATACTAAAAATAGTTTAAAAGTAATAACAATGATAATAATAATGATAATAATGATTAAGAAAAATAATGAAATAATAAAATAATTAATTAACTAATTGATTAATTAGGTAAGTAATTAATTAAAAAATTATTTAATAGGAATGGTGGCAAGCACTCCCACATGGCCTCCATCCCCATCCCATACTCAACCCATGCTTTGCCCATCCCTTGCCCATTCTTTAATTTTAAAAAAATTATAATTTCACCCATCTCCCCACACTTTTATAAATTCCATTTCTTCCCCAAAATTTTCCTATAAATAGGAAGCTCTAAAACCTCATTTTTCACAACAATTTTTCCAAGGAAGAGAAGGATTAGTGAGTGAAAGAATTTGTGGTGGAGAGAGAATTTTGAGTAAATTCTCACTCACCCACTCTTTCCGATTTCATTTCTTAAATATAGTTATTGTGTTCGTAGCACACGGTAAAAGAAGAAGGTAAGTAAATTTTGATTATGTTAGTTTTTTTTTTATTTAAAATGTATACCCGAGTTTATTGTATAAGTAAATTTCAATTATGTTAATTAGTTCCACAAAATTTTCATGAGTTTATTTTTACGCATATTTAATTATACCAGTTCCATCTTTAATATACTTGCATCTATTTTTGGGTTAAGAAATGTTCTAATCCCTTCGGGTAAATTTTCAGAATTTCTTTCTATTCAAAAATAAAATTATATATATTTTTAATACAAAAATTGTGTGGCATGAGTTTATTTTTACGTTGCATTTTTTTATGAAAATATGAGTAAAGATGAGATTTTTACGATATTATTTTAAATTGTATAAATTATAATAAGATGATTTTAAAACCCCTTATGACAACGAAAGTTCAAAGTTACAGATGCTCGGTACCGCAACTTAAAGTTTATACAGATCAGAGTGCACCCACACTGTTTACAGAGTGGTTATTTATGTTAGTGGATTTCTCCTGAGTGCACACCTGATTCCGGACCAGGACTTAATAAGGAAAATCTCACTTAAAGTTTACGTACGTTGATTTAGTTTGGTCGGCCAGCCAGCTAAGTCCAGTCTTTGGACCGCACAACCCAGTCATGAGGGTAAACATGACTTACGGCAAACAGGCCTAAAGGTGGTTTTTACAATATATGTTTATACATATTTAATTACGTGTACAAAGTTATTGATGATTTGAAGGAAAAGTATAAGTTTACATGAAAATGATCGTTTTAGTGCTTAAATGACGATCTAAAGAAAACGTATAAGGAAAAGTATATGTATATTTATTATTAAATATTTTTACAGTTTTAAAGTTAAAAGTTTAATTTAACAGTTATAGTATATAATTATAAAATTTTACTGTTTTAATTGATGACAAAAGTTTTATACAGAAATTTTTAAATTTATATTTATTCTAAAAGAAATTTTGAAGTTATAGTATTAAATATTATTTTACGAAATTAAAAAAAAAAAAAACTCATTTTGGCCACACATTAATAATAATCTTATTTACTTACTGAGCGTTATCTCACTCAAATCATATTTTTATTTCAGATAACTCTGAAGGGCATGTCGGAAATCAGGCTTAGCAAGCATGTGGGTGGAAATTAGAAAAATAAAGATTGATTAGAAATATTAGTATGATTTCAGATATTTATGTTTGTGCAATTTTCTTCTTTTGAAATAAATGATTGTAAT
The DNA here is from genome assembly GCF_029873635.1 of Malania oleifera. Taxonomy (NCBI): domain Eukaryota; kingdom Viridiplantae; phylum Streptophyta; class Magnoliopsida; order Santalales; family Ximeniaceae; genus Malania; species Malania oleifera. The sequence continues at coordinate 37,795,788 of NC_080429.1, read as the reverse complement.
ATGGATAATTAGCGCTCTAGTTTAATAATAATTAAGTTTATTTTGCTTCCGCTGTAAATTAATAGTAAAAAGTTAATATCTCAGGCCCCTCGGGGTTGGGGTGTTACATCAAGTACATTCAATTTGGAGTTGTATAGAAAAATTTATGTCTAAAATAATGAAGGGTATCTGTAGTAGAAAAATTCCTTTCATGTTTCTTTTGTTTCATTAATAAGTAATTTTCTCTATCTAAAACTCATTATCTTAAAAAGTGGTCAACATGAATGTTATGGGATTTTCTCTTAACTTTATGTTGATATTAAGAACGTCCAATTTGGGGATACTTTAACATATGAGGAGATACTTGTTCAAATTTTGGACCATAAAGTTCAGAAGCTACGTACTAAGGACATATCTTTGATGAAGGTATTATGGCAGAATCACGAGGTTGAGGAAACTTCTTGGGAACTAGAAACGGAGATACACCGAAAGTATCCACAGTTGTTCTTAGTATGTATAGTATACCCTACTTTAAGTTGGGATAGGTGGTTAGTCGTTGGGAGTGTGCGTTTGTGAACTCCTGAGACGGTTGTATATGTAACCACGGTATTCCTCTGTCATAAGTGAGGGTATGTATATGATGTGACGGGACTGTGTTTTAGTAGTCGCCAATTTTCTTTAGAATTGGGTATATCCTATTGACTGTATGTTTGAGTTTGTGAATGAGAGATGACAAATTTTAAGGACAAAATTTTTGTAAGTAGGGGAGGTTGTAAGAACCTGAACCGTGATATACGGGTTTAATTGTTTAAGAGAGGGGCAAAATGGTAATTAAGCAGGCTTCGTCAACGAAGCTAGAGTTCGTCAACGAAGGCCTTGTAATTCTCGTCGACAAGGAGCAGGGGTTCGTCGATGAGGAGAAGCCGATAGGTTTTTGGGAGTGCGACGAATTCAGAGGCTCATTGACGAGCTATCTATATGACCTCGTCGACGAGGATGGCTGAGTCAGAGGTACTATAAATAAATATTTTCATTACTTCTCAGCTAATAAATCTCATTTTCTCTCTCTATCTCTTTAGAAACTCAACCTACTCTCCATCTCTTTAGATTTCTTCGCTATTCGTCGTCGGAATCGTTGATTTGAAGGTACCACGAGAATCGTAGAAGGATTCTCTACAATATCTACAGATTGGATCTTCGTTTCGGGTGTTTTCGGGTTTTAGCCCAAAAACGAGATAAGGCTCGATTTTTAGTCCTGTTTCAATAGTTTTGTAGAGAATGAAGTTGTGAGTATATTTTGTACTGTACGTTGTATGTTTTGGAACTCGGTTTGCTGTTTAGGGGCCTTGGAGTTTGGGATTTACCGTTTGGGGAAGGAAAAGGGGAATTATGTTTATGTCGGTTATTTTTGAAATCATACTTAGTAGAACTGTAGTTCACGGTCTTGTGTGCGTTTTGGTTACTTATTTGGAGGGATCTAACTGGTAAAAAGTTTTTCATGATTACAATTTTGGGAAAAGGGGGTGTTGGGTTGCATCCCTGGTTTTGTCGGAAAACCGTATATATATGATGATTTATATTGTGTAATAGGGATGACTGTGCCTTGACTTTATTTAAATTGTATATGTTTGGAAAACCATGATTTTAGATTACCAAATGGGTGTGGTATGTTTGGTTATATGAGCATGCATAGTTGTGTTTTTTGTGAAATGCAATCGGAACCGGGTTCTGAGTTGTTCACGGTACTGAGAGTGTCCGACTCTATATCCGAGGGCGTATGAAATCGTTGGCTATGTGTTGGCAGAGTGTCTGACTCTATATCCGAGGGCGTGAGCCTTACCGGCTGATCACCAAAGGGTGTGGATCCACCAGTTTGTACCGGTACGATGCCATGGGAGCCTGGGGTTCGCCATGTGCCGGAGACACCGAGTACTGTCGGTTTGCCGGGAAGACGTTGGGTACTGTGGGCTGGCTACAGGCCAAAGGGTGTTACAACATCGCTTGATCATGTGTGTGTGTGCTTGTATGCACTGTGTTAAAACTAGTATTGGAACCTGCATTTAACTACGTATGTTTTGCTATCATGATAACACTCGAATGCCACACACCGATATAACCTATATTCTTCCTTACTGAGATGTGTCTCACCCCTGCTGTACATACATATTTTTTAGGTCCTTCAGGTAACTGGAGCTAGCTCTTGGGTGTATGAGCGTAGTGGTCTGTGTATTGTGGGAGATACCTGGGTAAGTCCTAAGCTTGTGCTGGGTGGTCTTTTAGGAGTTTTGATTGTCACTTGGGTTTGTGCTATTTTTGTGGAGTTTGACTTCTTTGTATAGACTCTAGTATGGTACTATGTATGTATAGAATGACCTTTTTCCTCTGCGTATATTATGTTGTTTATGGATATGTATAGGGTGCCTTGGAACCCTACGGGGTTGGACTCTTATTTATTGTTCTGTATCTTTAGATGATTTGCTGGATACATGGACATGTTAGGTTACATTTTCACCCCTTTCGTCGGGGCGTGGCATATATATTGTGCTTGAGAAGCTTCTTGACAATGACTTGAGCTAATATTCACTTTCATATATTTTGCTCGGAAGCCGTATTTAAATTAAATTTTAAAATTTCATTTTCAAAAAGAAAATCATTTTCTATACTCTCTCATTGGTTTACTTGAAAAATATTTCGAGAGAAATACCATACTCTACTGAGTTTCATTTTAATATCATATGAGAGTGCATTTTAGTTTTTCATTGAGTACATCTTTACTTAGTTTGAGAAGCACTTATTTATATGCAAGCTTTTATTATTATTGTTGTATTCCCGACGTGTGATTGAAAGAGGATTGCACTGGCCTTTAATGTGCACTGGATTAGTTTAGACCCGATTATGAGAATTAGAAGCACTGTCTTGTGAGGTGCAGTTATTGGTTGTGGCACATCCTTGAAATTTGAGTTGGATTTTATCTCGTCCCCTTAAGGAGAGGTTGTAACGGTGTTGCTCCACTCGATAAGTGAGCAAAGGTAGTGAAATCCTCTAAATTAGTTTGGTTTGAGGTGGGGACGTAGACAGAATTCGCCGAATCTTAATAACAAATCTTTTGTGTGTGTGTGTGTGTGTGTGTCTATCTTATTTAAATTTCGCACTTTAGCATATTTATCAATGTTTATTTATTGTCATTCTCATTTTTATACACGTTTTAATTTTTAAATGAGATTTAATGTAGTGAATCGGTGAAGTTTAAATTAATAAAATATTTGTTAAAATCCCAATTCACCCCTATCTTAGGATCACACCATAACTCTCAGATTTACAATTAACTATTTAAAAAATAAAAAAACTTACGAATCATTTTAATATTACATCTCCTCTTCGTTATCTAAAAATTTCCATTCAAGCACAAGAGGTTCATATTATTGAAAATCTTAAAAGGATGCAATAGCCACAAACACTAGATGACAAGTTATGTCATTTTAGTTGTCGGACCCTAAATCCTTTTAAATGGAAAAGATAAAAGGCATGTTTGGTTATAGAAAACAATTTTCACTTAAAAAGAAAAAGATTTTATAATAATTACAGAAAATGATACTTTTTAAATAAAAAATATTTTAAGATCTACATAGTAAATTTAAAAATAAAAAGATGTTTTTCAATTTTCCTACACAAGTATGATGAACAAAAAAACAAGATGGTATTTTTGAAATTATTTAAAAATAAAAATTAAAAAATTGTTTTTATAACTGAAAAAGCGCAACTCTTCCTAGCGCCTATATTTATATTAAAATATTTTAAAATTATTTTAATAAATTACTCATGATTGCATTTGAACCTTAATTTATTATGGGAATGAAATAATTTAGTACGGAAATAAAAAAATATATATGTGCATACATATATTGTTAATTGAATTAATGAAAGGATAAAAATGTCATCCAAATTATTTGTAAGCCTCAACTAACTATAGATTATAGCTCTAGTAGGTTTTTTAGTCATTGTGAGTGCACTGTCAATGAATGTAGGATCAAATGTTTAGGTCCCATAAAGGTAGACTTTCATGATAATATAAGATACTACTTTTATTTTAAAATTTTTCATTTAAAATTTTATATAATCAAGGAACATATCATGAAAACTCATTTGTTTATATTGATTTTTAGAAAAGCTGAAAATCATATTTCCCTTGTTTTGCAAACCTATTCACAAAATATTTTAATATCTAGAATTATATTTTATTTATTAAAATTAAATAATTTATTTTGTATATAATATAAAATAACAAAATTATAGAATCTTCAAAAATATTTTAAAATAATATAAATAGAAAAAAAAAATATTTTTACTATTTTTGAATTGTCATGGATTATAAGATATTCTTATAAAGTAAATTATGAAATATAATATTTAAATAAAAAAATTTAATATTTTCAATTGTTATTTACAATTCAAACCATTTAATTACTATTTACTTATTTTATATAAATGTTGTATACTTAAAAAGTAATTATTTTTTTGTAATTATTTTTAAAATAAAAATGAGAAATAAAAATTATTTTTCACGGCTAAATTGATCCTTAACTTTTTTTTTTTTTGTTTGTGCTAAGTACCCATAACTTATTTTAGTTTTAAAATACGATTTGATGTACAGTATATGTGTTTCAATATTCGTTGTACCATACATTTGTCTATGGGTAGGATTTGATGTTGGATAGTACTTGACATCGAATCCTACCGAACTTGAGTATTGTACATGGAAGTCAAGATTTATGTTTTAATTACCGACATTATTGCATGTATTGATTTATGTTTTGGACTTCTTGCATTTCGGAGGAAGAGGCCATTAGATAAAGATTCTCCCAAATCTGAAATAGGAATGAATATTGGACGTGATAGATATGACACAAAAGTATGTTGCTTTCGTTATTAGAAATTGGTCCAATAAAATAGCAGTTTAAAATGTTCTTTTATGACGTCGTTATAACGTTCTTATATGACGTCGTTTTTCTTGATTATTGACCCCAACGACGTCGCATTCGCGATAGCCATTTGCCGAGTTGAAAACGTCGTTGTTTTGACTTGGCCCAACTTGCCCTCCCATTCAGCCTCTCGACCTCACTCTCTCGACAGTGACAGTGACACCCCGCGTATCCTCCGAAGGAAAAATGCGGGAAATGGGTAAGAGAAAGCGGCAATGGCTCCAGTCGCCACCGATTAAATCTCCGACTGAATCTGCTAGAACCAACGACGCCGATGCGACTCCGAAAGAGCCATACCCATCTCACCCTCGACCTTCCCCAGAAGAATGCCGATCCGTACGGGACGACCTATTGGCCCTACATGGTTTCCCCCAGGAATTTGTTAAGTACCGCAAGCTCAGGCCTAACTCCGGCGATAATGGTCTTCCCGGCGACACTGTGAAATCAGGGCCGTTAGAGGTGGAGAAGGATGGTGGGTCTTCTCCCAAGGAGACTGTGCTGGATGGTCTGGTGAGCACTGTATTGTCGCAGAACACCACTGACTCCAACTCCCAAAGGGCTTTTGCATCTCTGAAATCGGCTTTTCCTGTCTGGGAAGATGTATGATTTTTTTTTTTCCTTTTTATCTTTTTAGATTATGTTTGAGTGTGAGAATTTGTTTTAGCCTCATAGGTATTGATGGATTTGAATAATTTTATATTTTTGAGTGTTTCGGGAGCTATGTTGTATTTTCATGGATCATAGCTGTTTTGATAGACTGGCTTCTTTTTTTGGTTTCACCGGTTTTGACGAGATGTATCAAGCTGAGTGTTTATTAAATGTAGCGTCTGCATGGATTGCACTTGTTTGATGATTTGCTTTCGTTTTCATTTAAACTGTGACTGGGAAATAGAGAACTTTGGGTGTTTTTGAGTATTTTGGGCCTGCATTCCCATTGGTTATTTCTCAATTGGAACGGCTTGCTTTTTCTTTTGCTTTTGCTTTTTGCTTAATGAGTAGCAAAGAAATGGGACATAGTTGGGTGCTTGGAGAGTTTTTGGAACAAAAAATTCTCATGAGTTATAATGTTATATTTGTTTTGAGTGATTTCATTTTTGTTTTATTTATGTGTATGGGTGAGTTAGGACAAATCTTGGCATCTGTTTTTGGTGATTTTGCACCAACTGTTTTTATGCTTGCATTAATCTTGAATATTTTTAATGTTCTTACACCAAGCTTGTATTCATTTCGAATAGTTATTTTTCCCTTTTTGTGTTAAGGTCCTTGCTTCTGAATCTAAATGCATTGAGAATGCCATAAGATGCGGAGGTTTAGCCGCAACAAAGGCCTCATGTATTAAGAACATTTTGTGTTCTTTGCTTGAGAAAAAAGGCAAATTATGTTTGGAGTACTTGCGGGATATGTCTGTTAATGAAGTCAAGGCTGAGCTCTCTTGTTTCAAAGGAATTGGGCCCAAAACGGTAATTTCTCATTTTAAATGTTTTGTTCACATGTATATAGATTTGAAATCTATTACTTTTTTTTTTTTTTCTTTCTTCTAATTTAGAAAGAAGAGATGTTGTTTTAATTATTCTCCATATAAAAATTGCTTATTTCTCTCTACTTTTTCAATTCCTTACTAAGTTGCATGCTTGCATTTAATATTTTCAAAGGTAAATGCACATATGTACACACATGCATCTAGCGACAGACAACTATCCACATGTACTTTTGTTCTACTTTTGAGGAAAGATTTGTAGCCTAAAACTTGCAAAAGGGTTCTCTAATCGCTTAACTTGGTATTAGGAAAAAAAAAAAAATAGCCAGTACTTGATTAGGGTGTTTATTAGAGTGGTTTTCTAGATGCATATTCTTTGTAATATATATGGTCTGCAGAAATTTTAGGGCCTATTTGATTGTGGAAAACAATTTTATTTCTAATTTCCAGTTTTCCTAATAATTACAAAAATGCCACTTTTTTTTTTTTTTTCCACATTTGTATAGAGAAATTGGAAAATGTATTTCTATTGTTTTCCATATTTCTTATACAAATGTTAGAAAATGGGAAAAAAGGTGACATTTTTTAATTGTTTGGAAAATTGAAATGAAAAATGAAAATTGTCTTTCACAACTTGCACCATCCGCTTTCAGCACGCAAAAGGGCTGCAGCTCTCCCTAGACTCCAAGTTTAGTATAACGCTCTCTCTCTCTCTCTCTCTCTCTCTTATGCGAGGTTATGCATGAAGGTTAGTGGTCGGGGAAAGGAAGCCACTCAACATGGTACTCATGTAGAACAAGTCAATCTCCTCAGAGCCATTAAATACCATATGGCCAAACGGGTTTCCATCTTCATGGAAGTGGATGAGTGGATTGGCCTCTCACCTTTGGGATGATTTCTAGGCAAACAACATACCTCCCTTTTGGCTTAGAAGGAAGAGGAAAGGGGAAGAAACCTTAATGTTCAACTGAAAAGAGACAAAATTGGCAAGTTCATAGCTTTGATTAATGTAGGTGGATGCAAGCATATTGCCTTTCTCGAAGCTTTCAATTCCAAGGGTGGCATAAGATCTCTGTTGCTACTAGAGAACTAGGTTGACGAATCACTCATACTCCAAGGGAAAAGGTCGCGATATATTACAGTAGAGAGCCTTGGTTGCTTTGCCTTGCCTCCCAACGTAACATCAAAGATTTTTCTATCCCACAATGAAACATCCCATGGTAGCAATGTGCTCCTTATTGTAGCCACTCCATTAGCATATCTCTCAGCATTGCGCAGAAGCCTTAAACTTAGCAAAGGGGATTTCAAGACAAGCCTTTGGCAAAGATGGGTGATGAAACATGCTCTTTTGCACACTTAGTGAAGTAGGGATCAGTCTTCAGGGGACATCTAGGCATCTAGCCTTTACCCCAAGTAAATTGATTTCTGAAGATGGCCGACTTTGGGTGGGCCTTGATTAGTACTCATATTGCATAAGTAGATTGCATTAGGTAGTGGGTGGTAGGGGGCACTAGAGTGATAGATTAGGAGGGGCTAGGGTGACTAGTAGCATGAAGGAGTTTGATTTCTTCTTTCAGGACTGTGGGCTTACGGATGCAATGGACATTTCACTTGGGTTGCTTTAGGAGATATGTAGGCTTCTCGCATTTATAGATTTTTGTTTACCAATGCTTAGGAAGATGTTTTCTTGAATTTAGTGTAGGGGATTTAGTTAGGCATGTTTTTGACCATTGCTTGGCGCTTTTAGATTTTAATCATGTTTAGTGGCACCCCGCACCATTAAGGTTTGAGATTGTGGTTGGCACATCTTTCTTTCCTCGAGTGTGTTAAGAAATGGTGTAGAGGTCTTTTGCAAGGTTGTGAGGGTTTCAAATTTTATGAAAAAGTTGAAGTTTGTTAGGCATGGATTGAAGAGTTTTTTGGTAGCACTAAAGAGTGGAAAACTGAAATTTTTGTTGAGATTGAAGGTTTGGATATGTTGGAGAGTGGTTTGTTGAGTGAGGAGTTTAGGGGTAGAAGGATCCTTCTTAGTAATGATTTGGAGGTGATTCTTTCTAGAGAGGATATTATTTGGTAACAAGAGGATGGGAACTGTATTTCGAGATTGTTTCATAGGGTAGCTAATGAGAAGCAAAGGAAAAGTTTATTAAAGAGTTGGGAGTTAGATTCAGGTTTTGATGCGAGAGATTATAAGTAAATTGGGAGGTGATTGAGGGACTTGATTGGAGCCCCGCTATCAGGGTGATTACTTTGGTTAGAAAGGCCTTTAATTTTGAGGAAGTTAAGAGGTGGTGTTTGTCTAGGGAAAAAGCTACTGGTGTTCGGCGTGTGTTTTTTAAATTGGATATTGAAAATGCCTATGATGTGGTGAGTTGGTGTTTTTTTGGATAAGATGTTGGTAAGAAGTGTTTTGGGTTAATTTGGAGGAATTAGATTAATGGCTGTTTGTCCTTGATGAATATGGCTATTACAGTGGATAGAGGGCCCAGGGATTGGTTCATGGCTTCCTAGGGGCGAGAGGAACCCTCTTTCCCCTTTGTTGCTTACCGTGGTGGTTGATGGGTTAAGTGGATGATTACTAATGCTTAGGGGTGTAACTGGTTCAAATTGGTTTGGTTTTAACAATTGGTTTTCAAAATTCCAAACCAGACCAAAACTGGTGGTTCAATAAACCACAGTTCGGTTAATTATCAGTTTTTAAACATTTAAACTGCTCCAAGAATTAAAATTTAATTTATTTGGGCCAACATCTCACCCACATGAATTGGGTAACTGACCAATATTCACATTATTTAAGAGATTGTGGGTTGAGCTCAATCATAAGCCCAATAGCCCACACTACTAGTTATTCTGGGCCTTTTCATCTTCAACATGTAAAGGAAAGGGTGAGTATTGCCTTTTAATGGATAGGGGAAGGATTCCCACACATTAAATAGTCATTTGGAAGCAGTACAGCTGCTCATTTGAAATTCACAGGGCAGCATGGGCTTATGGCTGGTGGCTATTGGCTACAATTCAGGGAAGCAATTGTTTCACATCAGCCAGGTATAGGAAGTGAGCTTCTTGCTCTTCTTTAAAATCTGTTTTATACTTTCAAGTTCCAATTTTGTTACAGCAGATGACTCCAAGAGGAAAAACTAAAAACAAAGTTGTAGAATTAATATAATATGTAAAATGCTTAATTACTTATAATATAAAAAAGGATTATTTTAATGTTAAATTAAAATATAAAAAGCCAAAAACCAAAAAATGATTTTTTTAAAAATTTATAAATTGAAATAAAAAATTGTAATAAAAAAACCAAACCGAAGAGTGAAATAGATTGGTTTTTGGCTTGTTTTTACTCATGCTCAAGGTGTGGGGGTGATTAGAGACTTAATGGTAGGTAGGGAGGAGGTGGATGTGTGTAACTGCAGTCTGCAACTATTTTTTCCTTATGATAGTGTTGAGAAATTCCCAAAATTTCTTAGTTTGTTGAAGATTTTGAGAAGATTTTGCAATTGAATATCAACGTGGCTAAAAGTGGGTGGTTGGTATGAATAAGGATTATGGTGGTTCAAGGCTTTGGCTGGTTGTAAGTCTCGGCTTGTCCTTTGTCTTGTTTGAATCTTCCTTTAAAAGGGGTAAGCTTCATTCACTTGCTTTTTGGGATCCTTAAGAGGCTGGATAGGATATTAGAGGGGTGGAGGTGGGTGTACTTGTCCTTTGCGATCATATTATTCATTTAATATCCCTATTTGTTTTTTTATCTCTTTACAGAGATCCTGTGAATAAACGAGGGTTTTGGAGAGAGGCTCGTGAGAGATATCTTATGGTCTGGCATTGAGGATAATAAGAGGGATCCCTGTCTTTGTTGAGATGTGATTGTGAGACCTAAGTCAGAAGAGGGCTTTTAAGATTAGGGCTTTCATTTGGATTGTCTCATAACATGATTAATATGAATGACTTGTTACAGGTAAGGCGATCCTATAAGGTTATTAGCTCACATATTTGTATGATGTGCTTAGAGTCTAACAAGACCAATGCACATTTTTTCAACATTATCAGGTGCCAAGACAGGCTTAGTCTACCATTTTTTTTTCGCTTTGTGAAACTTGGGCAGTTTTGCAAAATGTGGCTGAATTCTTTTTTAGGGTTTTGGGAAGAGAAAAAGGGATGGCCTTATGTACTTGTGTAGTATATGCGATTCTTTGGGCATTTTTGACCGAGCGAAATGCAAGGATTTTCAATGCAAAAACTACTACTTTATACTTGTCATGAGAGTTGTTTTTCTTGTTTCTTTTTGGACACAATCTTTGGTTATTTTCCTCTTTTATTTTTTGGTGGTGGTTTCATTGTCTGATTTCTAGAGAGACTGGAGAGCAAGCACTAGGTAATTGCTGTTGGTTGATTGCTGGAGGATGTCTTGTCCTTCACAGCTTGTACTTTCATATCTTCTCCATGAATGAGATTTCTACTTGTGAAAAAGGAAAAACTTTTTGGCCTTTTCACCCCTTCACGCACCATGCCTAATGGACCTCCCTCATACTCGAACTCATTTGCCCCCTCCACAACCAAAGAGGGCTTTAAACCTAATAAAGTCCCCTGTACCTCTCACGCTTAGGCTTGGATGTTGACAATTTTATGACTGTTAGGATTCCCAAATCAATTGGGATTTCTAATTAATCTATTATGATTCCCAATGAATTCTATTTAATGTCGATATTTTTATTTAATGTGTTTAGGAATAAGTTTTCCATCCACCAATAACATAATTCTTAGCCTTTGGCTAATTTGGAGGTAGATCCCCTCGAAGTGATCAAACCCTATTTTCTTTGACTATTTTCCCTTAAAATTTTCCCAATTTCTCCACGATAAAACCCTTGTGTCTTACCAGTTGGTATTAAAGCCGATGTTCTTGTGGATGCTGTTAACTTGCCAACAAAAGCAAGACCTTGGAATTCTTGATCTTCACTCATATGCAGTGGCCTTAGAAAATTTATCGAGTCCTAGATGGAAGCTAGGCTAAAGGCTGAACTTAGCAATATGTTTAAGTCTCAAGTTGAAGAGATCCAAACATCGCTCTCTAAACTACTCATTATGTCTTCCCACAAAGATGATGCCTCTACATCAGCTAATCATAGGGAGTAGTCGTACGTGCGTGAAGGAGGTTACCAAAGAGAGCGTGATTGTGGTCCTTCTTGTATGAAGATGGAATTTCCTCGATGGGCAGTGATGATCCTATTGGTTGGGTTTCTAGGGCTGAAAAACACTTTCGCTTTCACTGTGCTCCTAAAACATCTAAAGTTGGGATTGCTTCTATTAGTTTGGATGGTGATGCTATTCAATGGTATGACTGGTTTGAAGCTTGTTATAGAATGTATTCATGGGCAGAATTTGTTTCTAGATCACTTGTCCAATTTGGGCCCACTAGATATGAGAATATCAATGGAGAGCTTGCTAAAACATGCCAAACTAGCACTACCTAGGAGTATAGACAAGATTTGAGTGGCTATCAAACATGATTAAATATTGGAATGAAAGCTAACTCATCAGTACTTTTGTTGAAGGTTTCCTACCTGACATTCGGCGTGAGGTTAAAGTACATCGGCTATGAATTATGACTCCTGCAATTACCTTTGCATGGTTAGAAGAAGAGAAGTTGGAAGAAGAATGACCTCGCTTCAATAAAACCATTAGCAAGTAGAATGTCCGCAGCACTATCACACCACTTGCTCCTCACAATCCTCTTGCCAAACGATTGACTCAGGAGGAACTTAAAGAGAGAATGACAAAAGTTTTGTGCTGGCATTGTGATGAAAAGGGATGACTATTGATGACTATTGCAAAAAGGGATGACTATTGATGATTGAACCAGTGGACGAGTCAGAAGAGGTTGAGGATGAACCCTCCTTATTTAAATAAGGGAGGTACAGAATTTAATGATAATGATGAATCTATCACTTCTTTAGTTCATGCTTTAGCTGGTTATGCTAATCCCCAAACCATGAAAGTTAGTGGCTTCCTAAAATGCCAACCTATTACTATCTTAATTGATACGGGTAGCACGAATAATTGCATAGACACTAAAATTGCTAAACGGCTAGCCTATCTTGTGGAGCAATGTGGAAAGTTTGACGTGAAGGTTGCAAATGGAAGGACCTTAAGATGTCAGAGCAAGTGTCTGAAGGTTAAACTTACTATGCAAAACCATGGTTTGTATGTTGATTTCTTTTTGCTACCACTAGAAGACTATGAAGTGCTATTGGGTATTGAATGGTTAAGGACTTTAGGTGATATAGCTTGGAATTTCTCTAAACTGGTTATGAAGTTCACTATGAATGGCCAGAGAGTGACTCTTAAAGGCAAACATGTGGTAATGTCACTACAATTTCAAGCCATCATATGGAGAAACTCCTTAAAAAGGAGCGACATGGTTGCTTGGTACAACTCCCAAGCACTAGAGTCACAAGCATCAATCTGGCCAGGACGAAAGGCTAGATTCTCTTATTTCAGAAATTTTTGACCTATTTGCAGAGCCATAGGGATTGCCACCTCAGCGAACACATGATAACTGTCTTCCTATATTGCCTAGTTGTGTCCCTACTAATGTCCCTTCTTATCGCTATCTTTATTTTCAGAAAGCAGAAATAGAAAAGATAATGAAAGAAATGTTAGATGCGGGCATAATTCAACCAAGTGTCAGTCCATATTCTTCTTGTCTTATTGGTGAAGAAGAAGGATGACTCTTGGCGGATGTGTGTTTATTATCTAGCACTGAACAAGAGCACTTTGAAGAATAAATATCCTATCCCTGTTGTGGATGAATTGTTAGATAAGTTGACAGGTGCGCAACAGTTCACCAAACTCGACTTGAGGTCAGGCTATCACCAAATTTGGGTACACAAGGATGACATTCAGAAGATTGCGTTTAGAACTCACAATGGCCATTACGAGTTCTTGGTTATGCCTTTTGGGTTAACCAATGCGCCTTTGATCTTCTAGTCTCATGAATGACATTTTTGACATTACCTACGGAAGTTTGTTCTTATATTTTTGGATGATATCCTAATATGTAGCTCATCTCTTGAAGATAATTTAGGTCATTTGCGAATTGTACTCACCACTCTTTGCGAGCATCATCTGTTTGTCAATAAATTGAAATGCAGTTTTGCTCAATCACATGTGGAGTACCTTGGGCATATTGTTTCCCAAGAAGGTGTTTCAGTTGACCCTTCTACAACTGATGACAGATTGGCCTATTGCACAAACAATCAAAATGTTGCGAGGATTTTTGGGGTTAACTGGTTACTACCACAAGTTTGTCAAGGATTACGGAAAGATTAGCACTCCATTGACCACTTTACTTAAAAAAGATGCATTCAAATGGAGTGAGGAAGTTGAACAAGCCTTTGTCAAGCTTAAGAATGCAATATCCACCGCACTAGTTCTTGCCCTACCAAATTTCAATGAAGTGTTCATCATTGAGTTTGATGCTTCAGGAGTCGGCATTGATGCAATTTTAATGCAAGACAAACGCCCCATGCTTTTACCAAGGCTCTTTTTCCATCCCACATCGGCATGTTTGTTTATGACAAAGATGCTAGTCATAGTGCATGTAGTTACAAAGTGGAAACCATATTTAATTGGTTGACATTTCTAAATCTGAACTGATCACAAGAGTCTGAAGTATTTTTGGGGCAACGAATCTCTTCCATGGAACAAAATAGTGGGTCACTAAGTTGTTAGGCTATGATTGTGAGATTATTTATAAGGAAAGGGACCAAGAATGTGGGGTGGCAGATGCACTCTCACGATTTCCTGAACAAGTTGAACTTATAACTATTTCTGTACCTGCATGTACTACCGTTGAACAAATTAGGAAGGAATGGTGGCAAAATCTAGAGATTAGAGGTATTATTAAAAAGCTACAAAAGGAGCCAACTTCAGTCCCTCCTTACCTTTGGGACTCTTTAAACTTACTATATAAAGGGAGGATTTTATTAGTGCCTAATTCAACCCACAAGAAAACCATACTGCAAGAATAAAACGCATTATTGGCTGCAGGTCACTCTGGTTTTTCTTAGAACGTACAAGTGTATTTCTTAGGAATTTATTGGAAGGGAATGAAGGGTGGAATCAATAAGTTTGTGGTAGAATATGATGTTTGTCAACGACAGAAAGGGGAAATCATGGCAAGTCCAAGCTTTCTACAGCCTTCTCCTATTCCAAAAGAAGCTTGGACTGATATCTCCATGGATATCATTGAGGGACTACAATCTTCTCATGGTAAGTCTACTATTTTTGTTGTTGTGGACTATCTCACAAAAATATGCTCATTTTTGGGCCACAACTCACCCTTATACTACTATAAGTGTTGCTTGTACTTTTGTTGAGAATATTGTCAAGTTGCACGGAATTCCACAATCTATTGTCAATGATCGTGACGAACTCTTTACCAGCAACTTTTGGAAGGATCTTTTCCATTTGCAAGGAACATAATTAAAATGAGCACTGTGTATCATCCACAATCAGATGGGTAAACAGAAGTTGTTAACAGGTGCTTGGAGACTTATCTTTGTTGCTTTGCTAGCGAAAAACCGAAGGATTGGGTGCAATGGTTCCCATGGGTGGAATGGTGGTATAATACCACTTATCGTTCCTCCATCAAGTTGACTCCATTCGAGGCCATTTATGTTTGAGCTCCTCCTATTCTTGTTAGGTATTCAACTGGATCATCCAAAGTTGATCAAGTTGACTAGGAGTTACATGATCGAGACAAAGTTTTTAAGCTCCTCAAGGAAAATCTTGTTGCAGCTCAAGCTTGTATGAAACAACAAGTTGATAAGCACCAAAGTGAAAGGGAATTCTCAGTGGGAGATTGGGTATTTCTTAGGCTACAACCCTATAGATAGATATCTATGACTATTCATTCTTGAATGAAGTTCTCTCCTTGATTCTAAGGGCCTTATAAGATCCTAAAACGTATAGGCGTTGTTGCTTATCAATTTGATTTACCAACAGGTTCTAAGGTACATCAAGTTTTTCATGTCTCTTTCCTCAAGAAGTTAGGGGAGCAACTTACTGTGCATCGCCACTTGCCTGATGTTGCACCTATGGGAGAGGTTCAAGTGCAGCCACAAGCAATTTTGGATTGTTAGGTGGTCAAACATAGAAGTCAAGACATCATAGAAGTTTAAGTTTACTGGTCTCACTTACCATCTGAAGATGCAACTTGGGAAACTTATCAATCCTTGGAGAAGAGGTTCCTAGAGTTTATTGCTACTCAGCCTTGACGACAAGGCTGATTTGAAGGAGGCGTGAATGTTAGGATTCCCAAATCAATTGGGATTTTCTATTTAATGATAGGATTCAAGTCAATTGGGATTTCTAATTAATCTATTATGATTCCCAATGAATTTTATTTAATGTTAGGATTATTTAATGTTGGGATTTTTGTTTAATGTGTTAGGATTCCCAAATAAATTGGGATTGAGTCCATTAAGGACTTGGATTGGGATATTTTACATTCCTAATAAGAGTAAGCTTCCCTACCTACCCTATATATATGTAACCCTGCGGAGCTTTTCCATTCAAGCAATAACATAATTCGATCCCATTGAAATTATCAAGTCCTATTTTCTTTAACTCTTTTCCCGTTTTAAAATTTCCCCAATTTCTTTATGATAAAACCCTAGGGTCTTATCAATGACCTCTTTCTAGTTTAAAATTTGTGAAAGGAATAAAAGAGCAGGAAATGATATGCATTTTTAGATGGAGGGATTACAAAATACGAACTTCTATATAGGTGTGAGGAATATCAATATAGGTTGATGATAGAGGGACTTGAATGGAGTCCTATTTATAAGGATAGGGCTCTTTAGGTGGAGAGATCTTTTTGAGGTTGAGGAGGTTAGAAAGCAATTCTTGAGATGGATAAAGATAAGGCTTTGGGGTCTGTTGGTTTTGATATAACCTTTTCTTCTAAAGGATGGATGGAAAGTGATTCAAGATGATATTGTGGGATTTTTTCATAGTATAGTAATAAGGCGATGGAGCAAAGTATGAACTCTACTTTTATTGCTTTTACTTCTAAGGGATGTGCTAGGAGGTTGAGAGACTTTATGCCACTCAATTTGGTCAGTAGTCCTGACAAAATTTTAACAAAGGCATCATCTGAGAGACTTTAAGGGGTTTTTAGGGGATATGATGACTTAGCAAAGGGTGCTTCATAAAGGATGAAGAAAATTTTAGATGCTATATTGGTTGCTTACGACTTACGAGACGGTTGAGGAGGTTAAGTTTTCAAATTGGATTTTAAGAAAACCTATTATTCAATTAGAGCTTTTTGGATACTTTGATGGAGTAGAAGGGTTTTGTCTTCATGGAGAAAATATAAAAAGTTGTGGTGCGGGACGGATGTCCAAAAACTTTAGTTCTCAATTCAAGTCTTTATAAACTAAGACACAAGGACTGTTTTATAGGCTTACAATGCTTTGAAACATAAGGAAACTAATTTAGAAATCCTAAATAAACAGAAATACTTGTTTCTTAAATAGTAATGGCCCAAAATCTTGAAGATATGATCCTAATAAAAATATCATAATTAAAACTAAAAATAATATAATTGAAATAGAAAATTCTCTACATGTTGACTACATCAATCTCCTCTAATGTACATGCACTCTAGCTAACATTACTTTGTTAATCTTTGTCCCTGAATTACTCGATTGCATTTACAAATTGATCATTCAGTGGAGTTATTGCCAGCATATACTCAGTGTCTGGATCTTTGATAGTTTTTACTACAACAACATGAATCTTTGCAGGACATTAGTGATTAGAGTGTTCATTTTTCCTACAATTATAGCATCAAGCAAGTAGTGCCCCTATGTAACGGTCTTGGGCCCAACTCTGGTAAGGTATTGTCCACTTTAGCCCACTGGCCTCAGAGGTTTGTCCTATAAAAGGCGCTTCACATAGTTGGAGCCCAAACCATCCTTATAAGCTGAAGATTTTCGTAGGGCACATCTAATGTGGGATTGTGATATTCTCTCCCGTCCAATCTTTGATGCTTCGTTAGAATGCTTTGTGTATGATCCGACATGATTGTATTCCCAAGGTGGCTCTGATACCAAATACGGTCTTGGGTTCAACTCCAGTGAGGTATTGTCTGCTCTAGCTTACTAGCTTCATGGGTTAGGGTGATGTTGTACTTACTGCTTGTTATCTGATCAACATGATGCCATCCTCTGTTTCTTAGTGGTAAAATTCCCTACTCCATTCCTTTTCCTAATTCACTTTTATTTACTCTTCCTCCTCGTATATTTAGGTGTGTGTCCTTTGTTCATCAACTAACTCTTGGGGTGGATAAGTTGGATCCTTTGCTTTAAAATGTGTCTTTATGGGCTACTCATATACTTAAAAGGGATATCGTTGTCATAGTCCTATGCTGCTTGCTTCTCTGTTTTTGTTGATGCTACTTTCTTTGAGTCTACACCTTACTACAACCAGTCATTAAGCGCTTCTGAGCTCAAATGAGTCTCGTCCTTTGCCTATTATCTCCCAGATTCTACATTGTTGCCCTTGCCCAACCAACCATTTAAGTCTCCATGTAGTTTTAGTCCTTCTCATTGTCTTGAACATCTTAATTTGCAGGTGTATTCATGATGGCGGCTTGAAGGAAGAGAGTCCCTTCTAGATTCTACTACCATGCCTTTGGTTTCCTCGTCTGATGATCATACTTCCCATGATGTTGATCCTCCTATTGTTGTTTGGAAATGTAAAGCACATCTACACAACATCCCATTTCTAACTATGGTTCTTATGACTCCTTATCACCCTCCTATTATTGTTTTGTTACTGCTCTATCATCTACTACCCTTTAATCTGCTTCAAAAACCTTAGCCCATTTTGGGTGGAGGGATGCTATGGTTGAAGAGATGAACGCTTTACATGACAATGGTACTTGGGACTTGGTACCTCTTCCTCCTGACAAGTTTGTGGTCGGTTTTCGTTGGATTTACATTGTAAAAGTTAACCCTGATGGTTCTGTGGCTCATCTAAAGGCCCATCTTGTTGCTAAGAGATACACTTAGGTGTATGGTCTTGATTATTCTGATACTTTTTCTCTGGTTGCCAAATTTACATCAGTATGCCTATTCATCTCCTTGGCTAATACTTATTGGTTTTGCATCAGTTAGATATGAAATATGCATTCTTGCATGGTGACCTTAAGGAGGTTTATATGGAGTAACCACCTGGGTTTGTTGCTTAGGGGGAGTTAGGCTTAGTGTGTTGGCTCAAGAAGGTTTTATATGGTTTAGAACAATCTCCCATAGCATGATTTGGTCATTTCAGTGCTGTAGTACTTGAGTTTGGTCTTCGACAGTGTGTTGTGGATCATTTCGTGTTTTGTCATCATACTTCATCGGGTAGGATCTTTCTTGTTGTTTATGTGGATGATATTATTATTATAGGTGATGATGGTAAAGGTATTCAGAGTCTCAAACTTTTTCTACAGACTAAGTTCTAGACCAAAGATTTGGGACAGTTGAAATACTTCTTGGGTAAGTATCTAGATGTTGTATCGGAGCTATTTTGTCACAGAGGAAGTATGTTCTTAATCTGTTGGATGAAACTGACTTATTGGGATCTAAACTGGTTGATACACCCATGGATCCTAACAACAAGTTAATGTCGGATATGAGTGATTTTCTACCTAATCCTAGACAATACCGGAGACTTGTTGGAAAGTTGAATTATCCCACAGTCACTCGGCTAGATATATATTTTGCAACAAGTGTTGTGAGTCAATTTCTAGATTCTCCAAGGATAGGTTATTGGGATGTAGTAATTCGCATCTTGATTTATCTTAAAGGTGCACCTAGGAGAGGTCTTTTATATTGTGATCAGGGTCACACTTATACCCATGGATATACAGATGTAGATTGGGCTGGATCGCTTTCCGATCTGAGATCCACCACCGGTATTGTATCTTGGTTGGTGGTAATTTGGTTTCTTGGAAGAGTAAGAAACAATCTGTGTTGGCAAGGTCAAGTGCTGAATCAAAATATAGAAATATGGCTCACATTGCTTGTGAACTTGTCTAGTTGAAGAACATGTTGGAAGAATTGGTTTTTTCGCATTCTCAACCTATGAAATTGATGTGTGACAATCAAGTTGCTCTTCATATTGCCTCCAACCTGATATTTCATGAGTGGATGAAGCACATTGAAGTTGGTTTGCCACTCTGTTTGGGAGAAACTTGTGAGAAGCTCATTACAACCACTTATATGAAGTTGGGCATGCAGCTTGCTGATTTGTTTACCAAAGTGTTGGGGGGTGCTCGTGTTAAATTCATTTGTAACAAGCTAGGAGCATATAACATTTATGCTCCAGCTTGAAGGGGAGTGTCAGAGGTTATTTATGTCTTTTTAGTATTATTATTGAGTGTGTTAGTATGTTAATTAATGAGAGTTAGTTAGGGTATTATTGTCATTAGAATGTATTTAATTTGTATTATAAATAGAGGGAGAGACCTATCTTCAAGTTAGGTCATTCATTTTAATCAAATGTTAACAGTATTGAATGATGCACTACATTTCATCTTTATTAAGAAAGCATCGAGCAACTAATTTGGAAACTCTAAGTATGTATGCATCAAAATCTTTATCCTGTTGGGTCAAGGCATACAACTTGATGTACACCTCTTGCTCATAGTTAAGTGCAGTGAATTTTTCCTCCATCATATGTTGTGTAAGATTTCACTTAGTAATTGGTGCTTGCCTTTGAAGATGATGTTGATGAACAAGACTATGCACCAAATACTTGAAAGTACCTTGAGAGAAAGAATGGTGCCAATCTTCTGGGCAGACATGGCGATAAGTAAAGATGTTTTTGATTTGGTTGAGCCAATCAAATAATAGTTTCGAATCTCTATTATAGCAAACTTAGGTAAAGCAACCTGATTCCATAATCAACTTAGAAGCTTGTACCAGAGTGGAATTGTTGGTTATTGCTTGGGTTGCAGATGAAGACAAGGGCCACAAAGGAACTTCTGTTAACCGATGAAAAAAGGCAAGGAATTTTGAGCCAATGAAGTTTGCATAGGCTCCTGTTGAAAGTACATTTTGGCAACAAATGGATTCCCACAAGTGATTGGTGGCAACTAGTAAGGGAAGTTTGGTTGATGGTGGTTATGGTTGATGCGTGCCTTTGTTAATCTACGAAGAAGGAGGCATCTGATTGCTTTGAAGGGATTCAATTGATCTTTTATATTGGGTTTAGATCTAATGGGGTTGGGATGATTAAGGTCGATCAAAGGGAGTTGGGCTGCACCTGTATTTTTATGATTTATTTATTTCAAAACTTTGTGCAACTAGTTGGAAGTAGTGGAGACATGGTAAAGGTTTTGAATTACGGTGTTATCCCAAGAGGGGGGGTGAATTGGGTATTTAAAAAATATTTAAGTTTATTTTACCACTTAATCCCTATTTCAATATTTAACAAAATAATTGCAGGGGCTTGAAATTAATTCAAATTATTATCTCAATAAATTCAATTATATCCAATTAATTATCAAGTGCATGTAATATTTATCAACATACAAACATGCAAAAGCTGATAATGAAATGCAAACGAAAATTAAAAAGTTAAGGAAAGAGAGAAGGCAAATACGATTTTACGAGGTTCAGCTAATCCGGCCTACGTCCTCACCTTGAGTAACTCACTCAAGGATTCCACTAAATCCTTGCGCCTTTAATTGGGACGAAGCTTCCCTTACAATCCGCTGCTTACAAGAGGCACAACTTGCTCTTACTCCGCTGCTTACAAGAGGCACAGCTTCCTCCTCACCCGGTTCACAACCCGAACCGTGTTTACAATATGGACTTTCAATTCTGCAAAACTCAATATTGCTTCAAACCAAGTTAGTGAGTACAATAGAAATCCTAACACACATTGATATGATAAAACTTGAAGCTCAGTATGCATGTAACGATGATATTGTTATATGAATGATATGCTTCACAAATCAATCCTTTAAATCGATATCTCTCAAAAAGGATTTTATAAATAAATGCTTTGGAGAAACGTATGGTTCAATTTCAGAATACTTTATGCAAGATTAGAAAATAAGATCCTTTAAAAAATAATCTTTAATAATGCGCAAATCTATATTCTTGCTATCAATAATTTGTAAAGTTGAATATTTGAATAAATATACGACTTTGAATATGGTAAAGATTTAAACACTATGTTTCAAAAATAATATCCCTCAAGAATATGTATTTAGAGGCTCTTAGGATTTAATTGTGAATTGTGAATGGGCAACCTAGGGATTGGTCTACGGTTTCTTCGTAGTTGAGGTTGGGGGATCTATCTTTAGGTAGGGGGATCTATCTTTTCCTTTTTCTTGTTTACTTTGGTGGTTGGTGTGGTGAGCAGAATGATTTCTCATGCTTGGTGTCTAGGAACAATTGGAGGTTTAGGATAGGTAGGCATGAGGGTGATGTGTCACATCTCCACTCTTTTATGGTACCATTTTCTTTTTGAAAGATAATGTTGAGAAATTCTAAAAGGATATTGCTATGTTGAAAATTTTTGAGAATATTTCAGGCATGTCTAAGAGCGGTGTAGCAGGCAGTAATAGTGGTCACTGTAAGGTAGAGAAGATTGCCTGTGGTTGGGTGCCTTGCCTACTCTTAGTCTTTGTTTTATTTGGGTTTAGGCAGTAATCTGAGTTTTATGACCTTTTGAGATCTGGTGATTGAGAGAGTAGGTAGGTAATTGGACAGATAGAATACGGTTGCATGTCTAGGGGGTCGTATCACTCTTTTAGGGCTTGTATTTCCAACTTTGTTTTAAAAAAAATGTTTTTTAATACCTTCTTTAGAATCTCTATTAGTGTTGCTGAGACTTTGGAGAGGATTGTGAGAGATTTTTTGGTCGGGTACAAGTGATAATGAGCAGGATCATCTTATTAGCTGGGATGGAGATTCCCCTGTGGTAGGTAGTTGTGATAAGCATGGTTAGAAGATCTAGGTTGGAAGAGGGTTGGAACTCGCTAATTTGGGGTCTAACAGCATCTCTATAGTTTGAGAATGGTGATGAAGATTCCCCTGTGGTGCATGGTTATGATAAGCAAGTAGTGTTCATTAGAATGGGTGGTATGCTAGAGTCTGGAGCTAGTTGTGATGCCTTATGCAAGTCTGTTTTTGTTTGCCTTATGCAAGTCTGTTTTTGTTTCTCAGGTTGCCTTGTTTTATTTATTATTATTAAACCCCGCCTTTTCTCCATTCAAGGTGGTCGTGGTAGTAACTAATAAGATTGGTTTTGGGAAGATCTGTGGGCTGGTGAGGATTCTTTAGAAGCCTTGATGCCTCACCTTATGCTTTCTTCTGTTCATAATGCTGTAATCACTTTCTTCTATTCTTTGAGGATCTCTCCTTTTTGGGACTTCCATTTTATTGAGAGTTTTGGATTCTTTTATTCCTCACACTAGGTATAATTTACGAATTTCAGGGATACTTCTGGGCTGTTTTCATCTGAATCTTTATTTTCTCACTCACTGAGACCTTCAACCTCATCTCCTTTTCCTTTGAATAATGTTATTTGGAAGGCTAAGATTGCGTTTGAATTAGGTCTTCAACAACTAGGGGCTTTACTTTGCTCAACCATCCCCCCACCGCCTGTGGAGTTGCGAAAATATAGAGGACATTATTGAATTTGGGTAGCAAAATGGTGTTGCACTAAAGTAGTTGAAATAGAGTGGGCCCAAAGAGGAGCATCAGGCAATCAGTAAGAAGCTTAAGCATCAGATGACAGTTGAAGGGGCTGTAGATGTTGGAGAGAGAGAGGGTGGTGGTTGACTCTCAAAGTTCCAGAAGTCACTAAGTGAAGCATGAAGAGGGGTGCTTATAAGAAATAGGATGTGGATGTTATCATCCTCCAATAGGATGCCATGTCAGGGGATGTGGGCAATTAGAAAATGGGTGCTTGCTCACCCAATTAGGTGATGAAATGTGGTCAGGGTGAGGGAAGTTAAGAGGACACATGTTGCAAAAGATGCATGAGGAGGCTAACAGTTGAAGGGGGTTGGGCATTTATTAATGGACCTACTTCAAGCCCACCAAGCCAAAACACTTCAGAACATCTCAAGATGAGGATTGATCAGGGATCCTGCCATGTGTATGATGTCTGGTTCTAGTTGCATGACAGGTCTGGCCTGCAAAAGGTGATGCTAATTGCTTGGAAGCCAATCTATATTGAGATAAATTTGAGAATGGTAAAGTCATAAATTAGAGCATCTACCATTTCAAGCCTTTTGGCCTGATGCTATTGTGTCCTCGATCTATCTGATAGGGGTCTGCATAGCAATGTTGGGGAAATAGCTACAAATTTTTACCTATTTTTAGTAATTTGTAGAGTAACGAGAGAGAATTGGATTTGGTTAGACAATGTCTGGTTGGTAAACAAGGATCGGTTTTTTAGTGGGTGATCTATCCATGACCAGGATGAAGATTGAGTGAAACTAAGTGGAGGTCCAAACTGACTGAGCTCTTGTAGCAAGCTCCTAAGGAGAGGCCTGTGGTCCATTTATAGGAGTTGCCATGAATTAGTCACACCTTCCAACCAATTCTCTCTCGAGCAATTAAAAACAAGTGTTAAGATGGAATGCTGTCTGCGAAGGATGGAACAGTCAGTCAGAAGTCTGGCTTATTAGTTACTTTGAAAAAAAAAAAAAAAATAGCATGAGGGCACCAACTCATTGGCTTTCAAAGGGGGGTTTTGATGCATTTTTCAGCCATTTGAAGGGGTCCTGTGCTGGTTGCTAGTGTTCGGCTTGAAAGCATACTTGTTTCTTCACTGGCTGGAGAATGGTTCATAGTGTTTTCAATTAGTTTGAACTCAAGCTTATCTGACGAATAAAAGCAAAATACATGTTGCTCTCTCTGTTCAGGCCTTGGTTTTAACAATTATGGTGCTGGTTTTTGGGTGAGGACTGCTAAAACCTAGTACTTAACTCTCAGATGTTGAGGTTATTTTTTTTTTCTTGCAGTGATCCAACTGTTATGTGCTCCCGCTTTTTAGTGGTAGTCAACCAGAGAGTGCAGGACTTGTGCGTTTGGGGTTATTTTGTTCATTTTTATATACACAGGTGGCCGACAGTTGCTGAAGTTGTAAAGAGGCAATGGAAGAGTGGTGAACTGCAGTTTAGAACTTGAGTTTTAATATTAAAGTTTTATGATTGGGCTGACGTACAAATAATTATATCTATGTTTTGAGTTGAAGATTTCCTAGTCTCACTTTCAATATAGTTTGTGTGGATGAAAGCATAATGTTGGTTATATATCCTATAGGAAATGGTTTTGCAATTTTTTGAGATTGAATTCTCATCCCTTTTGGAAAGTTTTTTTTTCAATTTGCCTCTTAAAAATTTGCAAGAAGTGAGGTAGTTTTGATGCCTGTTTTGAGCGTTTAGTTTCTGGTGTCTGATAATTGTGAAATAAATGACAGGTAGCTTGTGTTTTGATGTTCCATCTTCAGCTGGACGATTTCCCTGTGGACACACATGCGAGTACACTATACTCCAATCTATTTTATTTAGTCATGTTAATATCAAAATAGAAAGTAATATTTAACACTCGAGTAGAAAGTAGTATTAAATATTCAAAAATCTCTATACAGGTATTTCAGATAGCAAAAGCCATTGGTTGGGTACCAGAAGTGGCAGACAGGAATAAGACATACCTTCATCTGAACCATCGGATCCCAAATGAACTAAAATTTGATCTGAACTGTCTCCTGTTCACACACGGTAAGCTCTGCCGACAGTGTACAGCTAAAGGAAGCACCCAGCAAAGAAAGGAATCCCATGAAAGCTCCTGCCCATTACTGAATTACTGTAAACGAATTTCTAATTCAAATGAATTAACAATTGATGGGTATTCCCTCTGACAGTCTCTGTAAAAGGGTGTGCGCTGATCCCTCTCTCTCTTCGTGAGGAATGAAGCAATGATTATGGTTTGCCCAATCCAAGACAACCAATATGAGAAAAAGCTGAGAACACCCACTTCCTTATGGCGGAAGTCATAAAATATTATGTCAATTATTTGTGCCCAATCCACAACAACCAATGTGAAAGTGTCCTCAGAATTTTATCTGCATTTGTTTCCACATTTGGTGATAGTGAAATGGTTAATCATGCCTACTTTGTTTGCTTCCTTTAAAGCAAGAGACTAGCTTGAGTTGAGTTAGAAGGTAAACAGGAAGAGTGGTGGTTGATGTGAAGTACAAGAGCTATTGGTAGAAGTAGTCGTGTAAGAAGTGAAGACCACATCCACTGGCTTCTTGTTTCTAATTTTTCCCAAAAGCTTCTGTGGATCGGTGGGTCCATTCATCCAACTTGAACTAGTGTCCAACACTAGCGTTTTGTTATATATATATATATATATATATATAGTAAGCTGCATGTGTTTTTGAATATAAAATAGTGTTTACATTGTCCAAACTGATATGCCCAGATCCTTTCGAAGAGCTTTAAGATAGATATGCTTACATCATTATCCACTTACTGTGTTCCTGAATTTAGCAGCCATGCCATCCTCAGTTCTTCAAAGCTTTATAACTCTCTGTATTTTAAGTTGGGTAAAGGGTGGAGGTGGGGTGCTGATAAGGTCCAAACCCAATATTAGAGCTCAGCAGAATCAAGTACTATTTTATGACCCAATTGAGAATTTAGTCCCTCACTGCCTCGCTGGTAAAGAAAAATAGTCTGTCACTCTATTCTGTACCGTGTGAAATTAGTTTCATCCTTTGATCTCAGCATCTCTGCCTCTTTTTGACTTGTGGGTTTTCACTTGCTTTTTTGTCACTGCTATTGTCTTTACCATAAAGGATGGATGATATTATCGAAGTGCTAAAGTATTATCGTTTTCCTCGATGAAGCATCTAAATATCTCTTTACACTTTTTAAGTTTTCTGCATCACTCTGCTTTTTATTAATTTTTTTTAACTCTTTAATGCGTCAACCTGATCCTACTTTCTAGTATTCCTTTTATTTTGTTCACTCCATTGACACATTTATGCTGTTCAAGATGGTTAAAAAATTGTCCTCTGGCTGGTGTACAATTCATAAGCCAACTGGAATGAGTTGCTTATAAATGGAGAAGCAAAACTCTAGGAGAAATGCTTATATTTTCAATTGAAAGAAACAAAAATGACGTATTAGAAGCTGCATCTTGCTTCCTTTCTTACAGAATGGATGGGGATGGTGGTTTTCATTCCACAGTCTCTGTTGCGGAGAAAAAGCTGAGATTGTTTGGTGTCGAAGTGGATCCACATGTCGAGGGTGGGAAGTATCTAAGAGAGGCTGAAGCAGGCAGAAGTGTACACTCAATGGGCACCATTACGCGCTGCAGTGGGGAAATTACTGCAAAAAGTTCAGTAGCTGAACCCAAGCGCAAGAAGTACAAATGCCAATTTTGTTCCAAGCAGTTTGCAAACTCACAGGCATTGGGGGGCCACCAAAATGCCCACAAGAAAGAGAGAATGAAGAGGAAGAAATTGCAGCCTCGAGCAAGGAAAGGCGGCTTGAATTTTCCAGAGCAATCTGTAGGGAGTTCCTCTGTTCCCATCTACCATCAGTATCCTCCCATGTTGCACAACTCCTCTTCCTGCAAACCTCACTTCACCCTCTACGGCGAGTCTTTGATTAGTTTCAAATCATCTGATCAAGACCAAAAGTTAAACCTTCACGGCTATGAAACTACTGGTGGAGCTTCAGCTCAACCTGCATGCTTCCAATTAATACAAGAAGGCAGCTTGAGGTCAAGCAGAGGAGGGTTCAGTAAGAACAGACCCATGGTCATCAAGCCTTCTCCGATGAGAAGCTATGAGCGTTTGGACGTCATCTTGGGGCTTATCAAGAAACAAGGTGGCAGCAGCTCCTTTGGAAGCGGGCATTAGTAGATGATGTTATGATTCTATAGGAAGTGTTTAGGATTCATTTGCATCATGGTAAATGCTAAGGCAAACGTCTCGTCTCTGATTTGATATTGATTTTTCTGTTCATTTCAAGCTTTGGCAGTGATGTTTCATTATCTGAGCGAAATGAAATGGGGATCAATCTTCTTCAAGAGTTGTCAAAAGTTGTGTGACCTATTTTTGAATTGGGGGAAAGCTAATTATGAAGAAAATGGTTTTTTACACATACACGGGCGCGCGCACACACATATATGTATAGGCAAAGAATTTTGACGATTCTATGGAAATTCTAAAACGTGCTTGTGCATTAGCGTAAACACTTCATTTTGGCTGATTAACATTTCATGCATATTTATTAAATTGGCTCCTGTGATAGTTTAAAAAGGCCCATTTTTAAATATGAATTTGCACTCTAAATCCATATTAAATATTCATTTTGGTCATGAAATTGCTTTGTTGAGTATACTTTGGTAATGCCCCCACGGACATGGCTAAGTGGAAAGTAGTTGGGCAATCCAATGGGAGCATCAGGGGTTCGAATCTTGGTAGATGCACTTAGTGAGCCTGCCATTGATGTAGAGGATCTGCCGTGTCATGAGGTTTGGAACCTTGAGATGTATCCTAGGAGGTGAGTTTGATCGAACGTCTAACCTAATTGTGAGTAGATTGTGACCACATCTAGATTTACAGGGTGCAATTCAGGGGGGAGGGTCGTTGCCCCAGGGTTTGGTGCTGCAGTGGGGGGGGGGGGTCCAAAGGATTTGTTAGTGGAAGGAGTTCCCTAGTCATAAAAAAAAAAAAAAAAAAAAACGAAAGAGTATACTTTGGTGACAAAGAGAATAAGAACTCTATTTTTGGTAACTGCACCATTCTCATGGGGTATTTTGGTAATAAAAAAATTGTTGTGCTGGGCACCCCACTTGTATCAAATACCAATACTATTGCTATTGAATATATAAGAAACTAAAGCAATGCAGGAACTAATAATAAAACAGTAAAAAGAACAAGACAAGAAATTAATGAGGTTCGGTATAAAATTACCTACGTCCTCGGGCGCTGACGATTATTTCACTACTTCTTAACAAAGTACAACTTTGAGGTGTATTTTACAAATGGAGAGTTGAGCTCTTTATATAGCTTCAATCTCAAGTTCAAAAAACACCTCTCTTCAATGTGGGACAAATAATATAAAAAATTCAAAACAATTTTTTATACAAATGTAGAACTATTCTACCAACAACAAATCTCCACCTTGACGATAAATTTAACAAATTTTTTAGTCATTAACATTTTCTAGAGTTCCACATCATCGGCGCCTTTCAAAAATATTTAGATTTGCAAGATATTGATCAATTCCAAATAATGTTTGAACTTGATTATTGTCACAATCTTAGTCAACATATCTGTGGGATTTTCAGTTGTAGCAATCTTTTGAAGAAGTATCTTACCTCCATCAATAATATTCCACATAAAATGAAATCGAATGTTGATGTGCTTCATTCGTGCATGGTAGACTTGGTTCTTTGCCAAATGAATAGCACTCTACCTATCACAAAATACAACAATGTGCTTTTGAACAACTTCCAAATTTTCAAGTAAATCCTGCAACCAAATAGCTTCCTTAACAGCCTCTGAAGCTGCCATGTACTCCACTTTTGTTGTAGACAAGGTAATGGAAGACTGTAAGGTAAACCTCAAACTCACTGGACCATTAGCAAATGTAAAAACATATCTAATAGTTGATCGACGTTTATCTAGATCACCTGCAAAATCAGAATCCACATATCCAACAACACGTTAATCAATAGTATTATTTTTCTCAAATACTATACCAACATCAATCGTATTCATAATATATATCAAAATCCATTTCATATCTTACCAATATCCTTTACCTAGATCATGCATATACCTGCTCACCATACTAACAACTTGTGAAATATCATGTCTAGTACAAACCATTGCATACATCAGACTACCAACAACACTTGCATAAGGAACCTGTGACATATACTTACGTTCCTCATCCGATTTAGGAGATAAAGTCGCACTAAGTTTGAAATGAGGAGCAAAAGGAGTGCTTACTGATTTTGACTACTCAGACATGCCAAAACTCTGTACTGCCTTCTTCAAATATTGTTTCTGAGACAAATTAATTCTTCCTCTCATTCTATTTCTGTGAATCTTCATGCCAAGTATCTTCTTTGCTTCACCAAGATCTTTCATCTCAAATTCTTAATTTAACTGACTTTTCAACTTGTTGATTTCTTCCCTATTCTTTGAAGCTATCAACATATCATCAACATATAAGATTAAATATATAAAAGATCCATTTTGTAGTCTACGAAAATAAACACAATGATCATGTTTATTTCTGATGTACTTCTAACCTATCATAAATTGATGAAATCGTTTGTACCACTGTCTTGGAGACTGTTTTAACCATACAACGATTTACCTAGTTTACATACCTAATTTTCTTTTCCAGCAACTTGAAATATATCTAATTGAGTCATATAGATTTCCTCTTCCAAATCACCATGTAAAAATGCAGTTTTTACATCAAGCTGAACTAGTTCAAGATCAAATTGTGCTACCAAAGCCAACAAAATTCAAATGGAAGAATGTTTAATAACTGGAGAAAATACCTCATTATAATCAATGCCTTCCTTCTGTGCGTAGCCCTTAGCTACCAATCTAACTTTGAAGCGAACATTATTTGTATCTGGAAATCTTTCTTTCTTTACATAAACCCATTTGCAACCAATTGCTTTCTTACCTTTGGGCAGCTGGGCTAGCTTTGTTGGTTGCTTTTGAATATATAGAAGATGCCAGAAACTAGTGCAGCAGTAGAAGAAACTCTGTCCACACGAACTCCAACCCCTTCGACTTCGACATCATCATCAAAGACGATAGCTAATGCTCAGTTTGAGGTGGAGAAATTTGATAATACCAATAATTTTGGTATGTGGCAATGTGAGGTGATAGACATCTTGTATCAGCAAGAATTAGATATTGTTTTGGATGATAAACTAGTAGTTATGGGTAACAGAGATTGGGAAAAGATCAATCGTCAGACATATGGCACGATTCGTCTGTGTCTCGCTAAAAATGAGAAATATTGTGTTATGAGGGAGACATTTGTAAGGAAATTGTGGAAGACATTGGAAGATACATTTATGACCAAGAGTTTGGAAAATCGACTCTAATTGAAAAAGAAATTGTTTCGCTTCTAGTATCAACCAGGTATTTCGATTAATGACCACATATATGCTTTTAATAAAAATTTGGCCGATTTGTTAAATTTGGATGAAAAGGTGAAAGATGAGGATAAAACCATATTGTTACTGAATTCTCTCCCTGATGATTATGAACATCTGACCACCACTTTATTATATGGGAAAGATAAAGTTACTTATGATGCTGTTTGTACTGCATTGATTAGTACTGAATGTAGAAAGAAGGATCAGAGGGTTTATAAGGAAACAACAGAAGTACTAACAATAAGGGGACGTTCTTTGAGTCGTATGCCTGGAAGGAGGAGTAAATCTCATAGGAGGCCTGCTAAATATGAATGCTTTTGTCGTGAGGGAGGGTATTGGAAGAAAGATTGCCCTAAATTACTGTAAAAGAATAAGGGCAAATCACATTCTAATGCCAATATAGCCAATGATGATGGAAGTGAGTCAGATTTTTCTCTTGTTGGAACATCTTCGTCGCATTATTTTGGTGAGTGGATTTTGGATTCTGGTTGTTCCTATCACACGTGTCCCAATAGGGAATGATTTTCTAATTTTGAAGAATTAGATGGTGGGGTTGTTTTTATGAGAAATGATAATACTTGTAAAACAACTGGAATATGATCAATACAGTTGAAATGTCAAGATGAAACTATTAAGACCTTGACTGATGTTAGGTATGTTCCAAGCCTAAAGAAGAATCTAATTTCATTGGGTGCCTTAGAATCTAAAGGGATCACTATCACTTTGAAAGATAAAACCTTAAAGATTAAATCAGGTGCGTTGATAGTGATAAAAGGAATAAGGAAAAATAACTTGTATTATTTACAAGGTAGTACAGTTATTGGCTCAGCAGTTATTGTTTCTGAGAAAGACGCAGGTTCAGATACAACCAAGTTATGACATATGCGACTAGCACATGCAGGAGAAAAATATTTGCAACAATTAGCTAAGCGAGGTTTGTTAAAGGGTACAAAGGTGTGCAAATTGAAATTTGTGAGCATTGCATTATGGAAAACATACTAGAGTGAAATTTGGCACTGCAATCCACCAGATTGAAGGTACTTTTGACTACATCCATACAGATGTATGGGGGCCCACAAAAACAGTTTCGTTGGGTGGTATGCATTATTAAGAGTTTGGGGGGGGGGGGGGGCGGTATTTTATGAAACATAAAAATGAAGTGTGTGGTATTTTCCTTAAGTGGAAAAAATTAGTTGAAACTCAAACTAGTAGAAAGATTAAATGGCTCAAATCAGATAATGGTGGTGAACACACGAGTAACCTATTTTTGAAGGTATGTCAGGATGAATGTATTGCTTGACACTTCACAATTCGAGATACACCACAGCAAAATGGGGTGGCAGAGCGCATGAATCGGACCTTGTTGGAGAAAGTTCGATGTATGTTGTCTAATGCTGGGTTAGACAAAAGGTTTTGGGCTGAGGCTATTGGATATGCATGTCATCTCATCAATCCTCTACCATCATTTGCAATAGGGGAGAAAACACCCTACGAGGTATGGTTTGGAAAGCTTGCTAGTGATTATGATTCTTTACATGTATATGGTACTATGACTTATTATCATGTTAAAGAATCTAAGTTGGATTCAATAGCCAAGAAAGTAATATTCTTAGGGATAAGTGTAGGAGTTGTGTTAGGTAGTCTTGGGTCTTCTCAACCCCAAAAGCTAGCTTATGGGATGAGGCTTTCTCTCACACTTAATAACTGACCACCAAGCCCCTTCCACAACCGATGTGGGACAAAC
Source organism: Malania oleifera (assembly GCF_029873635.1). NCBI lineage: Eukaryota > Viridiplantae > Streptophyta > Magnoliopsida > Santalales > Ximeniaceae > Malania > Malania oleifera. The sequence goes on along the minus strand of NC_080429.1, from coordinate 37,763,379 downwards.
TCCAACAATCTCCCCCTCACACATCGGGCTCCAAACTCCTCACAAATTGGGATTGGACTCCAAACTCCGCACGAATTGGGCTCACCAAATTGGCAACACCACATGCACAGCATCCAAGGGAGAAACCATGGGCTCTGATACTAGTGTTGGGTGGTTTTTGGTCTTCTCACCAAAAGTTAGCTCATGGGGTGAGACTTTCTCTCACTTAATAACTGACCACCAAGCCCTTTCCACAACTGATGTGGGACAAACCCCAACAATAAGGTGGAGAAATTTATTTATGTCGATATTAATTCATGTATGCAAGGTACAAGGGTCTAATAACGATTCTCAAATTTTATCATGAGGATGTCTATTCATTTCTTATTACATGTTAAACGAAATAATGATAAATATATAAGGAATAACTATTCCTTTAATTCTCAAAAGTTTAAGTATATTTCATCTTATTTTAATGAATAACTGTTCTGCTGAATCAAATGACTCGTAAGATCCTATTTGAAACTTGAAAAATATTAAGGAAAGAAAAAAATATATATGAAGGAATCAAACTTTTCACGAGGAAAATGAGAAAAGGAAATAAAATTTATAGTAAATCAATGACCAAAAATGTAATTTTATACGTGATTAATATTATTATTATTTTTTTATAAAAGCTATAATAAATTTTGACCAAAATTTTATTTTAATAATACTTAATATAGATAAAAGATTCAATGAAAAGCTATTTTTTTCTTTTTTTTCTTTTTGCTTATTTCATTTGCCCTATTAGTGGTGAAATTATAAGATTTTAGTACTTGGTTATGTTGCATAATCATGTCAAATTTTAGTATTATATTTTTAAATTTCAAATGATTTAGTACAAAATTTGACCAGTGTCCAAACGGTGTCACTTGGGCCCCACACCCCAAAAAAAGTTAGAACTTGTTAATTTTAATTTGCAATCCTCATGTACCAATTAATTCATTACTATGGCCTATCTTTCTATGAGATAAATTCCCTAACCTCACATTATTTTCTCAAAAATTGAAGGAATCATATGTATGTGTGTGTATATATATATATATATATATAAAAGCACGAATAATATAAATCATTCTATAAACAAATATATTCTTATTAAAAAAAAACTAGAAATCTTTTTAAAAATATATAATTTTGAATCAATTTATGGACATTAGTAAATTTTTATGTGATCCTAACATCCTTAAAGAATAAATTTCAATATTATATATAAAGCATAGTATAAATATTTTATTTACAAAAGTATTTTTATTTTTTTGAAAGCAACCAAGTAATTTCATAAAAGTAAATTCAACTAAATTTAAATGAAATTATATTTATGATAGTTAAATGAAATTATATTTAGAATATCTAAAAGTAAAATTTCAAACTTAAAAAAAAAAATCTATTTAGTTAAATGATAAAATAAACAAACATTATATATAGATATCTACATCTATATCTATATTATAATAATAAATAAAATTACAAATATAGTAAATTATTTTATGACAAAAATATCTTATATATATATTTAAAAAAATATGTATTTTTTTTTTGAAAAAAGTAAGTATAACCAAAATTAGATAAAATTATATTTTCAATTTTTTTAGGTAAATTCAATCAAGAATTTTTAAAATGCATAGCCCTAGGTTGTGCTGGACCTGAAATTCCAGCCGTTCTGATCTTATCGGTTTGGAAAGAAACCAATTCTAAGTTGAACCATTGGGAATGCAATTTGGATTGGTTTGGGTCGGTTTCAATATTGGATGGTTTGGTTTGGGTTGACAATTTAATTTAAAATAAAGAAAAGTTAAAAAGAAAAGAAAAAACACAAATGAATATGCGTGAGATTTTTTGTCAAATGTAATAACATCTGTTACATTGAAAATAATATATAAATTAGTCTCATTCAAGTTAAATATATTAAATTAATAAATTTCTTATAAAAAAAAGAAAAAAAATATTATCAATATAATAGAATGGGTTAAGTATTATCAACTTTACATTGATAATACAAAATATAAAGAAGGTTTTGAAACTAACCAAAAAAAAAATATTATGTCTATTTTCTAACACACATACTATTAAAAATATAAAATAGAAAATAAAAAGTATATATATTGTCATCCAAAAGGATTAATACATCATATCCATAAACATAATAAAATAAAATAAAAATATAAAAATTCAAACATTTCAAAATGCATATGTCATTCAATAGTCCATCCTATGCATTATTTCATAAATCTTGAGTAATAGTAATTATATATATGTACAAAAAAGATGATTCGGATTGAGTTGGATGGATCTGATGCTAAATCGGATTATGTAAAATCGGATTATTTGTTAGACATATACAAATAATCAAACTTGAAGTGGTTGTATGGTTTTAACTATTTAACTATTTTCTTATTATGTAAATTCATGACACTCAATCAAATAATGAAAAATTAGAAAAATATTTATAAAGATGCTTTCTACCCATAAAATTTAGAACCTAAAAATTACAAAATGTTGTATTAATATTTGAGCACAGGAAAATGATGTAAAATCTATGATATATGTTAGGATCCGAAAAACTACATATACTTCTCATATGTGTAAATTTAGATGTCACTGTATATACTATTTTATGATTGGTGAATTTTTAATTTAATGCAGCGGAATGGTTCCATACAAGTGGTTATGGAGCGCGAATTAACATCTCTCAAATATAAGAAAAGAAAAAAAAATCAAGGCTAACATGCGCCATGCAGCTGTTCATCCAAAACTTCTCCATAGAAAAAGGTCAATCGCCATTGCAGCCAGAGCCCCTCAATTCCACAGCCCTAGCCTCTCTCTCTCTCTAAATTTATCAAGCACCCTCCTAGAAGCCCTCTCCTCCACAAGTACCCTCCCCACCCCTCCTTCATTGTTTTCTCTTTTCTCTCTCCATTTTCACCAAACCCAAAGGACCTGCATCCTTTCTCTCCTGAGAATTGCAGGTCTCTCTCTTCTCTTTGTGTAGGTAGCCATGGCAGTTCCTGTGCTGCTCCTCATCTTCTTCCTCTCCTCCCTCCCATCTCCCTCCCTCTCTAAACTCACCTCCAACTACTACGATAAAACCTGCCCCGACTTCCAAAAGATCATGCGCGAAACCATCACCACCAAGCAGATCACCACCCCCACCACCGCTGCCGCCACCCTCCGCCTCTTCTTCCACGACTGCATGGTCGACGGTTGCGACGCCTCCGTCCTCATCTCCTCCAACACCTTCAACACCGCCGAGCGCGACGCCGACATCAACCTCTCCCTCCCCGGCGACGCCTTCGACGTCGTCGTCCGCGCCAAGACCGCCCTCGAGCTCACCTGCCCTGGCATCGTCTCCTGCTCCGACATCCTCGCAACCGCCACCCGCGACCTCGTCACCATGGTCGGCGGCCCCTTCTACACCGTCCGCCTCGGCCGCAAGGATGGCCTCGTCTCCAAGGCCTCCGCCGTGGAGCCCAGCCTCCCCCGCGCCAACTCCTCCCTCGACTCCATCATCGCCAAGTTCCAGTCCAAGGGCTTCTCCATCCGCGAAATGGTCGCACTCACCGGCGGTGGCCACACCATCGGCTTCTCCCACTGCAAGGAATTCATCTCCCGGGTGTTCAACTTCAGCAAGATCTCCGAGTCGGACCCGGCCTACCACCCCAAGTACGCCGCCGGGTTGAGGAAAACCTGCGAGAATTATACGAGGGACACGAGCATGTCGGCGTTCAACGACGTGATGACGCCCAACAAGTTCGACAACATGTACTTCCAGAACCTTCCGAGGGGACTGGGGCTGCTCGCTTCCGACCATGCGTTTGTGGCCGACCCCAGGACCAGGCCCATCGTGGAGCAGTACGCCAAGGACCAGAAGGTGTTCTTCGATGATTTTGCTCATGCGATGGAGAAGCTCAGCGTTTACGGGATAAAGACCGGCAGGAAGGGGGAGGTCCGGCACCGCTGCGACGCCTTCAACTCCATCAAGACTTGACTGAATTAAATTAATGCGTGGTCGATATATATATAAATATTAAGATTGCGAGCCAGCTAGCTAGCTGCTATCTCCCTGTACAAGCTAACTAGCTCGTGAGGGTATCGATGATGATATGTATTGAATATTGTACGTGGTTTATCTGCATGCATGCATGGGTTCTTAATTATGTTGAAACGATGATGGTTTGTTCGTGATAGTATGATGAATGACAATGATGCTTATATATTGAAATTGTATTAATACATAAATACTTATTATGTAGAAAATTAAGGCACAATTATGTTTGATGCTTTTTAATTTGTAATTGCTTGGAATTAAAGAATGCTAGCTAATTAGTTTATACGTAGGTACCCAAGGGCGGCTCTGCCTTTAGGCCATTGAGGCACCCGCCTAGGGCCTCAAAATTTTTGGGGCACCTCAATTTTTTTTTTAATATAATAATATACTTTTTGGGCCCCAATTTTTTTTTAATTAAATAATATTAATATTATTTATTATGCTCTATTTCCATAATTGACTTCCCAACTAACAAATAAATGAAATTATATTTTAAAATATAAAATAAATACAATTTAATTCTTTTTTTTTTCAAGTCTTATACTTCCCAACTAACAACTTTATTGTATTTCAAATTATCTATTACTCCCATCTCTCTCTCTTACTCTCTTTAAAATTTTTTTTTCATCTCTCACACTCTCACACTCTCACACTCTCATCTCTTGGTCTCTCTATGATTTTTGCTCCAACTATTGTGTTCATCATCTTCGGGCCTCCGATTCTTTTTAATTTTCTTCAACTCTAATTTTGATTTCAATTTTGTATATTATTTTTCTATTATTTTCACTCTGAATTATTTTTTTTCTATTTTTTCTTAGATTTTGGAAGTTTTGAGGTTAGAGCGTTGTATCCGGTAAGAATCCAATATCTCTAAAGTCTCGCTCGCCGATCGATTTGCAATAATAATAATAATAATAATCATGTTATATTGTTTCAATCTACTATTTCTATAGATTTATTAAATTTATTTTTATTTTTTTACATAATTTGTCAATTTATAGTGTTAATTTTGAAATTTAACTATGTCAACGAGAAAATATGAATCCGGATATGAAAAATGAAGAAAGAAAAAAAAAAAAGAAGACTTAGTGTCATCTCAAAAGGGAGCTCTTGATAAATTTATTTTTCGTTCTAAGCAAAATATAAATGAGCCCGCTCCAGTCCCCTTATGAAACTATGTCACAAGAAAGATTAAATGGATTGACTATGTTATCAATAGAAAAAGAAATACTTAAAAATCTTGAAAATAAAACTTTAATTAGTGATTTTGCATCTCAAAAAGTTAGAAAAATTAATTTTAAATAAAAATTAAAATTTAAAAAAAAAATTAAGGGTCCTTAATTAAATCATTCGCCTAGAGCCCCATATTGTGAAGAGCCGGCCCTGTACGTACCTCCCTCATCTGTAGCGGTTAATTGTGTTTCGTGCAATTTTCCATGCACGAATAACTTTTACCAAAGGGTTTTAATTTTTGTCTTTCAAGTACTTTTAGATCTTTTCATTTTGTTGGTTACTTGTTAACTTTTGCTTTTTATTTTTTTCTCCCCCCCTTTTTTTTGTAAGAACACGATCGGAATTAGACTAATTGAATCGATGAATCAATCAAATTTTTAATTGAATCAATAATGTAGGTTTCCTATCACTTTATATATTAATAAGTCCAAATATTAATATTTTGTAATCTCATAATTTGTGTAAGAAAAGAAGAAGACAAAGCTGTTGCAGAAGGTGTAAGAGAAGAGAAAAGAAAAGGCAAAGCTGCTGCAGAAGGCACTGAAAATTGTATTAATTCTCTATGTATATGAACTGTACACTGGCTTGGTTATTTATACAGGGAAAGGGAAAACAGAATGCAACAACCAAAGAATATTCTAACAACAAGTTAAAAACAAATTGAGTAATTACAAAATGGTACAAAGACATCTCAGCTATGGATGGGGCTATTATGTAAATTCCTTGAATTAGCATCACATGAGGTGTACCCAGTTGGTGTAGGATATGGCTGAGTTGTAGCATTGGCATGAGACTGCTCTGATACCCCCCCGCAAGATGGAGAGTATATGTTAGCTACTCCTAGCTTGGAAAGATGTAAGTAGAGTAAGTGAGATGGTAAAGACTTGGTAAACATGTATGCAACCTGCAACCGAGTAGAAACGTGAGCAGTCCAGAGAGTGTCAGCTTGAATATTGTCCTGAATAAGATGACAATCCACTTCAATGTGTTTTGTCCTTCGTGAAACACTTGGTTCGCAGCAATGTGTAAAGCAGCTTGATTGTCACAAAATAACTCAGCTGCTTGAGGGTGAGAGATGGAAACGTCAGCCAATAAATGTCGGAACCATGTGAGTTCAATGGAGATGGAGGCCACGACCCAGTATTCAGCCTCAGCAGAGGATTAGGAAACCACATTTTGCTTCTTCGACAGCCAGGAGATAAGAGCGTGTCCCAGAAACACACAAAAACCAGTGACGGACCTACGAGAGTCTGGGCAAGAAGCCCAGTCCGAATTAGAATAACCAATGAGTTGAATAGAGGAAGCAGCACTTAAGAGGATGCCTTGGCTTGGTGCTTGCTTAAGGTAGCGAAGCACTTTGTGTGCTGCAGCGAGGTGAGTAGTGGAAGGGCGATCCATATATTGACTGAGGACTTGAATTGGATAGCTAATGTCAGGTTGGGTGAGGGTAAGGTAAAGCAAACGACCAATGAGTTGGCGATAAGGAGTGGGATTGGACAAAGGAAGGCCAAAGGATTTTGATAATTTTTGGTTCTGATCCATTGGAAGTTTAAGGGGTTTGGAAGCAAGATGTCCAGTGTCAGCTAAAATATCCAATGTGTATTTGCGTTGGCAGAGAAAAATTCCTTTGGGGGATCGAGCCACTTCAATGCCTAAGAAATACCGTAGGGGACCAAGATCTTTGATACGAAAATGGTTGTTTAAAAAATACGGAGAAGGGAAATGGAGATAAGGGAGCTGCTAGCAATGATTATGCCATCGACATAGACAAGGAGAGCTGTGAAACCAGTAGCAGTTAGACAAGTAAAAAAGCTATAATCAACCTTGGATTGTTGGAAACCAAAACTGATTAAAGATTGAGCTGTCCACACCCTCTTGCTGAGTAAAACCACAGCTTTTATATACATATTTACAATCAATTGGAGATTTTCCAGGAGGTAAATCTGCGAGGGCCTAGGTATTGTTGAGTTCTAATGCTGCAATTTCAGCTTCCATTGCTTTGCACCAGTCAAGGTCTTTGGCAGCTTGATTGAAAGATTGGGGGTCTTGTTGTGAAGAAATGGTAGAAGAAAATAAAGCAAAAGAAGGTGATAATCGTGCATAAGAAATGGAAGAAGATAGAGGAAAAGAAATACCTAGGTGAGGGGCTGCCATGTCCAATGGTTGGTTGGATGAAATGAAGCTGGCTTGTTGGCAATGAAAGTCATGTAAATAATGAGAAGCTGTTCTGGCACGAGTGGATCTGTGAAGGAGGGGAGGTGCTGGAATAGTGGGGTTAATTAATGGAGAAGAAACTGTGGAAGGTGAAGGAAGATGTGGTGATAATTCAGCAGGTAAGGTGGGAAGGGGAGAAATAGGAGAATGTGGGATTAGTGAGGAAGGTGGAGAAGGATTGTTTGATGTGGAGTTGGGAAGAATTTCGGAAGGAGGAGTAGGATGTAATGAGGTAGATTGTATGGGATAAGGAGAGGGTAAAGATAAAGATAGGGGAAGGGATGCAGGAGTAGGTAGTTGATGGAAGGGAAAAATGTGTTCATGGAAGGTGACATCCCTAGATATGAAAACAGACTTGGTATTGAGATCAAGTAATTTGTAGCCTTTTATACCGAAGGGATAACCAAGGAAAACACAATGGCGACCTCTTGGATCAAATTTGCGGCGATTTTGGGAGATGGTGGAAGCAAAACAAAGACACTCGAATACTTTCATGTGAGAGTATGTGGGAAGTTTTTTAAACAATAGCTCAAATGGTGTTTTATGTGAAAGTAATGGACTAGGAATGTGATTAATAATGTAGGCTGCTGTAAGGATGCAATCTGTCCAATACAAGAGAGGGAGGTTGGACTGAATTCTTAAGGCTCGGGCAATGTTTAATAAGTGCTGGTGTTTACGTTTAACCTTTCCATTTTATTGTGGATTTTCCACACAAGTTCGTTGATGAATAATGCCTCGATTGTTGAAGAATTCAGTCATTTGAAATTCAAGACCATTATCACTGCGAAGAATTTTAACTTTGGTGTGAAATTTAGTGTCAATCAGATTGCAAAAGGCCTCAATACACTTCCTGACATTAGATTTGAGTTTAAGCAAATATATCCAAGTACACCGAGAGAAGTCATCAACTATGGTTAAAAAATATTTGGTCCCATCATATGCCATAATGGAATGAGGTCCCCATATATCGCAATGTATGAGTTCGAAAGGGGCTGTACTCTGGTGAGTGCTATCAGAAAACGGGAGACGATGATGTTTTGCAAGTGGACAAACAAGACATGGATTCTTATCAGAGACAGTGAAAATATGATTACTAATGCAGGGATCTTTGATTACATGAAGCTTTGAAAGGGGAGTATGACCCAATTGACAATGCCAGAGATCAGAAACCATATTCACTTCTTTGGAAATTGCTGAAACAGAAATGGATTTATTTAATGAAATGGGAAAATGATCGAAAAGGGCTACAGGAGGTACTGGAGTAGTTATCAGGTTGTAAAGTCCAGCTTTCATCTCACCCATGCCAATCGTGGTCCATGACAAAACGTACTGAATAAAACAAAATTAGGAAAAGAAAAGAACACAACAAGAAAAGGAGTTGATTAGCTGTTTGACAGAAACCAAATTGAAATGGAAAGAGGGAACACATAAAACATTGTGTAAGGTTAATTTGGGATTGATACGGACAGTACCAATGTGGGAAACAGGAGCTGTGTGACCATTAGGTACCTTAATAAAAAAGGAAATAGAAGATGTTATTGAGGAGAAAAAAGAAGTGCTGCAGATCATGAGATCCGTAGTTCCTGTGTACATTAACCAAGGAGTATGTGAAAATGGAGGGATACCATTCATGGTGGGTGAGTGTGAACATTTTGCTTGGACATTGTTGACTGAATGAGTGGCAATGGAAGTCTCAGTAGGCTTCAAAAGAGCCAACAACTGCTGGTATTGAGTTTTGGTGAAGGTCATCTTGTCTCCTGAGATATCTTCTACTGGGCTGAGAGAAGACATATTTGCAGATGGATTGAACTGTGTGGATTTACCATGAAACTTGTGGCTTGGTGGGTACCCATGCAGTTTATAGCACTTTGTAGCAATATGGCCTGTCATATGACAGTGGGTGCAGGTTGGGGGTTGAGCATTTCCTGCTTTGAAGCAAACATCAAGTGTGCGGCCTTGAATTTTGCAGTGGGTGCAAAATGGTCTGTCATGTTTGGATGATTTGGAAGGTTTATGAGAGAATTTATAGGAAGGACAAGATCAGTTAATAGCAAGTGCCATGGATTTAGTAGATGGGAGATTAGGTACCATGAAATGTTGTAGTTCTTGCTGTTGGACCATAGAGAAAACTTTGTTTACGGGAGGTAATGGATCCAAGATCATAATCTGATCGCGGGTGGCATTGTATGAATCATTAAGGCCCAAAATAAATTGGATTACATAATCCCTTTGATATCGATCAAGGAGAACAACCAACTTGCTACATGTACAGTCAGGTAAGGGGTCATACAGAAGAAGCTCATCCCACAGAGTCTTCAGTTTGCCAAAATAAACAGAAACAGAGTCATGGTCTTGGGTGAGACCTGTTAATGCCTTTTTAAGTTGAAAGATGCGATGACCATTTGATTGAGTGAATCGTTCTTGGAGTTCTTTCCAGACCTGAGCAGCGTCGTCCACCAGAGCAATGCTGGATTTGAGAGATGGATTTATGGAGTTATGCAACCAGGAAACCACCAGATCATTGCATTGCTCCCACGCATCAAAGAGTGGATCTGAGGTGGAACTTGGTCTGGAGAAGGTGCCATTGATGACGCCGAGCTTATTTTTTGCACGAAGAGCCCTGCACATGGCTCTCGACCAAGTAGTGTAGTTATCGGCAGTAAGAAGATCAGGAACTAGGGGAAGAGATGGATTATCTCCATGGTCAAGTCGGTAGGGGTTGGAGAAATCCAGAAAAAAGGATTTTGATGAGTTGGGAGCTTCAGCAGCCATTAAAAAAAAACTTTACGTTGAGCCTTGCTCTGATATCATGTAAGAAAAGAAGAAGATAAAACTGCTACAGAAGGTGTAAGAGCAGAGAAAAGAAAAGGCAAAGCTGCTGCAGAAGGCACTGAAAATTGTATTAATTTTCTGTGTATATGAACTGTACACTGGCTTGGTTATTTATACAGGGAAAGGGAAAAAGGAATGCAACTACCAAAGAATATTCTAACAAGAAGTTAAAAACAAATTGAGTAATTACAAAATGGTACAAAGATACCTCAGCTGTGGATGGGGCTATTATGTAAATTCCCTGAATTAGCATCACATGAGGTGTACCCAGTTGGTGTAGGATATGGCTGAGTTGCAGCATGGGCATGGGACTGCTCCGATAATTTGTGAATTTTAAATTTTAGTTAGAAAAATTGTTCCTTAGAAGTCTTTACCCCAATCAAACATGGCATGTATATTTTTAACTTGCATGACACTAAGCAATGGATTTAGTTTCAAGTTGCATGAGACTAAAAAAAGACCCAACCGAAATAAAATTGTTTGTAAATATTACAAGAAAGGAAGCAATTTCCCAATATATATAATGTTATTAAAACGCAATATATACACACACACACACACGCATAGTGCATCCTTGAAAAACTTCTATATTAAGCATATTTGTCTTGACATCCTCATTTTCTCATATATCCATGGAGATTTGTGAAATGTCATATATATAATTTTGCGACCCCTTCTACTCCATCAAAACTTGACTTAATTAATGTATAGATATATATAAATATGTATTAAGAGTATTTACGTACTGTATGCTAGCTAGCTAGATCATGAGGGTATTAAAGATGAGGATGATAATCATGATATGCATGTTGATTGTATGTTGTTTATTTGCATGCATGGGTTCTTAATTTTGATGAAACAATGATGGTTTGTTTATGACTACATGCAAATCCTCCTCGCGCAATGCTTGATGCACTATCCCAAATTTTAGACGAATCTTCACTAGTATAGCCTATGGATTAGACTTTCTTATCTAATGAAATTATCAAAAATGTCAAGTTCCATTGGCTTACGTGTGGGCGTACTAGGTGGAACTCACATGAGACCAATTTTTTGAAGTGATTTCATTGGACGAAAGAACATGATCGAAAGACCGTGTTGGTCCTTGTTAGATCACCACTTTACCTAAAAGTTTAAGCTGTTAGGTTATGAGTCAACAATGTATATCAAGCTTTAACACTCCCCTGCAAGTGCAGTCCGACAGCACGTGGAGAGATAAACACAAGATAAATAACATCCATAATAAGGAATGCAATTTTTTTTTTTTTTAAATTACGGGCAACAAGACTAGAACCTAGGACCTCCTGGTAACCAGCTCTAATACCATGTTAGATCACCACTTTACCTAAAATATTAAGCTTTTAGGTAAAGTGGTCCAACAATGTATATCAAACTTTAATAGTCCTCTAGGAGGAGTGGAGGATTATTTTTTATCTTTCCCGTGACTAAAAAAAAAAAAACATAAAAATTAATATATGTACCTCTCCTAGGCTAGTAGCACCCATTTATGTGTGTGTGTGTATATATATATATATATATATATATATAATCTATATAAGAATATTGTTCTGTGTGTGTGTCAAGAAATAATTCATCTATTTTTCTTGTTTTGAAAGGTGACACATATTAAAATAGTTGACAATTAAGCAACCTTCATAAAAGATAATGATCTAGCTAGTTAAAAATTCAAAGGAAATATATAATAGCTAATTAAGGCTTTAGAACTAGGTTAGTTATTCTTGTAGTAAAATTAGGAAGCAATAAGTGTGTTACTACACACTTTCAGCTGAAAAAAAAAAAGAAAAAAAAGAAGAAGAAGTCAATCACTTGAATTTTGAATTGCAAGTGAAGGATGTAGGCATAAATGCATGAAAGAGAACAAAAAAGGCCCTCCCCTGCGCTCTACCCCCAACCCTATTTGCATGGTTGGCCTCCCCAATCTCAAATGCACCTCGCTGGCCCTCGCCACACTTTTCTTGCCTTCATCAGTCCTCTACTTGCCTTGTAGCCTCCTTAGCCATTGCCAGCCCTTGTAGCACCTCTCCTCAATCCATCCTAGTACTCTCTCTCTCTCTCTCTCTCTCTCTCTCTCTCTCTCTCTCTCTCTCTCTCTCTCTCTCTCAGATTCTCATTCATTTTGTGAAAGTTAGGGATGTAGAAATAGTTGACACCCCTAACGAGATCACACTTCACCACAATAAATAAGCTTATTAGTGGCGGTTTCAAGCCGTCACTAATAATTAGTATTAGTCATGGTTTTATCAGTATTAGCGACTGATATTATATATATTATTTTATCATATTCATATTATATATATATATATATATTAATATTATCTATATATATGAAAGCTTAAGTTTCAAGCTTTCAAAAAAAAAAAAAAAAAAATTCCAATCCAGGAACTCCCCCTCCCCCACTCTCTCTGCCGCCCTCTTTCTCTCTCTCACTCTCCAGCTCTCTCTCTTCATTTTTCTCCATTCGTAAGCCGAATCAAAAAACGAACACCATTGTTTTAAAAAGTTAACCAATTAAATTGTAATATTTAATTATTAAATTGTAGTATTTGATTAAATCATGTTTTTGGGAATGTTTTGGGAATAAGTTAAATTGTAGGGAATTGATTAAATTAGATTTTTGGGAATGTTTTGGGGTTAAATTAAATTGAAGGGATTTGATTAAATGGAATTTTTGGGAAATATTTTGGAATTAAATTAAATTGCAGGATTTGATTATATTAGATTTTTAGAAATATTCCTAGGATTCAAAGTAAATTGCAGGATTTGATTATATTAGGGTTTTGGAAATATTTTTGAGATTAAATTAAACTATAAGATTTAATTATATTAAATTTTTGTAAATATTCTTGGGATTAAATTAAATTGTAGGATTTGATTATATTAGATTTTTAGATTTAATAAAATCAAATTCAATAGGTGAAATTAATCATACCCACGTTTTTTTTTTTTTTAGAATTTAATCGGTTAACGGGAACGTGTGAGCTTAGGGATGTTAGGATAATATTTATTCTGGGATTTAGCTGACTAAACAAAAATATATGAATACAGAGATTTGTGCAAACGTCGCAGATATTGCTTTAGGATCCCTGCAGGTATTTCTTCAGAAATCAAGTAAGAAGGATAGATTATGACAGACGTATTTACAAAGTTAACTGCTAAAATTATATTATGTGATTTCAGAAATAATATCTGAGTTTTCCTGAGTACACAGACATATGAGATGAGAGTTTTGAAATGGTATACACTTTGTATAAGTTAGGTTGGTTTGAGTAAAACCCTAAAGATAATTATATCAATATTTTTAGCAGTATATTAAAGTACAGATTATCAGAGAAAATGTGTGGCATGAGTTATATTATGCATAAATATACCGAACCAGGATTGGGTAGGCGAATCATACTCATAGTTACAGATATAGTTACAGATACAGACATAGTTGATCTTGTAACGATCCGGAAAATACTGATATTTAAATATTTAAGAGAAAGAAAAATGGAAACAGAAACAGAAAGAGGCAGTAGACTTCGTTGACGAATACAGGGTTTCGTCGACGAGAAAATACCGAGAGGGGGTATGGAGCAGCCTGAATTTCATCGACGAATATAGGGACTCGTTGACGAAATTAATGAAAGACTCGTCGACGAGGTGACGTGTCTCGTCGACGAATCTGGAAGTATAAATATTTGAAAATCGGGATTTTTAATCATTTTCAGCGCCACTCTCTCTTCTCTCTCTCTCTCTCTCTCTCTCTCTATGAATCATCTCCCTTCTCTCTTTGATTCTGGCCCCACCAGTCGCAGAATCGACGATCTGAAACTACCACGACGCTCCTGGCGAAGTTCTCTACAAGTTTGCTGGAGCGAATCGTCAGGAAAACAAAGTTAAATTTCATCCCAAATTCAGGGTAAGGTCTTTTATTCAGTTTTTGGCCTTATGGTAGTTATAAGAAATGACGTAGATGATGAAATACTGATATTTTGTTCTGGAGGATTGCGTTTTCAGGATGTTGGATTAGGAACCCTGCGGGTATAGAGCCAAAATTTTATAGGGGCTTTTCAAAGTTGAGGTAAGAGAAATATGCTATGCTAGGAGTTTTAATAAAGTTAACAACGATTTTATAGATGTATATTTATGCCAGTTTATTATACAATTTTTATCAAATATGAGTTTAAATGATTGTGTGGCCTAAGTGATTTTCATGAGATGAAGTAATTTATATAGCTTTTATAGTTTATATATCATACTACACGGAATGCATGGAAGTAGACAGTATGTACAATTTATATGGTTCTTCTCAGTGTATGAAATTATACAAAATATATAGGTGTAGATATAGATATAGATATATATATATATATATATATATATATATATATATATATATTCATAAAGACTATGCAGAGAGGTTTACATGCATATATAGTAGTGTTATGAACAATTTCATGAAACAGAATATACAGAGTACACACAGAGTTTTAGCATGCCATGTTCCTATTACCATAATATACAGAGTAAACAGACAGAGTATATAGACAGAATATACAGACAAAGATACAGAGGTAGCATTATGGTAATTTTGGAACATGGAGAAAACAGTAAAAGAATATATATATATATATATATATATATATATATATATATATGTATATAGTATCAGATCCCTGTGGAAAGATTATAGGCAGATACAGTTTACAGAGCACGGTACCGTTGCTATATTCAGATAGAGTGCAACCACACATCTCAGATAGTGTGTGGGTACCGTCTAGCCGTGCTCGGAGAGGATGCAGCTCCCCAGTTCGTTGGGTAGAGGGGGCCGGTTAGACGAGGTAGCAGTCCGTCTCGCGCCTAGGAGAGGATGCAGTTTGGCTGGGCTGAGGTTGTGTAGAGTAGATTGACTTATCTAGAGGGCCGACCAGATAGAGTCCCACCTACGAGCCGCAAAACCCTGTCATGAGGGGTCAAATCATGACATACAGAGTCCCAAGGATACAACATAGTTATATGTATGTATACAATTTTACAGTATATGATGAGTATATTATGATATATTTTTAGTATGAAAAGTAGAAAAACAGATGATACATTATGTTTTAAATAGAGAAAGAAAGATATGCTTGAAAGATATGATTTATAGATAATTTATTGCATTACATTTCAGTCATTATTTTAAAGTATCCTTAACTTAGTTGCCACACACTAGTAATGGCATATTTCCACTTACTAAGCATTGACTCACCCCTTTATTTTACCATTTTTTAGGTGAGTTAGTTAGGCGAGCAGATCAGGCTCGCGGATAGAAAGTAGCTAGATCACCCTAGTTATAGGGTGAATTTTTGTCAGAGCTGTATATCTTTTTGAGTAGATGATACTAGAGGGGCATTTTTGTATGGTTTGTATATTCTGGAATTTGGTATTGTACAGTTTCTGTATAAATGGTTTTATGATTTATGTTTCCGCTGCATAGGACTGGTTATTGTATATATATAAATATATATATATATATTTATATATATGAATTTTAAGGTCGTTACAGATCTAGTTTGATTAGGCCAACCATGGCTAGGTCCAGCCTTCGGGCCGCACAACCTGAATCATATGGGGTTAATTTATGTCGTTATAGTATTATCCATCCAGTGTAGTTCTTCTATACATATATGTGCATTTACTTATGCACAAATACTATTTTATTATACAGAGTATAAACAGTGATGCATAGTTTAAACATAGCATGATTTGAGACATTTATTTTATACAGAGTATGATTTGAGGTATTTGTTTTATGCAGAAAATGATTTGAGATACTAGTTTATATAGAGTATGGTTTGAGATACTTATTTTACTTATAGCATGATTTGATAGAAAGATAAGTAAACTAAAAAGCATTTTTATGGGTACGCATACAATTCTATATATGAGTTCACAGAGTAAGAAAAAGATAGACTATGAAAGTGTATTTGAAACATTAAAACTTATGTTGTCATACACTGATAATAATCTATTCTGTCTTACTGAGAGGTGTCTCACTCTTATAATTTCATCATTTCAGGAAACCCAGGTAGACAGGCTTAGAGTTCTATTCAGGGTAAGTGATAGTGAGACACCGTGATGTATAAGAAAGTATGTGTGTATTCTGTGATGTTTATGGATGGATAGTTTTGGGGACTTAAGTATAAGCAGGCTGATGGTCAGAACTCTGGTATTGCTATTGGATGTATATGTATATATAGATGCTTCCATTGAGTTATATGGTTGTTTGACAACTGTTGTACCTAGTGCCACTTTGGGCAACCTAGGTTACTATAGTACGTTTGCCACAGGGATTATGTATAGAGTTTTACATAGGTTATTGCAGTCTGGTTTCAGAATTGTTATGGTGGCAGTATTATGATTCTTGTGTCAGAGCAGGTTTATTTTACAGAAATATATTTATATAGATGAAAAAATGGTAGAAAATCGGGGTGTGACAGTTTGGTATCAGAGCCTAGGTTCCTAGGTTCTTTAGACTTTCGCAAATAGTGGATAACAATATCAGAGTATAGGAATGAATTTTGATAAGGATAAGAGATGGGTAGACTGTGATTATACTAAGTCATTGTTGGAGGTTAAAATTTGTATTTAAGATTCTTGTTGGAATTGGTGTATTCCTAAGAAGGGGGGTGAATTGGGTATTAAAAAATTTCTCCCTTAGGTTCAACTATTTCAACAACAGTATATTCACAACATAGGGTCAGTCTACTCAAATGCACAAATAAGTAAAATATGTGGAATTGAAATCATGCGCATCATTCACACAATAACATACACGTGCGGTAAATATAAAGTGCGAAAATATAAACAGACATACGATATATTATCGGGGTTCGGTCAACCCAAGAGCACCAGTAAAAAATTTAATAATATTTAATTGATTTAACCTCGTTTAAAAAGTTAACTACGATAAAAAACTCAGAGCAACCTGAGAGCACCGGTCGACCAGGACAAGTTTGGTCGACCCAAGTTCTTAGGATTCGGTCAATCGGGTAAGAAATGAACTGAGGTCTTAGTCGATCAGACATGTAAGTCCGAAGGCGATTTTTCAGTTTTGTGAGGTTCGGTCAACGAGGCTAATTTTAAACTAAACAGGTCGGTCAACCAGGTTGGTGATATTCAAAAAGTGTTTGATCAACTAGGAGGTCAATAAAGTTGACTTCAAGAGGTTTCGGTCAACTGGGGTCAAATGAACTGAAATGGTTCGGTTGACCGGGTTGTGGTCAACCAGTTGACTAGGTCCTTGGTCGATCGACCGGGGGCAAAATAAACATGAATGGTTGGTCAACCGAGTGTGCACACTTTGTGCATTTCAGTCCTGTTTCATCCAACAAACACCCTATTCAAATTACTAACACATACAAGTGAGTGAGTGAGTGTCCTAAGGTCATTGTTTGCATCTTTTTTAGGACATCGAAAAAATCCGGCATCGGTCGACTGAAGGGTAATCCCTAAGATCTTTCCAAGGTCATTTTCATTTTGAGCTTACCTCACATACCATGCAGGTGATGCATGCAATTATTACAATCAAAACCCTATTTACTATTACAGACCCTTTAAATAATAATGAAATAAATAACAACATGTATTGAGTCTTTCGCTTCAATTCCTTGTGCCATCATTATGATATTTTCAAGATAAACCTGAAAATCAACTCGGCAGACATTAAATACCTGAGTATTTGTCATGATCAAAATAGGGTATGATTCATAGGGTCAACAATCTCCCTCTTTTTGATGATAACAAATACTTGCCTACTTCTCCCCCTTTTGGCAACAACAAAAAGGGCCAAGATTAGACATTAAAGTATATAGGCAAATAAAAGGTAATTATCATTCAAATATAAATATGGTTTTGGGAAATCTTTAAGAATTTTGGCAACATACCGTTTGAAAATAGAACATTTTTCCCAAAAATACCTGGATAGAAAAGACCTGATTGAGTTTTAGATTTACATTATATCCACAACAATCAACTCAAACAGTTCAGTATTCTCAAAACGTGAATATAACTATCAACATGCAAGAGATCTGATAGTCATGCATTTCATAGTACAAACGAATTCATGACGTATAAAGCATTGACAGTTTAAGCAATTAAGCACACAAACTAAATAACCGGTCGTTTAAATGATTTAAATGACATAACAAATGTAATTAGATCAGAAGTATCCACAAACCATAACATTTTAAATCATATCATAAGACCCGTAAAAAATTTGAGTTAAAAGCATACGACATATTAAATAGAAGGTTTAAGCATAAAATAGTCTAACTAGTTCGTCTGCATTTCATGTAAGATCCATGAATCAGTTATGCAATTAAAAATATATGTATAGTATATAATGATAATAAGGCAAGAGATAAAAAGTTTTTTGATTTGAAAGGAATTCTTGCCAAAATGTATTACAATATATATATATATATATATATATATATATATATATATCCCCCTTATGATTTTTGCTTAAAGTACTAGGGGTGTGCTTGCAGAAAAAGAAACTTTAATTTTAAAAAAAGCAAGTGCAAATTTAGTACAAATTTTCTGGTTTGTCAATTAAACACTTTCTAAGATATAACCAGAAAACCACAACCATAATGATCATAAGAATTTGACAATCACATGCACGATCATATGACAAATAAAATAACATGTGGCAAAGAAATATATATCAACTTAAGATTTTCACAAAGGTCACTTCGGTTAAGCACATGCCACAGTGAGTTCATAATAGATCTAAGCTAAAAATATTTGTGGGCAAAACAAGATAGGAATTTATGCCTAGATTGTCCCCCTATCAATTTTAGTACGTGCTTAGATTCTTTAATTGCTTATACTAACCAAAGATTAATTTCATTATGCTTAGCAGTATAAGCCATTAATCCAAATCTTAAAAATCAACTATATTGAGTATTTGTCAATTGCATTTGTCACTTGATTAGTATAGTTGTCCCTATAGATCATAGATGCATCAGAGAGTGTATATTGAGGCATGCAATAACGTTCATGACCCAAGAACATTCCATATCAAAACATAAGCCTTTAAGCATTGGACATAATGTCTAGGGTACACGAGAACCTATATCTACTACCAGCATGCAATACACAACATACTGCATCAGCCATGCAGTTGGCATTCCATATAAGCATGCAAGTGAATAAGTTTCTGCAACAGCCTTGCAGATTGTGTTCCATGCAATCCGGTATTATCAAACAACATATTCAATAACAGCTCATAATACTAGATAATCATAAATCACTATCCATCAAAATATAATATGAACAATAAATAACAGTGGATAGTTATGAGTTTAGTGCTGTAATTCATTAAGGCGTATATGCTATGATCATAAGGGCATTTAATATAAATAGTCATAAAAGATAAATACTCCCCCTTAGTTATGTACTTATTCATTTTATGCCTTTTCTTAATTTCTAATTACTTAGCCAAGTGTTTTAGATTTTTCATGATTATATCTTGGGGGTGAGTGCTTTAGGCTTATTGGATCAGAAAGTCACAATGAATATTTGTTGAGATGATAAGAAAATGTCTGCCTTTTTTCTTATGAATCTCAATGTGTGTGAGAGGCACAAGTTGGAATGACTTTCAATTTAAACTTTATGTGCATGGGTCTACTTGAATTTTGTACACTCATCTAGATTGAGACTTTCTGAAACCAACATAGCCATTCAACTCATCTCTAAGGATATGAAGCTCTAAAGGATATGACTTAACGTTTTGAGAGCTATGCGTGTGAAGTAGATTAAATACTCTTAAGGATTATGATTTCTGTTAAGTTCGAAGAGTATTCAATATAAGTGGACATGACTCAAGATATTTTCATGGAAGTGGATATGTCCAATCGCTTAGGCAAAGAGCATTTATGAGTATTTGAATTTTCTTGAACAATGCTCTTCGGAGAATGGAAAGTATCATATAAATATTATCACAATTTAAAACAAGGATACAAACCTGGGAAAGGATGAATCTATACCTGATATGATCATGGTTTGGTAAAGATTTCCTATGGAGCGATTAAACCAAAATTAAAGGTTTTACAATTTAAACTCAAAGGGACCAATCCCCTAGTGGATACCTCTAATTTGGTTATAGCTATGAGAAGCACTTAATATATATATATATATATTCGTCATTTATGATCAATAGTGCTTTAACCCTAGAGTGATGACTTGATTTTGATTTAGACTTTTCATATTCAAAAGTGAGTTTAGGGTATAGTGATATATGATGGGAAATAGAACCCTAACACTCAATTTTGTGCAATGGACAATAGGTTCTTAACTTTGTGATTTTCATGTTAGCATGGGTTAAGCATTTAGAATTAAGTACTACACATAGATGCCATGTTCATTTGGAAGTTAAGTTTATTCAATTTCTTAGTATGGAAAAAGTGTATAGTGAATACATATATTAAGAATTTTCATTTTAAGCACAAACCACTTCCTAAGCCTACAGTCATCACAATCCCCTAAACCTAAGCCTATGATCTAAGGAAACATTTAATAAAGTAATATTAATTTAAATCCATTTTTCCTTAGGACCTATGGAGTTTGCTTTCATGATCATCCATATCATTTTTTTTTTTGTCTATGCCTCGGGCACTTCTAAATAGACAATTAAAACTGACGTGCCCTTTCATTCTATGGTGCAAGCAAATTTTGAATAAATGTGAAAGATTGTGCTTGCATACCCAATTTTTACTAGATGTGGCATGGAAAAATTTATAACGATGGGATTTACAAAGTGAACCCTTTTTGAAGACATTTCTCTTCTTAATTCTGAAGAGTTTATTATGATTATTCTTTTCATCTTTAATTTTGGGAGAAACTTTAGAATAATCATCTATCTCTTCATCTAAGCAGACAATTTTCAATATTTTCTCAATCTTTTTCTTTTCTAGTGTGGCATGATAAACTTCTAGATCGTCTAATTGTGTTGCCACCCTTTTATTTTCTTTTTTCATGACTGTTTTCTGCTTAGACATCCGAACAAGAAGCTTATGCATTTTAAGTGAATCTTTTTCTAGTTCTTTGTAGAATGACATGCTTTTATTTATCAAATTAGCACATGATTCATCACACAATTCAACACAAGAGTTATCATATGAATTAGTGCATGAATTTTCAGCCAAAACATCACATGAGCTATCAGATGATTCATCACAAGATTTTTTACAATAAACATCGCATGAATCATTACTAGAATTATCAACAGATGATTCAGTATATGATACATCACAACATTCCTCACAATAATCATCAAACAAGTTAGAGTGAGAATCATATACCTCCTCGTTGATTTCTAACTCATGATTTACCTCTTTCTGATCATTTGAGCTTGGAGCATTCGGAGGAGTTACGATCTCCTTCTCCTAGGATTCTCCATATTTCTTTTCTAGTTCATCTCAGATTTCTTTTGCAGTCTGACATGCCACAAACTCAACAAAAATATCAGAATCTAATGCAAGATATAACATGTCCATGGGATATGAATTGGCATGCATCAAATTAATATCATTTTCTACAAGCATACAAATTCCTTTATCAATTACCTGTCAGGCCCTCCAATTCATAGATTTTACAAATATGTTAATTCTAATTTTCCAAGTGGTGTAATCAACACCACAAGATAACGGAGGATTGGAAGGTGACTGTCCCTCTTCGAATGAGGATACACCAAACTGAGTCATTGCGATCTTTTTGCAAAAATGTTTAAGTCTAGTGTAACGAAGGTCTGATACCAATTGTTGGAATTGGTGTATTCCTAAGAAGGGGTGAATTGGGTATTAAAAAATTTCTCCCCTAGGTTCAACTAGTTCAGCAACTATATATTTACAATATAGGGTCAGTCTACCCAAATGCGCAAATAAGCAAAATATGTGAAATTTAAATCATGTACATCATTCACACAATAACATACACGTGCGGTAAATATAAAGTGCAGAAATATAAACAGACACACAATATATTATCGGGGCTCGGCCAACTGTGTCTACGTCCCTGCCTTTAGCTCGCAAGCCCGATGATTCCACTAAAGGCTTACTTAACTGGTGGAGCAGCACTGATTACAATCAGGTCAATTAGCGGGGCTGACCTTAACCTACACCTTAACAGGATGGTGCACCTAACTTTCCTAACCGGGTCTAAACTAATCCAGAACTATTTCACAGGGCTAGTCTCCCTCTTCAGGCCTGTGCCTGGAAATACAACAGTAAGTTCACAATCAATTAAATTGGTACAGTGATTATGCTTTCTTGTAAAGTAGATATGTACCTAGTTACGTGCAATCACATACATCACCAATAAGATATAATGAGTAAGCTCAATGTGGTTTAATCTACTTATAAATATATTTGCAGTCGATGTAATCAGTGCGTGAGAGTGCAAACTAGTATGATATTTGTATCACAAGATGTATTCAATCTAAGTACTCAAACAAATATAATAGCCAAATAATATATATCTCAATTAGCAGATTTTCTCAATGATATAAATCTCAAGTAGCGTATAGATTTGGTTTGCAAATAGAAATTTCATCTTTGTATTCAGCAAAAGATATATCTCAATGAATGTTGCAACAAAGATTTTTATCACATAAACAAATATCTCTTCAAATATTTGTCAAGATGAAGTGCACTAGATATTTGAAAAATGTTTTGAAAAGATTTTGCAAGCAAAATCAAATACGAGCTTCTCAAGATGTTGCAATGAAGGTGCAATCTCAGAAGATCTAATAAAGTTTTCTTAGGATAGACTTATTAACAAAGTCCCCTAAAAATACTTAAGGTTTTGCTCTCAAACAAAATCGTATCAATTAAGCACAACACATAGGAGAGCAAACCTATAGAGCAATCAACACTCAAATCAAACTTATAACATATTTTTGGCAATAAGAGAAGGTACGTATGAGTGTATGGGGCTTAGAAAGGAGTATTATAGATTTTGGGAATTTCAAAGAATTTCTCCTAATCAAGATTGTTAATCCTCTACTAATTATTCCAAATGAGGGGATATTTATAGACTTCCCTTGAATTATAATCGTTAAGGACATAAGTGGAATAGTTAGAAAATTTTTAATAATATTTAATTGATTTAACCTCATTTAAAAAAGTTAATCGCAGTAAAAAATTCGGAGCAACTCGAGAGCACCGGTCAACCAGGACAAGTTTGGTCGACCCAAGTTCTTGGGGTTCAGTCGACCGAACAAGAAATGAACTGAGGTCTCAGTCGACCGGATATGTAAGTCCAAAGGCGATTTTTTAGTTTTACGAGGTTCAGTCGACGAGACTGATTTTAAACTAAGTCAGTCGGTTGACCAGACCGTTGAGTTCCCACACGTGGGAACTCGGTTGACCAGATTGGTGATATTCAAAAAGTGCTCGGTCAACCAGGAGGTCAATAAAGTTGACTTCAAGGGGATTCGGTCGACCAGGGTCAAATGAATTGAAATGGTTCAATCGACCGGGCTGTGGTCAATCAATTGACTAAGTCCTTGGTCAGTCAATCGGGGGCAAAATGAACATGAATGGTCGGTTGACCGAGTGTGCACACTTTGTGCATTTCGGTCCTGTTTCATCTAACAAACATCCTATTCAAATAACTAACACATAGAAATGAGTGAGTGAGTGTCTTAGGGTCATTTTTACGTCTTTTTGAGGACACCGAAAAAATCCGATGTCAGTCGACCGAATGTCGACTGAAGGGTAATCCCTAAGGTCTTTCTAAGATCATTTTCATTTTGAGCTTACCTCACATACCATGTAGGTAATGTATGTAATTATTACAATCAAAACCCTTTTTACTATTGTAGACCCTTTAAACAATAATGAAATAAAGTACAACATGTATTGGATCTTTCACTTCAATTCCTTGTGCCATCATTATGATATTACCAAGATAAACCTGCACATCAACTTTGCAGACATTAAATACCTGAGTATTTGTCATGATCAAAATAGGGTATGACCTATGGGGTCAACAATTCTGTCTCGCAGCCTAAAGGTAGGAAATTTCGTGGTGGTTTCTGTGATTTTCATGGGATGACGATTTCAGGAAAGCCATAGTAAATTATCGTCAGTTCTTGTTTCTGAGTGGTAAAACTGAATCATAAATTGGGAGTAAGGACGTTAAGTTAGTAGGTCGTGTAAGGATATAGTATATTTAATATAATTGAATGAATACATTGACCGTATTAAGATAGTGGAATTTTAAGACTGTTTGTTCCATTTGTTGGGATGAACCCTAGAAGTAGCAATGCACATGCTGGAGGTAATGATGCAGGGTCTTCTAATTTGGGTGGTGGAGATTCAGATGTGGTGTTATGTAGTGTTACCCAGCAAGTGATGGCAGAAATGGCCAGAAATTTAGGGGAATGAGGCTACACAATTGAGCAGTTTACACGTATGAATCCTCCGTCATTTTTCGGAGGGGCTAACCCATTCATGGTTGAGGACTAGGTCCAGGAGATTGAGGAGACATTGGTAGTTCTCCCTTGTATAGATAAGCAGAAAGTCTTATTTGCTACGTTTAAGTTGATCGAAGAGGCTAAACGCTAGTGGAGATTAGCGAAATTGTTAGAGGAGTAGAGGCCTGTGCCTATAGCCATGACCTGGAGCCGCTTTAGGGAATTATTCTTCGAGCGGTATCTCCTCGCTACCACCAGAAATGCAAAAGTAGCAAAATTCTTGAATTTGACCTAGGGACACTTGACAGTACAGTAGTATGCCACAAGATTCATTGAGCTATCCCATTTTTCCCCATACATGGTGCCAGGCAAAGAAAAGAAGGCAAGGAAATTTGAGAGAGGTCTTAGGTAGGGTAAATATGAGTAGATAGTGGCTTCCCAAGTCCAGACCTTTTCAAAACTAGTAGATAAGGCTACAGTGATAGAGACCAGCTTGCAGAGAGGTGCTGGGGCGTAGAATCTGAGGAAGAGGCCTATGCCTCCTGGGTTCTAGGCGAGCACCAATCAGAGTCAGTGGAGAAGGCACAATGTGGGTCCATGGTAGGTGGCGGGACACCGAGTCCCTTAGGGTAATCTAACACCCCCTATTTGTGCTAGGTGTGATCGGAGGCATTAGGGGGAGTGCCGAGTTGGGATGAATGTCTGCTTCCAATGTGGTCAGCCGGGGCGTATTGTAAGAGACTGCCAAGCACAACCAGCTAATCCACCCGCTCCTAGACCAATCCAGGGGAACCATCAAACACCCCAAGGAAATCAGCAGAGGAACACCACCCTGGCGCGGGTCTATGCATTGACATCGAGAGATGCAGAGGCGGCCGACAATGTAGTGAGAAGTATGATTTCAATTTTTTCATATAGAACCATTGTTTTATTTGATTTAGAGGTGACTCAATCCTTCATAGACCGAGAATTTATCAAGGTATGTGGTATAGAAGCTCAGTCACTAGATGTCAATTTATCAGCGGCTACACCGACCGAGACCATAGTGTTGTGTAGAAAGGTACTCAAAGATTGTCCGATCAGTATTCAGAGGAGGTCTTTGCCAGCTGACTTGGTAGTTCTAGACATGCATGGTTTCGAGGTAATTCTGGGAATGGACTGGCTAGCTGGCCACTACGCCAGTTGTCGCGACGTCCCAGACCTGCCAGAAACCACTCTAGAAAATGGGTGCAATTGCGAACTGGGAGAAATGGAAGTGAATTTTGAAAAAGATATTTTTGTAGGAAAAATAATGTGTGATGGAGTCGCCACTAACCTTTTGAAGTGCGGTTAGAACACTTGATTAGTACCCCATTAGGGGTAGAATCGGTCTGCGTCACCAAAGTCGGGCTCAAAAGTACGGTTACATGAGAGGAAGGCATTAACACCTCCTATGCGCCCGTTCTTACGAATGATACCAAATTAATAAAAAATTATCCCAAAATAAATTTATCAAGCCTTTCAAAATTACTCCTTTTCAAAAATCAAAGAAAATGCACCAAATAGATACCATATAAGTATTCCCTCATAACCGAAGCGATCCAATAACCCGAAGAGTCCATGCCCTTTGTTGCAATCATCAAGATGGGAAAATCGAGAAAATAAGATACAAAATACTCTCCCAGATTTTGAAATCTCATAGGATTTTTCTAAGTAGGAAAAAATAATATTCTGAGAGGTTTTTGGAATTTGTTCGGGATGGAAATGATTTTTTGGGCTTAAAAAATATTTTTGTAATTTTTTTCTAAATGTAAAACACATTTTTTGTGATTTTTCAATATTTTTCTCGAACCTCAAAATAGTACAAATAAAATTAAGACAAAAACCATCGAGGTAAGACAAAAAACATTTTTTAGAAATTTTCTGGGTTTTTTGAATTTTTATGGATTTTCTGTAAATTTTCTAGATATTTAAATGATAATAAACAAGTGAAATGGAGAAAACTGGTGTGAACCGGTTCGGGGAATAAGCTGGTTGAGCAATGACCAGTCCGGGGGGAAAACCAATTTAAGGTCTTAGTTAAGACCATTAGTCAACACGCGTTGCCTTACGCGTGGGCTGTGTGTTCAGGTGTATGTTAAAGTGCCTGAATGATGCATGATGCATGTGTGAGCATGAATGCATGACCATGTGTATGCATGGATGTGTATGTGTGTGAATGTGTGTATGCATGAATGAGCACGTGCATGAATGTGCGTGTATGCATGAATGAGCACATGCATGAATGTGTGTGCATGCATGATTGGATACGTGCATGAATATGTGTGCATGCATGGATGAGAATGAGCATGCATGCATTGTGTGTGTAAGTTCGCGCATGAATACACATGGATGTGCGTGCACGGACTAGAATACTCACGCATGCATGCATGCGTGGACAATAACATTAATGATGATGTCATGGTTGATATCGGGATGCATGAGGTGGGTTGCATGCATGTATGTATATGAGTATGTGATTATGTGCATTGCATGCATGTACATGCATAAGCACGTGAATGTGTGTGTTCGAGTGTGAGTGCATGCATGCATGTGCATGGATGTGAATGTGTGTGTTCAAGTATGAGTGCATGCATGCATGTGCCTGAATGTGAATGTTTGTGTATGTGTGACTGCGTGCATGTATATGCTTGTGTATGTGTATGCATGTGTTTGTGTGAAATTGCATGCACGTATATGCATGTGCATGTGAGTGTATATGAATGCAAGCATGAATGTGTATGCGTGAAATTTTGTGCATGTATATGCATGTATGTGAATGCACGTGTATAAATGTGCTTAAAGGAGACCATGTACAAATACACAAGTAGTTAAAAGGGTTAGTAAGCAAATAAATAAAGGTTAGAATGCAGGAAAGTAAATGTTAGTATATAGGAATTTAAAAGTTAGTATACAGAAAATTAAAAGTTAGAGTGCAGGAAAGTAATGTTAGTATATAGGAAATTAAAAGTTAGTATACAGGAAATTAAAAGTTAGAGTGTAGGAAAGTAAATGTTAGTATATAGGAAATATAAATGTAAGTATGAGTTTGTAAATGCATGAGTTAGGATTAGTATGAATGCAAGCAAAGAAATAAAATGTTAGTAAAAGTTAGTATAAGTTAATATGTAAATTAGTTAGTTAGAGTTAGTATATAAATTAGTAAGTTAGTAAGTTAATGTGTGAAAGTGTGTGTAATAGTGGGTGAACAGTGTGTGTAAATGAGTGTGTGTAGTGTGTGAAATGGTGTGTGAGTAGTGTGTGTAATGGTGTTCACTCAGGCATTTTCACAAACACCTCACAGCCATGCCAATGAGATTAGTGTATGAATGTTGTGCATAGGTGTATGAAAGCATGTGTAGTGTGTGTAAATGCATGTTAGAAGTGTTCAAACAGTGTGTGTACGTGGGTGTCCAAGTGCGTGTATGAAGGTGTGCAGTGTGTGTTGGAGTGTGGATAGGTGTGCGCCTTCACTCTGGCATTTTCACAAACACCTCGCAGCCCTGCCAACACAACCCAACTTTTGCAAGAAACTGAATTCCCATGAAACCTAATTTCTCTCTGGCATTTTATCAAACAATTGGTAGGGTTGCTGAGGCATAGCATAGGAGCAAAGAAACTATTTTGAAATAAAGCCCACTAAGCTACCATAACACAAACAATTTAACCAAGACTCAGTGATCCGAAACAACGACTCCCAACTCCGATTATCAACAAGCTGAACTTACCTAGTCGAAAAAAAGTTTTGGGAACACGATAGAACCAGGGCGGAGAGGATAGCCTCGGGTTGGCGTGGGGTGGCAATCGGTTGTCGAAGATGGCGGCTGGTGTGGTGGCTCGGGATGGCTGCGAGAGGAGGCTATGGAGGTGGGCTGCCAAGGAGGGCCGAGAGAGGTGGTCGGGGCTGCGACTGGTGTTGCTGTTGGCCATGAAGGAGAGCCGTTGCTGGTAGTGCTTGTCGACGGAACTGATGGTGGCTGGTTGCTGGGCATGGGTGGTGTGCGAACAGTGGGTGTTTTGGTGTGTGCATAAGGTGTGTGCTTCAATGTGTGTGCAAGTGTGTGAGAGTGGTGCGTACAGGGCGTGTTTTGGTGTGTGTGTGAGGTGCGTGAGGTAGTGTGTGTGTTAGTGGTGTGTCTTTAAGCATGTGTGCAGGTGTGTTTACTTGTGTGTGTTAGTGGTGCGTCTTTTAGTGTGTGTGCAGGTGTGTTTGGGTAGTGGTGTGGGTACTCTGTGTGTGTGTGTGTTTAGGTGAGGGGCAGGTACTGAAGATGGCCACGAAAATTTTTCTTGAATTCAAGCTACTAATATTGAAATTTTCTGCTCCAACGGCTTCGAATACTCTCTTAAAGCCCAATCAAATAACGCTCGGATTCTCCCTGTCGCCCGAGGACCCTCTTGGCAAAACAAGAACTCTTCGTCATCGTCACCATCGGAGGCGGGAGCGTTCGCAAGGAGCAACCAGAGACTATCGGATCTCGAAGCCTTATCGCCGGCGAAATCGGGTTGCCTTCGGTAGTACCAAACAGAGGCGAAGACAAGAATGAGAGTGGCAGAGGAAAAGAGAATATGGCGGTGGAGACAAGTTCGGCGATGGCGACGGGTAGAGCTGCTGCCAGCTGTGAATGTTGGAGTTGGTGAGATGTGCGTGTCGGTGGGAGCTCCCCCCAAACGGCTGTGTGTGAAGCAAGGTCAGTGGTGCCGCATGCCAACAACAACGGCTCTGTGTATGGTGGTCACGGGGTGCTCTGAAGCTGCTGGATCGCCTTGACGCTGACGAGGAGGAGCAGGGGGAGGTTCTGGGGTAAAGAAAAGATCGTGGAGGTGAGGGTTATGGTGAGGATTATGGGTTGTGAGGGAGAGTGGGAAATGAGGGTGGAGATGGTTGCTTGCGGAGATGGGGTTAGTTTTTTTTGTTGGTCACGTCGTAGAGGTGCTAACAGTGATCGTGAGAGGGAGTCTGGATCCCGATTGTCTGGTATGTGAAAGGGAAGACGTGGGTGGCCGGAGCAGCATTTTCTTGTGTGCACGGAGGTGATCGTGGCTTTGGGGAACTGTTGGTGTGGCTGCGGAGATGACTGCCAGAGAGATCCGAGAGAGAGAGACCTATGAGAGAAATGAGAGGTGAGGATCAAAATAAGAGAGGATCCAAGAGAAAGGAGATGGAGGAGATGAAGATGGAAGCCGGGAGAGGTTGGGAGAGAGTCGAGAATGGAGGGATCCAAGGTTCAGGGATTAGAAGAGAGGGAAAAGGGTGAGAGAATGAGAGAACAGTGCACTCACCCACAACCACCCCCCCCCCCCCCCGGCGGGGTGTGTGCGCGAACCTGTTGTATTTTTTGTTTGTTTTGTAATAATAATAATAATAATAATAATAATAATAACAATAATACTAAAAAAAATAATAGTAATAATAATAAACTACTAATAATAGTAAGCTACTAAAAAAATAATAATAATAATAATATGTCACGCGTCGAACATGGTATTGGGACTCAGGGGTGAATTAATAATCTAACATGTCTCTGTATCATACAAATCATCCAAAGGTATAGTATAATGAATGAGGGTCGAACCCTCTGGGGTTTTCAGGCACCCTATACACATCCATACATAACAGAATATACGTAGCGGAAAAAGATTATTTTATACATAATTTGTATCATACCAGAGTCTATACACAGGAGTCCAAGTTCCATAGCATAAAACATAACCGGGTTATCAACCATACCCCAAAATGACAACCTAAAAACAACAGTCCTAGCACTTATCCAAGCGCTACCCGCGGTACACCGATCACTACGCTCATACACCAAGAAGTTAGCTTCGGTTACCCGAAGGACCTGAACAATATGTACGTACAGCAGGGGTAAGACACCTTTCAGTAAGGAAGAATACAGGTTATATCGGTGTGTGGCATTCGAGTGTTATCATGATACACAATACATACATAGTTAAAAGTGGTTCTAGTACTAGTTTCAACACTGTGCATACAAGCACACACACACATGATCAAATCTGGTGTCGTCACACCCCTTGACCCGAAGCTAGCCCGCGATACTTGGCATCCAGCCACTGACCCACAGTATCGGAGGTCCCCAGTACATGGCAAGTCCCAAACTCCCATGGCATTGTACTGGTACAAACTGGTGGATCCACACCCTTCGGTGATCAGCCGGTAAGGCTCACGCCCTCAGATATAGAACCAGACACTCTTGCCAATAGAGCCGGACACTCTTAGTACCTGGAACAACTCAGAACCCAGTTCCACTTGCATTCCACAAAACACAACTATGCATGCTCATATAACCAAACATACCATACCCATTTGGTAATCTAAAATCATGGTTTTTCAAACATAAACATTTTAAACAAAGTCAAGGCACGACCATCCCTAGTACATAGTATAAATCAACATATACATATGGTTTTTCTAACAAAACCAGGGATGCAACCTAATACCCTATTTTTCCCAAAACTATAATCATGAAAACACATAGTTTTACCCGTTAGATCCCCCTAAATGAGTAACCAAAATGTACACAGGACCGTGAACCATAGTTCTACCGAATTCGATTTCAAAAATAACCAACATAAACTGAATCCCCTTACCTTTTCCCTGAATGGCAAAACCCAAACTCCAAGGTCCCTAAACTGCAAACCGAGTTCCAAAACCTACAATGTACAGAATAGAATATACTCACAACACTGCTCTCTACAAAACTATCGAATCAGAATTGAAAATCGAGCTTTACCTCAATTTTACGCTAAAACCCAAAAATGGCCAAACCAAAAATCCGATCGTGGAACTTGTAGAGAATTCTTCCATAATCCTCATGGTAACTTTAGATTTACAATTCTCGCGATGAACAGCGAAGAAATCTAGAGAGATGAAGAGCAAGTTGAGTTTCTAGAGAGATAGAGAGAGAGAAAATGAGATTTATTAGCTGAGAAGTAATGAAAATGGATATTTATAGTACCATTGACTCAACAGTTCTCGTCGACAAATTGCATCCTCGTCGACGAGGCCTTATAGTCTTCTCATCGACGAGACCATGACCTCGTTGACGAGCTCGGTATTTTCAGATTTTCGAAATCCCTCGGCTTCTCCTTGTTGATGAGCCCCAGAAACTCGTCGCCGAGTTTCCTTACGACTTCGCCTACGAACTTTGGATTCATTGACGATGCCTGCTTAATTTCCCTTTTTGCCCCTCTTTTAATTAATTAAACCTATATTTCACGGTTCGGGTTCTTATAACCTCCCCTCCTTACAAAAATTTCGTCTTCAAAATTTGACATCTCTCATTCACAAACTCAACATACAAGCAAATACATATTCTCAATTCTAGAAAGAAACTTGCGACTACTAATACGTTGGCAGTGTTCCGTGTTTTTCCTGGAATGATGATTTCAATAAAATCATGGCAAACCATTGATGATTTTCGTGTTAGTGTGATAGGACGGACCTGGACCTGTCAAGTGGTAGTTAACATGATTAGTTGTAGATAATTGTATTAATTGTACGTGCTGTAGGAGTATTAATAGATTCCTATTGTGTTTTTAGAATGAAGCCCAAGGATAATAACCTGGGAAGTGACTCCGCGAAGACAGAAAGTGATGAGTCTCCTTCTGTGCCTCAAGGATTGACGAGGCAGGTCCTGCGAGAGATCGGGCGGAGTGTCAGGAGATGCGAACGCTCTCTTATATCTGCGAGGTGCACCATTGAGACGTTTACACGCATGCACCCTCCGACATTCTTAGGGGGATCTAACCCGATGATAGCTGAGGACTGGGTTGAGAAGACCGAGAGGGTTTTGGAGGTCTTACACTGCACGGATAGGCAGAGAGTCCTCTATGCTACCTTCCAGCTGTCTGGGGAGGTAGGGCGATGGTGGACTGTGGTGAGTCTGCTGGAGAAGCAGAGAGCCGGTCCTGTGGAGATGGGGTGGAGCCGTTTCAAGGAAGTGTTCTTTGAAAGATACTTCCCGGCTTCCACACGCGACGCTAAGGCGGATGAGTTTTTTGCACTGACTCAGGGAAGTATGACGGTGCAGGGGTATGCCACTCGGTATATAGAGTTATCCCGTTTCGTATCATGTTTGATCTCGAATGAGTACAAGAAGATTCGGAGGTTTGAGAAGGGCCTAAAGAAGGACATCCGCAGATTAGTGGGTATGCTTCAGATACGTGAATTCTCTGTATTGGTGGATAAGGCCACTGTGATTGATACCGGTATCTGAGAGGATGAAGTGGATCAGGAGCCAAAGAAGAGGCCAGTACCTTCTGGTTCTCATTTTGGATCTCGCCAGGGATCATGGAAGAAGAAGAACAGAGGCTCGGGTTACTGCCAGGATACCAAGCATCAGAGTTCTCAAGTGAGTCAGTCAGGTGATCATTGTATCAGGTGGCATAGCGGTGAATGCCAGCCATTTGGGAGTAACTGCTACAATTGTGGCCAGTCAGGTCACATGACTTAGGATTATCATGCACCGAAGAGGGGTACACCTTCTCTGAGTTAGAATCAGGGAAGTAATTAGGTATCGCGGGGAACTTATCAGGCGAACACAGCTCTAACAAGGGTGTACTCGCTTGCTCCAATAGATGCTGAGCATGTAGGAAATGTGGTGACAGGTACTACGATGTTGCTTTTAAATAGAGTTGTGGTTTTATTTAATTCGGGTGCAACCCACTCCTTTATATTTGGTAATTTTGTGAAATTGTGTGGGGTGGAGACCCAGTTATGGAAGAAGGATTGTTTATAGCTACATTATCTAGGAGTGTATCATTCTATATGAGGATGTTAGGAAACTGCCTAGTGGTAATTCAGGGGAAATTGCTACCGGTGGATCTTATGGTATACTATATGTCGGTGTTTGATGTCATATTGGGGATGGATTAGCTATTCTCCAGCTATGTTGTGATCGACTGTCATAGGAAGGTGGTGGTATTCAGATCTCCCGGGGAGCAAGAGTATGAATTTGTAGGATTGTGTGTGCGTTCGACGCCACATGTTATATCGGCACTACAAGTAAAAAGGTTACTCTAGGATGGATGTCAGAGGTACCTAACTTGCATGAGGGAACCGCCGCGGAATGAGTTGAGGCTCGAGGATATTCGAGTGGTTAACGAGTTCTCAGATGTGTTTCTAGAAGATTTACCCGATTTACCTCCAGATCATGAGGTGGAGTTCGCGATAGAGTTGCTGTCTGGTAAGACATCGATCTCTAAAGCTCCATATCGGATGGCTCCAGTAGAACTTCAAGAGTTGAAGGAGCAGTTGTAGGAATTATTGGACAGGGGCTTCATTCGACCTAGTGTGTCGCCCTGGAGAGCTCCAGTTTTGTTTGTGAAGATGAAGGACAGGTCGATGTGTATGTGCATTGATTAATGTGAGATCAACAAGGTGACTATGAAGAATCGTTATTTTTTACTTCGTATTGATGATCTCTTTGACTAGCTACAGGGGACGCAGGTTTTTTCGAAGATCGATCTACAGTCAGGATATCATTAGGTGGGGGTTCGATCTGTAGATGTTGCAAAGACTGCTTCCCAAATCAGATATGACCACTATGAGTTTTTAGTCATGCCTTTTGGGTTGACGAGTGCTCCAGTAGTGTTCATGGATTTAATGAATAGGTTTTCCATGAGTACTTGGACTAGTTTGTAGTGGTGTTTATTGATGATATTCTGGTATACTCAAAGAGTTCGGAAGAGCATGAAAGCCATTTGAGGTTGGTGCTACAAATTCTATGGGAGAAAGAGTTGTATGCTAAACTGAAGAAGTGTAAATTCTGGTTGAATCAGGTTGCATTCTTAGGCCATGTGGTGTCTAGGGACGGTATCTCAATTGATCCTAGCAAGATCGAAGCTGTGGTCGACTGGGTGAGGCCGAAGAGTGTGTAGGAGGTTCGGAGTTTCCTAGGATTGAAGGGTTATTATCGTCGGTTCGTGGAGGGGTTCTCTAAGTTGCCTGGGCCTCTAACTCGATTGACCAGGAAGGGGGTGAAATTTGAATGGAACAGTGATTGTGAGCAGTGCTTTCAAGAGTTAAAGCACCAGCTAGTTACTGCTCTGGTTTTGACTATTCCTTCGGGGGATGGTGGTTTTGTGATTTATAACGATGCGTCTCTGAAAGGCTTGGGATGTGTGCTTTTGCAGCAGGGTAAGGTAATAGCTTATGCTTCTTAGTAACTGAAGGAATACGAGAAGAATTACCCTACCCAGGATTTTGAGTTAGTTGCTATTGTGTATGCACTGAAGATCCGGAGACACTACTTGTATGGTGTGCAATGCGAGATTTTCACTAATCACAAAAGCCTAAGGTAATTTTTCACGCAAAAGGAGTTGAGTACGAGGTAGAGACGGTGGCTTGAGCTGATCAAGGACTACGATTGCACCATCAGTTATCACCTAGGAAAACCTAATATGATAGCTGATGCGTTAAGTCGGAAGTTGGAACATGCGATTGTTTCTGTAGTTGTGACTCAGCATCACATCAGACGTGATCTGGAGAGCCTGGGTATAGAGTTAGTGCTTAGTGATCATCAGGATTTCATTGCTAGTTTGGTGATCTAATCGACTTTGTTTGAGCGTATTAAAGTTGCGCAAACTAGTGATGCAGAGTTAGCTAAGATTGTAGAGAAAGTGCAGTAGGAGTTGGCTGCAGAATTTAATATCTCTGAGGGAGGTGTGTTGAGGTTTGGGACCAGGTTATGTGTTCTGAACGACGATGAGATCATAAGGACGATTCTGGAGGAAGCGCATCGTTCTTTGTATACGATACATCCGGGTAGTACGAAAATGTATCGGGATTTGCGCGAGACCTTCTGGTGGAGTGGTATGAAAAGGCAGATTGCTCAGTTTGTGGAGCATTGTTTGACATATCAACAGGTGAAAGCTGAACATCATGGGCTGGTAGGGCCGTTACAACCATTAACTATTCCAGAGTGGAAATGAGAGCATATTTCCATGGATTTTGTGATCAGATTGCCGCCAGCACTTCATGAGCAAAATGCTATCTGGGTAATCGTGGACAGGTTGACGAAATCTACTCACTTTTTACAGATGAAGGTTAGCTACCCTTTGGGTAGGCTAGCATACTTGTATGTGCACGAGATGGTTAGAATGCACGGGGTACCTGTGTTCATTGTGTCATATTGACACCCGAGGTTTACCTCTCGTTTCTGGAAGAGCTTATAGGAAGCACTAGGGATGAAGCTTACTTTACGTACAGTGTTGAACCCCCCCAAACTGATGGACAGTAAGAGAGGACAATACAGATCTTGGAGGATATGTTATGGGCTTGCGTGTTAGACTTTGGTGGTAGCTGGATACAGTTTATGCCACTGGTAGAGTTCGCCTCTAACAATAGCTTCCAGGCGAGTAGCGGGATGGCACCATTCGAGGCTCTGTATGGTTAGAGGTGTCGATCTCCTCTATATTGGGATAAGGTTGGTGAATGTTAGGTGTCAAGACCTGAACTTGTGTAGCAAGCATCTGAGAAAGTGGGTTTGATCCGAGATAGGATTAAATCAGTTTAGAGTCAGCAGAAGAGTTGCACGGATGTTTGCCACCGTGAATTAGAGTTCGAGGTGGGGGGGTAAGGTATTTTTGAGGATCGCTCCGATGAAAGGAGTGATGAG
Source organism: Malania oleifera (assembly GCF_029873635.1). Lineage (NCBI taxonomy): Eukaryota > Viridiplantae > Streptophyta > Magnoliopsida > Santalales > Ximeniaceae > Malania > Malania oleifera. The sequence continues at coordinate 37,726,901 of NC_080429.1, read as the reverse complement.
ATTTGGGAAGAAGAGCAAGCTGAGCCCGAGGTATATCGAACCATTCGAGGTTTTTGAGCGAGTAGGTCTGGTAGCATACAGGATTGCACTACCTCTAGCACTCTCGAGGATCCATGATGTGTTTCACGTATCCATGTTGAGGAGGTACGTGTTGGATCCATTGCATGTTATTAGTTACGAGGACTTAGAGATTGGTGATACTTTAGCGTACGAGGAGGTATTGTGAAGGTATTATGGCGGAATCAAGAGGTTGAGGAAGATTCTTGGGAACTGGAATCAAAAATATGCCGAAAGTATCCATAGTTGTTCTAAGTATATGTACATCACCTTACTTTGTATTGGAATAGATGGTTAGTCTTAGGGAGTGTGTGTATTTGTAAACTCTTAAGACGGTTTATGTATGTAACAATGGTATTTCTCCACCAAAAGTAAGGGTATGTATATGTTGTGATGGGGTTGTGTTATAGTAGTCGCTAGTTTTCTTTCTAGAGTTGAGTGTGTGGTTGATTGTACAATTGAATTCATGGATGAGAGATTGCAAATTTCGAGGATGAAATTTTTTGTAAGGAGGGGAGGTTGTAAGAACCCGAACTGTGATATATAGATTAAATTAATAAAGGGAGGGGTAAAATGGTAATTGAGCAGGCTTCATCGACGAAGCCAGAGTTCGTCGATGAAGGCCTTATGTTGCTCGACTACGAAGTGCAGGGTCTCATCGATAAGGGGAAGCCGAGAGGTTTCGCGAATGCGACGAATGCAGGGGCTCGTCAATAAGGAGAAGCCGAGGGGTTTCGAGAAACTAGAATCTCAGGTTCGTCAACGAGGCCACTGTTTCGTCGACGAGCTGTCTACATGGGCTCGTCAACGAAGACGCCATTCATTGACGAGGACGGCTGAGTCAAAGGGCTATAAATATCCATTTTCCTTTACTTCTAAGCTAAGTAATCTAGAAATCCTCTCTCTCTCTCTCTCTCTAGAACTCGAAGGGCATTCTCTTTCTCTAGATTTCTTTGTCGTACGTTGCTCAAATCATAGATCCAACGTTACCATGAGAATTAGGGAAGGATTCTCTACAAGTTTTACGGATCGGATCCTCATTTCGGGCGTTCTCGTGTTTTGACTCAAAATTGAGGTAAGGCTCAGTTTTTAATTTTGATCTGGTAGTTATGTGGGGAATAGAATTGTGAGTATCTTCTATACTGTGTTTTATAGGTTTTGAGAACTCGGTTCATTGTTTAGGGGCCGTAGAGCTCGGGATTGATCAATTGGGGAAAGGTAAGGGGATTCTATTTATGTCGGTTATTTTTGAAATCAGACTTTGTAGAATTGTGGTTCACGGTCTTGTGTGCGTTTTGGTTACTTATTTGGGAAAATCTAACAAGTAAAATTGTGAGTTTTTCATGTTACAGTTTTGGGAAAAAGGGAGTATTGGGTTGTATCCCCGGTTTTGGTTGGAAAACAGTAAATATATTGTGATATATATTGTGTTATAGGGATGGTCATGCCTTGACTTATTTAAACTGTATATATTTGGAAAATCATGATTTTATATTACCAAATGGGTGTGGTTTGTTTGGTTATATGAGCATGCATGGTTGTGTTTTGTTGAAATGTAATAGAAACTAGGTTCCGAATTGTTCCATGTATTTAAAGAGTGTCCAACTTTATATTTGAGGGTGTGAAATATCACCTGTCATGTTTGGCATGAGTGTCCGACTTTATATCCGAGGGAGTGAGCCTTACCGGCTGATCACCGAAGGGTGTGGATCCACCAGTTGTACCAGTATGATGCCATGGGAGTCTGGGACTACGCCATGTGCCGGGGATGCCGTGTAATGTAGGCTGACTTCGGGCCGAAGGGTGTGACGACACTGGGTTCTTGATCATGTGTGCGTGCGTGTATGCACTGTACTGGAACTATTTTGTGAAAATACTAGAATTGCATTTAATTGTGTATGTTTTATGTATCATGATAACACTCATATGTCGCATACCGATGTAACCTGTATCTGTCTTACTGAGAGGTGTCTCACCCTTGCTGTACGTACATAATTTTCAGGCCCTTAGAGTAACTAGAACTAGTGTCCTTATGAGGGAGCGTAGTGGTCGGTGTACTGTGAGAGGTGCTTGGGTAAGTACTAGGGCTGTTTCGGGTTGTCTTTTGTTGTTTTGACTAACACCCGGATTATGTTTTGTATTGTGGGACCTGGATTTCCTTTTGTATAGACTTTGGTATGCTATAAAATATGTATAGAAAGACTTTTCTTTCGTTATTTATCTGTGGTGTATGTGAATGTGTATAGGGTGCCTGGGAACCCTACGGGGTCGGACCCTCATTCATTGTGATGTATCGTTGGATTTGTATGATACAGGGATAGGTTAGGTTACTATTTCACCCTTGGATCCCATTACCGGGTTTGTGGCGTGACAATATGACTTCAAGCGACCGAACTTGGTAGTGTATCTTACCTCGGTCGACCGAATAGTGGACTAAGTCAATAAGTTGACTTGAGTTCGGGTGACCAAACCGAATTGGTCGTAGTGCCTTCGGTCGAGCGAACATATACTAAGTTTTGGTTCAACAACTCAGGTGCTCAAACTTTTACATTCAAAATACCCTCGAGCAACCAAATTGCCAACTTCGGGTTACCAAACTTAAGAACAGGCAACTGAAGCTCGAGCATTTGAAAAATCGCCTGGTTCAGCCACTCGAATATAAACTCGGGCACCTGAATATGGAAAACTCGTTTTTTCCATTGTGTCTGTTCGGGCGACCAAACCTTGGACTTGATCAGCCAAAAGTCTCGGGTTGACATATTTTTACTATGGGTTAAAAGGGGTAAATCAGGGTTAAGTTTTTAATTCTCACTTAAAACATTTCGAATAATCCCCTAGGTGTCCCTAACAGTTATTTTTTTTCCAATGCATATATATACTAGTTCATTTGCACAATTAAAATAAGATTAACTGTGATGCCCCAATTTTCATACAAATTTTTTCTATACACAATAATAAATAATTTACACGTCATCGACAAGATCCATAAATCGGCCATGTCAACAATCCTAATACCATTCATACGACCTGACCCGACTCGCATTGGGTACCGGGTAAAGAGTCATTTTATTTATATAACCTAATAGTGGAAGATAATACATACTTAACAACTAGAATACAATACCCAAAGTATCAACATAAATATATACATCACCATAACAGACTCAAAAACAACCTAACCCTAGGAGAATTACACTTCCCCTGGTCCAAAAACTCACCCTGCGTGTCAAGGTCCCAGCTCCCTATGGTCACGGAGCTCTATCGCCTGGCTTATCTTTGTCCATTGAAAAATTTAGATAATTTGGGTGAGACAAATCTCAGTAAAAAGGAATAAATTATTTACAGTGTGTGGCCATATGAGTTCACTTATAACATGCTTTACTTTTCAAAACAACATTTCATCTGAGAAAATACACTGATATTCACATTCTCATAATTATATAAATATACAACACAATCTTTTATAATCTTTAAAACCATTTCTCAAATTCAATGATTTCCAACACATAATTATCTATGAATTTGCTAAGAATAGGAAAGATTACCCACTCATACAGGTAGCTTCCCTCTGCCCTAACACGTTATACAGCCAGGTATGACCACATCCGATACCTATCAAGGCACTCACCTTACTCAGTAAGCCCTTAGGCGGAGAGTTTCACTTCGCCTCAATTATTTATATTATTAACTCATACATTTCCATTTCTCAATTTTATCATTTTCCATTTCTCAATTTTCATTCTTTCTTTCATTTCTCATTTTAGCCAATTTTATCATTCTTTTACTTTCTGTTTCCATTTTATTTTCTAACTTATAAGTATCCTTGGTATCAAATACCAACATCGCATCTGTAAATCATGGCCACCCTGAGGATCTTTCTTTCCACACCATGCTTCCCCCTATGGTCAGGGTTGTGCGGCCCAAAGGCTGGATCTAACCACTGTTGGCCGACTCAGTTAGATCAAAATATCATATCGCGTCTGTAGTACGACTGACCGACCTATAACCCTAATCTAGACTTAGGGGGCCCAACAACCCTACAAAATGACATAGTCGACTATCACGCCACACGCTCCAAGAGTCCGTGTGGTTGCACTACACCACTAGCAATGGTACCGTACTCAATATCATAACCATCCATCAGGGTTTACTACCACATACCCGCAATTATTATGCGGTATGGACATTTCATCAAACATGTTTCAGTATATCACAATTTAGTTCAATATATATATTCTCATCATTTTCTGTGACCTATAACCCTAATTTGGACTCAGGGGGCCCAACAACCCTACAAAATGGCACAGTCGACTGTCACGCCACACGCTCCAAGAGTCTGTGTGGTTGCACTACACCACTAGGAACGGTACCGTACTCAATATCATAACCATCCATCAGAGTTCACTACCACATATCTGTAATCATTATACGGTATTAGCATTTCAACAAACATGTTTCAGTATATCACAATTCAGTTCAATATAAATATTCTCATCATTTTCTGTGCGCATTCCATCATCTCATAATAATATATATTATATTTTGCGTATTTCCACATTTCCCAAAATACTCATATCAGTAATTTATACAAACTCATTTTTCATGCAAATAATTTTCACTCACATATAAATACCACATTTCATTATTTTCCACTAATCATATCAATCATTCTCATCTCAATATTTTCTCAGAAAATACCCATCGTTATATTTTACATTTTTCAACACATGTCATGTGCCACACAATTTTCATCTAATATTCATAATGTATTAATTTCACACTCCAAAGCATCACAATTTAATATTACTCAAATGCCACACAATTTATCTAATATTTATATCATAGTAACTTTCAGACAAAATATCATATGCTCATTTTCACATATTAATTTAAATAGAAATTCTAAAAATGCTGCTATAATTTAGTCCCTTTACATGGCTTACTGAGAGTCTCGTTAACACCTAGATCCTATGCTCTTACCGTCCGAAACTCAAATCCTGCAATTCGTATTTTTCCCAAATTAATTAACTCATTTTCCCTAAAATAATACTCAATTAACCTTCTCTAGGCCTCATACACCCAAATTATCTAAATTTTTTAGGGGACAAAGGTAGGCTAGACGATAAAGCTCCGTGACCATAGGGAGCTGGGACCTTCACACGTAGGGTGAGTTTTTGGACTAGGGGAAGTGTAATTCCCCTAGAGTTGGGTTGTTTTTGAGTCTGTTATGGTGATGTATATATTTATGTTGATACTCTGGGTATTGTATTCTGGTTATTAAGTATGTATTATCTTCCGCTGTTAGGTTATATAAATAAAATGACTCTTTACCCGATACCCAATGCGAGTCTGAGCCTAGGGAAGGTTAGTTGAGTATTATTTTGGGGGAAATGAGTTACTTAATCTGGGGAAAATGCGAATTACAGGATTTGAGTTTTGGGCGCTAAGGGCGTAGGATTTGGGTGTTAACGAGATTCTCAATAAGTCATGTAAGAGGAATAAATTATAGCAGCATTTTTAGAATTACTTTTTAAATTAATACTAATTAATTAAAAATAATCCCCTTAATAACCCCCATATCCCAAATTTGGGGTTTTACCCACGACGATCCCACGAGAAATCCGCCCTACTAGACTTGTAGAGAATCATCCTTAGATTCTTGTGGTGGTATCCGATCGTCAATTGGGTTTATAATTTGTAAGAAATTGAGAAAAAAAGGGGAAATTGGCTTATCCCAGGAGATACGCCCACGCCGCTCTTTCCACCGATCCGCTCCGGTAGAAATGAAGGTAGTGGAGAATGGAATCCAGTGGTATCTTCTGATTTTCGATCGGGTGAAAATCTATCACAAAATTGAGGAGAGAAGAAGAGAGAATGAGAAGAGAGAGAGAGAAACTGCGCAGGAGACCTGCACAGAAAGAAATAGAAAAGGAAGAAGTGGGGGTCTGCTTTGCCTTCCTAAAGGATCCTTCAGGAAGGTTTATAATAATAATAATAATAATAATAATAATAATAATAATAATAATAATATAAGATTTAATTAATAATAATATATTTTATTATTAAAAATAAAAATAAAAATAAATTTTAATTATTTTATTTTTTTTCTTTTTTTAAAAAAATTTAATTAATTATTTTTTCATTTAATTTAATTTAATTTTATTTAATTTTATTTTTTAAAAAATCACTCTACTAATCTTGTATAGTCATTTATGGGATTATTACATTAACACCTAGATTATCTTGAAAAATTTCTGAAATTTCAGTGCTCATATTTCATATAGCAAGCCAAATACACTCTTTCTTTGTGATTCTCTTAACAAACCTAGTTTCCAAAAGAGTGTTAGTGTGTGATCTAGATTAGCTTCTCTTACTCAAAACTCTCTTTGATATATATTGATTGTTTGATTTCATTGGAGAGTTTTAACTAAGGTTTTCCCCCAATTTAACTAATATTTTTTGTGTGGGGAAACTTGTAGCTAGTGGGTCTTTGCATCACCATTGCAAGACTCACTTGGCTTGTATTTTTTGATTGCTCGAATATTTTCACAAGCATTATTTTCAAACATATTTTGAGCTACATTTTGAGAAAATCATTTAAGAGATTTTTTGACACCCTTGTTGCAACTCTTTGAAACACTTGTAGTGATTGATTAACATTAATTGTTAGTTTCAAAGAAAGATTGTTTGTACACTCTTTGAGGTTATTGCACATTGACATTTGTAAGAGTGTAGTTGAACACAATGCACAGAGTTTATAGTTTCTATATTGTGTTGAAGTGCATTGATTTGTATTGATACATATTCGCTTGATTAAGAAGCATTACAGTGTACCCGGTTCATATTGTATTTCAATTTGTTGTATTCTAGGCGTGGGCTTGAAGAGGGAGACTAGCCTCGGTGAATAGTCTTTGATTGGCTTTGACCCGGTTAGGAAAGTTAGGTGCACCATCCTGGTAAGGTGTTTGTAAAACGGTGTCGTTCCACCTGTTGCGTGAGACGTAGTGCAATCCTTGTGCTGGTGAGCCAAGGCGGGGACGTAGGCAGTATTGGCCGAACCCCGATAACATATATGGTGTTAGTTTTACTTTCCGCAATTTATTTTCTGCACACACACACACACACACACACACACACACACATATATATATTATGTTTATTGTTTGAATATCTAGTTGGATTTGCAATTACATAAAAAGACCCTAGGTTGTGTAATACTGCTGCTAGATTGGTTGACCTAGGGATCAATTTTTAAATCACCAATTCACCTCCCTCTTGGGATTGCACCAAAGTCAACAATTGGTATCAGAGCCTCGTCACTTAGACTTAAATGTTAATTTGTAAAAAGATCATGATGGCTTGTGTTGGTGCATCCCCATCGTGTGAGGGAACGTAATCTACGAACCCTCTAATATTTTACAGTAAAAATTTCACCAAATGGAAATTTAGAATGATTGTATTTGTTAAAGCTTTAAATTGGAGGTTTAGGAAAGTTATTGTTGAAGGAAATGTTGTGCCTATGAAAAACATTAATTCTGTTGAAGTTCCCAAATTAGAAAATGAGTTGAATGATGATATGTATTTATTGTAAATAAATTTTGATGGCATGAACACTTTGATGCGTGCTTTAGATTCTAACGTTTTGTATGAAGTTATGACATGTAAAATGTTAAGGAGATATGGGAGGAACTTGAAAGGAGATATGTAACAACTATGCAGGAAAAGGTGATCACTCCTTGTGATTCAAGCTATATGGATCTTAAAGGAGGTAAATAGTGCTTCGTAGCTCTAACCGACGATGGGGTAAACTCATCTCCTCCTACATTATTAGATAACCTTGGTAATGATTCATGTGATGATTTGAATGATGCATCTGATAATGAATCATGTGGTAGTTCTAATAGTGAGAGCATGCCTACTTATGAAGAATTGCAAATTGAATATGTTAGAATTCATAAGTCACTTGTTAAAGCGAATAAAAGATATAATGCTTTGGAAAAAAAGTTTGAGGCATGTATGAAAGAATGTGAATCAAAAGTTTTTGTTGAAAGGGAAAATGATTTAAAAATCAAATAGCTAGTAAACAAGAATGAAAATTTAGAAAAAGAACTAAATGTTGTGAGATCTCAATCTTCAAGTGATAATAATAAATATCATCTTATTGCAGAACTTGAATGTAAAGCAAACAACATGACCAAAAAGTTTGTTAAATTACAAGATGTTTGCAAAGGTCTTAAGAACTTAAAAATATAAGATTTGGAAAAGAAATTAGAAGATCAAGTTAAGGTCATCTATACATTCACAAGAGGCGAGGACAACTTTAATAAGTTGTTAGGATCACAAAAGATGACCTTAGATAAGGAAGGTATTGGATATAACAGAGTTAGAAATAGAAAGAAGAAAAATATGTACACAGGGTACTTCGTGAGAGATCATTATGCTAGTACCTCCTTTGGTCCATACACTCACACCTATTGTGCTTTATGTAAAAAGAAAGGCCGCACGAAGTTCAATTGCCCATTCAAACGGAAGGGTGTGAAAATGAAGAAGTTTGGAGAGTCAAAGAAAAATTTGAGCCTATTTCACCTTAACTCTAGGTGAGCTGAGTGTTAAATGGCCATTGTTGATGGTCTCATTTGTCCTTAAGTCAAGCATAAATCATATAGGTATTCTTTGTTTAGAAAAAGTAAAAAATTGGAAAGTTTGATTTTGCCTGGATCCATCGGTCGACTGAACATGAATGTTTAACCAGGATGTTGACCAGTTCGGGCTACCGAACTTTCAGTGCAAAACTCATTCGAGCTACCGAACTTGCGAATTCAGACGACCAAATTGAGTTTTGGGCTACCAAGTGCTAGGGTTTCAGATTTCAAGATAAGTTTGGTTAACCAAACTAAAAGCGACTGAAACATTCGGGCGACTGAACTCCAGAAGTTGAAAAGTCAGCATGTAGAGACCTAAAGAATTATGATATTTAAATAATAAAAGAGGGAGGAAAAGGTAAATTGTAAAAGGGGTTACAGTAGGTCCTCATCAACGAAGTGGCTTATTAGGATCGTCGACGGGGACACGTGTCTCGTCGATGAGACATTACCGAGAGGCTATTTGCAGCTTTGAATTTCGTCGATGAAAAATGATCATTCGTCGACGAACTTCCTTCATGTCCTCGTCGACAAAGTGACGTAGCTTGTCGAAGAGTGCAGGTGTATAAATAGTCTAAACTCCATTTTTCTGCAGAAAATTCCGCAAAGAATCACTCCCTCTCTCTCCTGTTTGTCCCCTCTCTCTTCTCTCTAAGATTCTGTGTCCATTCTTTATCGGATCGACGATCTGAAACTGCCATGACACTCTTAGGGAAGTTCTCTTCAAGTCTGCTAAAGTGGATCGTTGGTGGGGCTAGCTTGGACTACATCCCAAATTCAGGGTAAAACTTTTTATTTAGTATTTGACTTTCCTGCAGTTGTAGAAAATGTATTAGTCAAAGAAATACTAAAGTTTTGTTTAGGGAGATGTTGTTTTCAGGGTGTTGAACGAAAAACTCTGCGGGTGTAAGACTAGATATTGTAGGGGTTTTTCAGAAATCAGGTAAGGGAAATATGCTATGCTAGGAATTTTAGTATGATTGTCAGCAAGAATGATATGTTTTACCAGATTATTACTATTCAAATTATAATATATTTGTATAGCAGAAAATACAGATTTTAGAACAAGTAAATTTATTTATTTAAATTGTGTGGCATGAGTTTATAACAAAATAGTACAGTATTTATACAGTTTACAAATACCATGTTTTACATTATATTAGGTGGAAAATACCATGGAATAAATATATGTTTTATAAAATGATGATTTTCAGAATGCATATAGATAGAAATTTTACAGAGTATTCAGAATACCATGATTTATCTATTTTCCATGATACTATGATTTACAGTATATGTATAGAAACATATATTTTCAGCATTTTTAAAATACCATGATTTCAGAACCATAACACCCAGATACTCAGATATTCAAACAGTTATTCAGATATACAAATATTAAATATTCAGTGAGTTATCCAGATTTTCAGATCAGTTTTACAATGTTATAGTTATTTCAAAAACATGATAAAACATTATTATAGTAATATCAGTTACTTATATAGTATTAGAACCTGATGGTTCAGATTCAGTTAGCAGAGCATGGTACCGTAGCTATTTTCAGTTTATAGTGCAACCACATTACTCAGATAGTATGTGGTATTCAGCAGTTGATCATGCCTACGTTGTGGATAGGCCCCTTCAGATAAGGGTTGAGGAGGCCGATCTGACTTTTGGAGTTCAGTTGACATACCCTGGTCACCTAGCTAGGATAGGTCCCGCCTTCGGGCCGCACAACCTTATCATGAGGGGTTAAATCATGACTTTCAGTTATCCATCTAGGGAAATTTTCTCAGTTATTATATACATGTATATTCAAGTTTATAGAAACCATAGATATATCTATGTATTTTAGAAGTATTATGTTCAGAAAAACAGTTTATGATAAGCAGCATAGGTATAAGCTATAATGAAATGTTATATGTGTTTCGCAGATTCAATTATTTATGGAATTTCCAAATCAGTTTTATAATGTGTAAACTCACCTGCCACACACTAGTAATAGCATATTTCGTCTTACTGGGCATTGTCTCATCCCAGTGATTTAATATTTTTTAGGTGATCCAGTTAGGCGAGCAGATCATGCTCGTAGATAGAGGAGACTTCTGTACTACCCTATTTGTAGGGTAAGTGTTTTTAGGAAGTTAGTTTGAGTAGTCCCTAGGTTCAGTCGAGGGTATTTTTGGAATGGTTGTGTATGTATATTTTGGGAATTATTTTGACACTTTGGTATTGTATATATTGACATGGTTGTATGTATTCATCTTCTCGCTGTTTAGGTGGTTTATTGCTTCTTAGATTCCATGGGTTCTATCTGGTACGTGATGTTGGTTTGTTTTATATTAAAAGGTATCTGAGCAAAGGAAATTTCACATTTAATTTATGTAGGAAAAAAAAAAAGAAAAAAGGGCAAGAAAAATCAGGTCGTTACATAGCAGACCGAACGTGAGTTCAGCCAAACAAATAGACTCAGTGGCATGTGCAATTATTGCGATTCAAGCGACCAAACATATATTTGGGCGACCGAACCTTGCACCATATATATTTTGGCCACGAAAACCTGTTCATTTTCACTCACTATTTCAGAGAAACCCAAGAGCCCTTCACTCCCTACTGCTCCCAAGTCTTACTCTAGTTTTAGTCCACCACATAATTCATTCTTCTGAGTATGGTAGCTGACCAAAGACGAGCTGAATCAGACATTGCTCTTGATCAATGGTTCTTATCACTAGGGAGGAAAGCTAAGTACAAGAAGGTCTTCAGGCTCAAGGAGCCCATCCTAGATAAGGTTTTGAACATTGAGTTTATGCAAAATCATTTTGATAATATATTAGAAATGTTCAGATACCAGGGATGGTATAACTTCATCAGTTTTTAGCCTAGCTAGTGCTGGTGAGGTTATTCTATGCCAACTTAGGGCAGGATGACGATGGATATTATTCTAGGGTCTTTGAGATAGATATCCGGTTTGATGACAGATATCTTGTAAGGACTTTTGATATACAGAGGGGAGAGTTCAATGTTCCCGAGTCTAGCTCCAATTGGATCAATGAGCAAGGGTTCACGGTAGAGCATTTTGTTAACCTTGTTATGACAAACCCAGTAATTGACTTGAATCACACACCCAGCTACAGATCCTTAACAATAGAGGCCAAAGTTGTGCATCATCTGATATCCTACAACATATTGCATAAGTTAGGATCGAAAGATCATATTTCGTATCTTGACTGCTTTGTGATGTGGTGCTTGTACACTCATAAGAAGCTCGACCTTCCCAATCTGATCCTGAACTGGATGTTTATAAAAACAGTGGGAAAAAGGATTGTTCTTTCATATGGGGGCAACCTGAATTTTATATTTGTACAGGAAGGAGTCCTCAGATCCTCATATGCTGTGATTAGCAAGCTGAAAGCCACAGACCAGTTCTCCTCTACTACATTGAGGCTGATGGGCTATGAGTTGGTTGGCAACAAATGGCTGTCAACTATGTAGAAAAGAGGAAGAGATCCCCAGGAAGCCACTCAAGACCAGCCTCACGCACCATCTAATGCATAAATTATGGCCGCCATCACTGGTCTCTCATCCTCCATTAGTGAGCTTAAAGGGATGATGCAGAGCGAGATCAGGGAGTTGGCATCATCATCCGAGGCGAGGTACATCGAGCTTCGCACTGAGTTCAGTGAGTTTCAGTCAGTGATGAGGGCCAACTTCCACATCCTCAGTGAGCGTCTCAGAGACATGGGCGAGGACGATGGTAAGGAGCTGATGGAGGTGAGTGGAGAAGAAGATAAAGGGCTTGTTGAAGGAGAAGCCTAGAGGAGTTTTGAGAGTCCGCAACTTTTATATTATTTCCACGCTCTTTTTAAATGCTCATCTAATTATGTAATATTTGATACAACTTTTATATTTTACTTTGGCACTACTCTTTCACCCACCACACACACATTTTCTGATGATGGGTATTTTTGTGGTATGGTGGATGATTTTATGTATCATATGATGGCATGCACGGGTCCTGTAATATCTGATTATTTTGTTGCATTGCTTGATACCTCCTACATGGCTGATGCAGTTGATGAGTATTGCCTGCTGGTTGATTGATATAGGTTCTTGTATGCTCAAACTCAATATTATATTGTTTGTTCGAACTTTTCTGAGTGCAGGGTTTTTTATGGGAAATGTCCTGTTTACAAATGGCATGCTGCCAACTTTACGTTTGACATTTCCCAAATCAATCAATTGTTTTGCTAAAGGATCATTGCATAAACTTAAATTGCATTGCATGACTTCATCACTTACTCCAATTAACATGTGATGTATGAAGCCTGTGTGCGTGTTTAAGTTCATATCTAGTTATGAAATTTAGAAGTATTGAACTTTATGACATCTAGATGATGAAGTATTCTTGAAAAATAAGTGATATATCCAGGTTTTTGAAAGCAGATTTCTATGGCAAAGGACTATATTTTAAATGAAGTGCTGCCAAAATTTTCACCTTGAACTACATAGATCTTATATTTCATAACGCTATAAACTTTCAAAGAAGTATGTGTATGTATCCAGATCATTGGGTTATAAGCATTAAATCCATATTCAATCAGATTTGATCTAGATATCATGGCAGGACAAAACTTCCATGTTCAATGGCTTGTATGCTTTATAGAGTTGCATTTGAAACCCAACCATGTTTTCAAATTGAAAAAGGGAGCCTCTGATGTCTAAAATTCTATCTTCTCAGGATCTTTCAAACAATATATCTTTGCTTGTTGATGATCTAAGCTTTAAAATGCTCAAATTGTATGAACAGATATAGTGCATAATCTTAAGGGGAGTTACAGCTCTGAAATTTTTTTAAAAATCTATTTTTGTTTCATACTTTAAACATTTGGATATCTTGCATGCTGCATATCTAGTATGTCTCCTGATTGTTGCAAGTTACATTCATGATTATTAATTTGAGTTGTACTGGATTGATTGAGTTGTTTATCATGGCAAAATTGTATTCTCATACTTAACCATGTCGTTGGAATACATATTGCTTTTGGGAAATGCTTTATTTTCAAACGGCATGCTGCCAAAATTTCCAAAATTTTTCCAAAACCACATTTGTATTTGAATGATTATTTTCATGTTTGCCTATATATATTTAAATATTTATCTAGGCCCTTTTTACTATTACCAAAAGGGGGAGAAGTAGGCAAGTATTTGTCATCATCAAAAAGGGGGAGATTGTTGACCTTATGGGTAATTCCTTGTTTTGATTATGACAAATACTCCGATATTTAATGTCTGCGGAGTTGTTGTGTAGGTTTGCAATGACTATATCATATGATGGCACCTGGAGACCCGGAGGAAAATGATGACCCTAGTTGATCTTTATTGTTGTAATTCTTATTTATTTGGGTTTGTAATAATTATTTATTCAAAGGTCAATAATAATCAGTGCATGGCATGCATGTAGGAACCATAAGCTCTTAAACGACCTTAGAATGACCCTAAGTCCCAGCACTTGCACCTAGGAAAGTCACCTCTATCACATACATTATCTAGGAAATCATATGTTTTGACTTAGGGCTTAAAATGCAAAATCATATGACTTTGGGCGACTGAACTTGGCAGTGTATCTTGCCTTGATCAATCGAACAGTGGACTAAGTCAATAAGTTGACTTGAGCTCGGGCGACTGAACCGAAGTGGCTATAGTGCTTTCGGTCGACCGAACATATACTAAGTCTTGGTTCAACAACTTTGGCGCCCAAACTCTTACATTCAAAATACCCTCGGGCAACCGAATTGGCTAGTTCGAGTTACCAAACTTAAGAACAGGCGATCGAACCTCGAGTATTTGAAAAATCGCCTAGTTCAACCACCCGAATATAAATCCGGGCACCTGAACATGGAAAACTCGCTTTTTCCATTGTGTCTGTTTAGGTGACCGAACCTTAGGCTCGGTCGACTGAAAGTCTCGGGTTGACATATTTTTACTATGGGTTAAAAGGGGTAAATCAGAGTTAAGTTTTTAATCCTCACTTACAACATTTCTAATAATCCCCTGGGTGTCCCTAATGGTTATATTTTTGCCAATGCCTATGTATACTAGTTTCATTTGCACAATTAAAATAAGATTAGCACCTAGATTATCTTGAAAAACCTCTGAAATTTGAGTACTCATATTTCATATACCAAGCCAAATACACTTTTTGTGATTCCCTTGATAAACCTAGTTTCCAAAAGAGTGTTAGTGTGTGATCTAGATTAGCCACTCTTTCTCAAAACTCTCTTTGATATCTATTGATTGTTTGATTTTATTAGAGAGTTTTAGATAAGGTTTTCCCCTGGTTTAACTAATATTCTTTGTGTGGGAAAACTTGTAGCTAGTGGGTCTTTGCTTCTTCGTTGCAAGACTCACTTGACTTGTGTTTTTTAATTGTGCGAATATTTTCACAAGAATTTTTTCAAACATCTCTTAAGCTGCATTTTGAGAAAATCATTTAAGAGATTTTTGTACACCCTTGTTGCAACTCTTTGAAACTCTTGTTGTGATTGATTAACATTAACTGTTAGTTTCAAAGAAAGATTGTTTGCACACTCTTTGAGGTTATTGCACAATAACATTTGTAAGAGTGTAGTTGAACACAATACATAGAACTTATAGTTTCTATATTGTGTTGAAGTGCATTGGTTTGTATTGGTACATATTCACTTGATTGAGAAGCATTACAGTGTACCCAGTTCGTATTGTATTTCAATATCTGTTGTATTCTAGACGGGGGCTTGAAAAGGGAGACTAGCCCTGGTGAATAGTTTTGGATTGGCTTTGACCCAGTTAGGACAGTTAGGTGCACCATCTTGGTAAGGTGTTTGTAAAACGGTGCTGCTCCACCCATTAAGTGAGCCGTAGTGGAATTCTTGTGCTGGTGAGCCAAGGCAGAGACATAGGCAGTGTTGGTCGAACCCCGATAACATATCCAGTGTTAGTTTTACTTTCCACAATTTATTTTCTACACCGGTATGTTTTATGTTTCTTGTTTGAATATCTGGTTGGATTTGCAATTACATAAAAAATCCCTAGGTTGTGTAATACTGTTGTTAGATTGGTTGACCTAAAGATAAGTTTTTAAATCTCCAATTCACCCCCATCTTGGGATTGCACCAAAGTCAACAATTAGGACTTAATTTGGAGGAAACCTGAAGAACTAGTTGGCAGGCTGGCAGACGAGGTAGAGGAAGCAATGGAAGCGAAAACAGAAGCTGAAGCCGGGGAACATCACTTCCCTAATGTTCCTTTAAATGCTCTAGAGGCACCACCAGTTGATGCCATCCTAGAGTGCCTGGATAGACTTGAGTTGGACATGAAGGCACGTATGGATGCAATGGAACAAGAAAATTGTGCCCATTTTGACTCATTAGACTAGAGTCTCATCGCCATTCTTGGCCATCTGTATCGCACCCACTAGGGACCCCTCATTTTTTGATGAAGGCAAAGGGGGGAGAAAGAAAATATTGTATTGGGGGAGAAAGAAATATTATATTGGTGTTGATGCAGACTAATTGATGTATGTTTTTGACTGCTATTGATGCATGATGTATGTTTTTGGCTATCATTGATAATTGCTTGACTGACTGACGTATGCTTATTTATATTGGATGGATATCTTCAAAACTTTAACTCTTATTTGAATTTTAATCTTGGTTTTGCTTAGTTAACAATATTATTTGATGAAACTTGATAGCTGGTTGAGTACTACTGTTGATACTGTTGAGCAATACTATGATATCATACAGGTCATGTTGAGTACTACTTGTATGATATCACAGGTTGTGACTTTTGAGTAATTCCACTGCCACATCATTTTTATAAGTCACATATATGATTGTTGTGTACTACTGCTTGCCACTATGTGAACTGGTTATTTACATTGTGATATACATAAATTCATTTAGAGTTAAGACTTGTTGGATAGATGGTTCACTTGTTTACATATATTGCTTGATTGTTGAGTATACCGATTGCTATTTGTGAAATACTGTTGAACTGTGGAAACTCTGCTAAACCAAACTTTTTGAAATTATGCATGTTTATAAATCGTAAGGTTGAATATTTTTTAACGATGCATAAATTGCATACAGTAAGGGGAATGAATGTTTTCAAAAATTTCAAATCAAGTTTGCATATTTTGAGGGGGAGCATTTTTAAAAAAAATATTACAAAAAAATACCAACGGTTTGCTATCATCAAAAAGGGGGAGAATGTTAGCCTTAGTGGCTAAGGTTTCCCATTCCAATAAGTTTTGATGATAACAACACATTAGGGACCCTCAGGTTAACTAATCTACCTTCTTAAGTTGAATTCAGGTATACAAGACAATACCCAAGCAAAGCATACTCATTGAACATCTAAAACACAACCAGAGTTTATACCAGAGTTTATATGAAGACTTGTTTTGTTTACATGCATGTTGGGTTGTGTGTGAGGTAGGATCATCTTGTAACTCTTGTGTGTGTGATGATGGTAAGAATACTTTCCAAGAGATGAGCAATGCATATGCATATAGTACATGTTAGTATAGGACATCATAATATGTTTTCATATACATACCGAGTCACGCTAAGTGCATAAGATGTCAAACGAGCTTTCAAACTTGGTTTTATCAAACAAGACATCTTACACTCATTTAGACCTCATTTGGACAAGCCTAAAACATCATTAGATTTAATATAACTCATTGGCACTTGTCCTTGCATAGGCTACCTTACATAGAGGCTTTTTAGTGAGAAAAATAGGGGATTCGTCGACTAGTATATTGCACTCGTCAACCACAGAATCCAGTAGCCTTACATGAGGATCTGCCCAAGAGACTAGTCAACGAATACAGGGGACTCGTCGACGAGAAGTGACTGACTCGTCGACGAATGTGTTTTGGCTTGTCAACGAACGAAAACAGTAGCTATTTACGTTGTCTTAGCCCAAGTGACTCGTCGACGAGGGCATGGCACTCATCAACGAACTGATGGCGGAAGACTGTAATAAATGTGCAACAAATGGCTAGTTTTTTCTTTGTCTTGTCTCCATTAATGCCCAATGGCTAGCCTGTGACTTACTCGTCTCCTTGGCCATAAATATAACCTATTGGCATTCATTAAACACATTGATGAATATTGGTTGTTGATAATATTATTTGAAGCATTCATTCTAGGTTTTCATATTGCTCAAAGCTCTCTTGCACTTTGTTCTTGTTTATACTTCATTTGCAAAAGAGAGTAGTGTGAGGTTTCTACTTGTAATAGCAGCTCAAGAAGGAGCGTCTCATGTTATATCAACTTACTATTAATTCATTGTGTATTGGGAGGTTCTTGGTGAGCCATTGGTAAGGTAGTTCTTGGTGAGCTCCTTGGTTTAGCTCTTGGTGAGCACCTGGGATTGGTTCCCTTTGTATAAAGGCTTCTCCGTCTTGAAAGGAGATTGTTTAGTGGATTTGGCAATCCTTGAGTTGGTCTCAAGGTGTGGACGTAGGTTGGGTGCCGAACCCCGTTAAAATCATTGTGTTAAGCTTCTCTCTCCCTCATCTCTTTACTTGCTTGTGCTATTTACTTTGTCATTTGTTTTGATTTGATATCAATCACTTGTATCTTGCCAAAGTTTTTGTTTTTATAGAAAAACTTATTATGCGCAAAAAACGTCTATTCACCCCCCCTCTAGACACACACTAGGGCCGACAGGGTCAATTAAAGAACACAGGCTCCAAGGAGCCTGCTTCATTTTACAGTAGCGGAGGGGAGTTGGTGGGAAAACAATGAAAGCTTGCTTACAAGGGGAGAGAATAGGGGATTTAGGCTATGGTGGGCTACCTAAACAATTAATTGATTGATTGATTTATTTATTATTATATTTTTTTTATTTAAATAAGCCTCTCCCCAAGCTAGGCCTTAGACTAGGCCATGCCCATTATGGGCCTCTAGTCTCGAAACAAGCCTAGCATAGGCCTAATGCTGGCACATGCCCATTATGGGCCCCCAAAAAATAAAATAAGCCCACACTAGGCTTCCTATTGGGCTGCAACTAATTGGACCCTTTTCTTTTGTGTGTGCAGGTGCAAGATTTTGGGAGACTAGCCTAATGAAGCTCTAAGGCTGTTGAGCTTGTTTTTTTTTTTTTTTTTTTTTTTAATTTTTTTCTTTTTTCGTGTATTTATCATTTTTGTTTTGTTTTGTTTTTTATTGTAGAAATAAAAAATGCATTATCATAAAATGGTCTAACACCTGCATACTTGAACTAGGGCAGTGAGGATGAGTGTATTGAAATAAGAGACTACACCTAGGTAAAGACGTTAGATGACACAAAAATTAAATTAAAAAGAACTAATATTAAAAATAAAAAATAAAAAAATAAAACCTCAAGATTTTGCTATATAAAACTCTAGACAAAATGAGGTGTCTATATTGTAACAAAACATATGAAATATTAAACACCATACTAGAAGTGGAGGAGGGAAAAAGGGAACAACAAAAAATTTTAATGTAAGAAAAGTATAGTCAAGGGAATGAATCATCACTCCAAAGAAAATGATGCTTTGCAACAAATTAGGAAAAAACAATAGTTTCTTTAGCTTTTTTTTTTTTTTTTCCTTTCTCCTTTACATTCATCTTTTGCTTTTAGTGCATAAAAGTCTTAGTGAAATCCCAAATACTATTCATTGGTAATATTGCTTATAAGAGGAAGAGGACTTGAGAGAAATGGAGCGATAATGTATATTACAATCCTTTCTTTTTAAAGGGAAAAAACAATATCATGTACATATAATCAAATAAAGAATACGAAATTACAACATAAATGATCATTTTTGTAGTAGCTAGCTCCAATCATTCAAGTAGACCATGATACCGACATTTTACAATTTTGATGAATAAATATAAATGACTTGCTAAACGAAAAAAAGGTTAAGAGCACAATAGCAATCACTTGGAAGTTATGTTGATGTATATGTTTTCAGTACATTGAAGTTAATATAAGGGAACTTGCTTATGTCATTTGTAATTAATGTACGATTAGCAGTGCATCCAACAATGATCTTACATATATTATTAAAGACAACTCATGAAGAATTAATCATAAACCTAATGTAGGATTTGAAATTGAAGATTTTTAAATAGGATTGAGGTGAAGCAAAAGATAAAGGAAAGAAACTAAAATTGAATATCTTTTTGCTTGAAAGTGATCCTTGTACAATGAAGCTATATCCTAGCTCCCTCAATGTTCCTTTAAATTTTTGGAAAGAATATAAACTTGATGGGTCAATTGATAAATTTAAAGCTTGTTTAGTTGCTAAACCTCATTTGGGAGCACTTAAAAAAAGTTATTATAACACTTATTACTTAAAATAAATACTTTCACAAAAAGAAAATGATATCTAACTTGTACTATAATAAACTCTTATAGCAAAAAATGATTTTTCTACAACCATTTTTCTAGAACTATTTAAGTAAATTTTGAAAAGCAATTTGAAATAATTTTTTTGTCATTTATAAGTGACATTATTTATAGTCGGGGTCAATTTTACAAATATAAAAAAATTTAGTGACTACTTATAAGTTAAAAAAAATACATCATAAGATAATCTTATACTATTTTATTTTGTATTATAATATGTTAATTATTAATGAAACATAATTCAATTCTAGAATGAAGAAGAAAAATCATCTATTAATTTAAATTAATATTAAAAAATAAAGGTATTAATTTAATTAATAAATTTATTTCAACATAAATTAATATGATAGTCATATGTTATAAATATAAATTAAGAAAAAGATCATTGTTAATCAAAATATTATTTTTAGTTAATAAAAATATTTAAATATTAATTACAATAAGAGTTAACATAATTATTAACTAAATTGTCAATTAAAAATTAACCATATATTAATTTATTATGCATTATAACCTATTAATTATTAATAAAATATAATAAAATTCCAAAATAAATAAAAAGAACGATCTATAAATTTTGATAATCATATATTATAAATATACATTAATGACAATATTATTGTTAATTAATCAAAATATTATATTATTTTAGCTAATATAAAATATTTAAATCTTAATTAGAAAATTAATATAATTATCATTTAAATTTTTAGTCATAAAATATTAATATTTTTATTTTAAATACATTTTAAAATAGCTATATATATTATTTTATTATATATATTAAGACATATTAGTTATTATAATTCAATTCTAGATTAAACAAGACTTATTTATTAATTTAAATTAACATTAAATAAATTAAATTTTTGAATTTAATTATTAATATTATTTTTATCACGATATGATAATAATATGTTATAAATATAAATTAATAACAATATGATTATTAATTAAAAATAATAATCTTATATTATTTTTTAAAAGAAAATATTTTAAATTTTAATTATAAATAATCAAATTAATTATTAATGAAATTTTTAATAACAATATTAATAATTTAAAATTTAAAATATGTTTAAAAATAATCTAATAGTACCCCTATAATAAAAGTAAGTATTCAAATATCACTTATTTTAAATATAACTAAACACCACTCAGAACTTTCAACACTTCTAGTTCATCACTTATTATCAGCATTTATTAAATTCAACATTTTTCTTTAAAAAAAAAAAATACTTCTACACAAGTGGTTCAAAACAATCCTAAGAATAATACACAAAAGACAAATGATACTCTTTTCATTAGTGACTAAAATTTCTTTAATTAGAGTTACAATTGCTATGACTTCGTTTGTAAGCTCTTTGTCGGTGTTCATTTTTTGACAAATAATTAAAACCTAATTTAAAACTCCGCATTGAGAATTAAAGTATTTAAAATCCTAGTTTTTTTTTTTGAGATTATTTTGTCATTTTAGCGTCTTTCTAGCTAACTTGACCTACTCGGGATTATTTACAATGGTCCAAAATAGTGAATAGAAATAGTAAATAACAATGCAGGAGTTTTAAGTGTTTTTTTATATGAAAATTAAGAAAAAATTTTATCTTCGAAGTTATTTTTGCAAGATAGTCATTTTTGATAAGATAGAAAAGGAGTGTTTCGTATTTGAAGAATTGTAATATTATCAAAAAAATTTCGAAGAAAAGCTCGTTTCTTATAATAGTGAAAAATAAGTTGTGCACGACACAAACATATCAGATCTACTAAAATGAAATGAGTTTGTGATTAATTAAAATATATTAATTACAGTATTAATTAGATTAGCCAACATGTTATTATGAATAATTTCTTCCATGAATTAATGATTTGATATATTACCTGCTCTACACAATAAGATTGGATCAATTACGAAATGCCACGTTATGCATGAGAGCCGCTCCCTCACATGGCCCTACCAAGTATGCCAGTCTAAATCATATTTGTCATAGGGGACCCATCAGGGTGAAGTGGCACCCTGCGATTGGCCAACCCAAGACATTTTCACGGATCCGTTCAATCAGAAAATGTCACATCAGCATGGTGGCCCGCGATTTGCCTGTGACGATAAAGATAATTCTTGCTTGCGACTTGCGAGTAACCAGACTCGGACAATGAATGGCAACTTCGCGGCTTTGGGATAAACTTTCCAGTCCGCTGTCGTGCTGCTTCTGCTTCACCCCAAATCTTCTCCGCTTCATCTTCCCCCCGTCCGGCTTCTGTGCTCAGTTTATCTGTTCAATTTCATCGAAGGAACATGTTGCCCCGCGAGTTTGGGAAATGGGTGTTCGTCTTCCTCGTCCTATCTCCCACCGTCTTCAACCCATCCGTGTCCGGACTCGATATTCGTTGGGCTTCGAAGAAGCGGCACATGAGAGAAAAAGTCCGCGAGATGTAAGTATGCTCGTATTTATGTTTGTGTATCGCCATGGCCCAGCTGATCTTCCCGGCTAAATTTAGCGAATTTATGATTTTTTTTTTCTCTCTAATGGGTCTTGTGTGTGTGTGTGTGTGTGTGTTGGGGGTGGGAGGTGTTTGAGTGTTGTTGGAATTACTTCTGGGAATTTTGAAAAATATCAATGGACGCGTTTACGCTTTATGATGTGTGTTGCAAATTTTAAGCTTTTGGTGAATGCTCTGTTTGGATTTGTTTTTTTTCTTTCTTTTGTCTTTTTTAGCTGGAATATCATCCATCTGATGCCACGGTTTAATTTGCGAAAGTTGAATTTGTGTTGGGCAAGTTTTGGAAATTCAATTTGGGTACCCGCATAGAGAAACGAATGGATTTTTTTTTACTAAATCCCATTTATTTAAATCTAATAATGCTTTGCTTATGGATCTGAGGACGCTATCGTTTTATGTTTTTACGGTGAAGTTGTTTCCTTCCCTTTCAGGTTTTACCATGCATATAACAACTACCTGACTTATGCATTTCCGGTTAGATTCTCCCATTTGTTTGTAAAAGATTCAAGGGGTGTGTCTTGATGCACAAGATATTAAATATGATTTTACTGTTTGCAGCATGATGAGCTAAAGCCTCTTACTAAGAGTTTCACTGACTCCCTTAGTGAGCTCGGAAATCTAAATGTAAATATTCTTATCGAAGAGATTAAGCACTTACATGATTATCAGTTCAACTGATTACGTTAGCTCTGTCTCGTTTTCAGCTTGAACATTTACCGCAAGACTATACTGGATCAGCCCTTACGCTAATTGAATCATTATCCAGGTATAATTTGCTGTATAGAACACAATTTTTTAGATTTACAATACTCCCAATTCCATGCTATGTATTTTTTGTGTTAGGAGTAGCATACTGTTTTTTTTTTTTTTTGTATTGGATTATGATTCTAATAGATCAAATATTTCTCTCAGCCTTGTTATTTTGGGTAACAACACCGAGTTTGGAAGGGCAGTTCTATGGCTTTCTGAAAATCTAACATTCGACGTTGATGCAAGGATAAATCTTTTTGAGGTATCTGATTCAGCACTCTGATTTTGTTTGAGTTAATTTAATCAATTAAAAGCTTCATACAATACAGCTATAATCTGTTTTAAGCTCCATTGTCATTATTCTAAGTGCTGTAGTGTTATTTATAAATTCCATTTGATAAATATGTTTTGATTGCATGAAGCACATGTAACTGGAAGAGTTTTAATGGTGTCCTTTTCCCCTTGATTGTTATTGTGTAGTGCAACATAAGAGTTCTTGGAGGGCTTGTTTCTGCTCATATTCTTGCAACTGATTCTACGAACAGGTTTCTTCAAGGAAATTACAAGAATCAGCTGCTTATTCTGGCTGAAGATTTAGGGCAGCGTTTTTTACCTGCATTTAGTACGCCCACTGGATTGCCTTATGCATGGATTAACTTAAAGGTACTACAAAAGTAATGCTTATGTTCAATGGAAGTGTTTTGATTCCAGAAGTATCTGTTACTAATATTTATGTTTGTACGGTAAATATAAAGTATTGTTTATTTCTGATTGCTGTGTATTTGATTAGTACCGCATATTGCATTTTTCAACCTACAAAAAATATTTATTGATAGATAGAAAATATTAACATTTTTGTAGGAATTAAATTTGTGCTATATATATTTTAACGAAATTTTTTATGAATATGTAATTGTTTCATTAGAAAACAACGACTCTCAAAGGGAAACAACTTGGATACTTTGGCAATTATTGTTCAATGGTTGGTATTTGACCTGCTAAAATGGAACACTGGACATGATGGGAAGGAATGCTTTGACTTTTGATTCCGTTTAATGATATATGTGTTCCTTCCTGTTAAAGATGAGAATATAAGTTCCAACAAGAAAGTGAATGGCTTCCTTTCTCTTGTCCCTATGAAGCCCCATGCCCTTTAGGAAAGACTCTTCTTCTTTCAAGAAACACAAACCTCCCACTTACTTTGAATAGCTGAATCTCATCAATATATTACATGAAGGGTTAGATGAGTTCTTAAAGTGTGTAGGCTAGCAAACAAGATCATGTCCATGAGTTGCTTCATAAATGAGAGAGTGCATTCATCTTGCTAAATCTGAAGAAATCCAACAACAGGGAAAATTATCAAAGATTTTGAAAGGAAGATGAGTTTCAGTTCTATCTCACATTGTGGAATGCTGCCCGTCTAGATATACCTGAGAGATGTCTTCTAAAAAAGGCACAAAAGAAACTGACCTCCCTTGAGGCTTACCAAAAAGAGACAGACCTCTCTTGACTTTTCAAAATTTTCATAGACCTCTTTTGAAATTTGATTTTTATGGATCTGTTGTAAGTTCACTATTAAGTAGTCAGTCATCAAAAAACATAAACCTCCTCTGAGGTTTGCTAAAAAGAAACGGACCTGCCCTGATGTTCTCGATAATTCCATAGACCAGGAGATTTGATTTTAGGGACACTATTACTCTTATCCTTGGCCAGGTTATGGTCAAAGAGAATACATGTAACTCGGTTTTCTTGGAGTGTCTTAGTTCTTCTTTTTTCCCTCTCTCTATCTTATAAAAGAAAAATATTCTTGGACCTAGAATATATGTGCTGAATACCTAGAATACTGGTGCTGGACAGTGGACCCAGCAGACCCAGATCCAAAGGCAGTGGAATTTTCAGTAAGTGATTTTAAAACATGTCTGGTGCTGGATAGCATGTACTACAAAAGCATTTTGAACCACAAGGGACTAATGTTGGTGGATCAACAATTTGCTTTAGATCCAACAAGCTTTCTTTCATGGAGAAGAAAGCTTCCAAGAATGCTCCATGCACAATTTTCAAGGGATATTCTCTTAAATAGCAGTGACTAACTCATGACTTGTCTGTAATCTGTTCATAACATGTCCATATCTTGTTCTTGGACAGCAATTTACAACTATATTTTTATCTCCAAATTACATAATCTTTCCATAAGCTGTTCCTGCAAATTACATTCATTTAAAATGACATGGAAGATCCACCTCTTTTTGGAAAACTTCAAAGAGTTCGGTGTCCTTTTCCTTCTCATTAATACACTAGCATAAACTATGAATGTATATCTCAAAGAATGTGAAATACGGTGTGCTACCTTTTTATAAAAACTCCATACCATTTGGGATGGTGCGGATTTATTGCATTAATAAAATCTCATATTTTATTATTCAATTTTTTTCCCTTCTCTTTTTATTAAGGTTTCTGTCACACAAATACCTGGTGCAGCTATGGATCAGTTTCTGTGAGATTAAAAGTAACAATATTCCAGCAATTGTGTGCACAATTTGACTAATTATATCTAAGGGTGCAAATATGTCAAATTTTATTGAACATTCACATGTTTATCTCTATTTAGGGTCACATCTTGGTGGTAAGAAACATAGGAAATAAATCAATAAATTTTCTCATACATTGTTAAAATCCCAAGTATCATTGTAAATAATAAACAAATTAGGAAAGTGGGTAAATGTGGGAGATTTGATATTATTCGGTAAGGGGATTGTTTCCTTGTTTAGAATAGGTGATTGCATTATATAAGATTGGGATGTACATATGAAAAAATTAATTCAATGTAATTGAAGGCTTCCGCTTACATGGTATTAGAGCTAGGGTTTCTTAACCTTAGCTAACAATGGCCAGCAGCACCAACAAAGGGGCAACCTCATCTGGAAAATCCCACAGGGATTCCGAGGTTACGTCCGCTGGGGGTTTGAATGGGCTGGACAATACAACCTTTCCACTCTCAGTGGAGAAATTGAACGGGAAAAACTTTTGAGAATGGGCTCAATCTATAAAGTTGGTGATTGAAGGAAAAGGGAAACTAGGTTACCTTACTGGAGAAAGGAGGAAACCTGACCCTACTGATGTTGTCGCCTTGCAAACATGGAGATCCGAAAACTCCATAGTCACGGCTTGGCTCGTTAACTCAATGAAGCCAGCGATTGGGAAAATATACTTGTTCTTACCCATGGTGAAGGATGTTTGGGACGCCGTTCGCGAAACCTACTCTGATGTTGAGAGCTATTCACAAATCTTTGACATCAAATCTCGGTTGTGGCAGATGAGGCAAGGTGATAGGCAAGTCACGGAGTATTTCATGGAGATGACCAATCTCTGGTAAGAACTCGATTTGAGCATTGACGAGGAGTGGGAGTGCTCCGGCCATAGCACACGATACCGAAGGAGGCTAAAAAACGAAAGGGTCTTCAAGTTTCTTGCCAGCCTCAACCAAGTTCTGGACGACGTGAGGGGACGCATCCTTGCTTGGCGACCTCTTCCTTCAACCCGAGAGGTCTTCGCAGAAGTTAAGAGGGAGGAGAGTAGGAGGCGTGTGATACTGAGGCCCCAAGGTGACCGAGTCGGGCTGGACCTATCCGTATCCGCCCCAAATTCAAATGGGAACACTAATGGGCTTGATGTCTCGGCCCCTATATCAAAAGGCCTAGGGAGATCCAGTCAACGACCACAAAAAGGTAAATTATGGTGTGAACATTCCCGCAAAACAGGTCATTCAAAAGATACTTGCTAGGAGATTCATGGAAAACTGACAAATTGGAAGCCGAGACAATAGCAAAAAAAATCGTGGGTACTAGGCGGGCACTGATGGGTCAACTGAAAAATTACAAGGAGAAAAAACCAATAATACCTCCCCAAGTAGTGCATTCAGTCCTGAGTAGTTAGATCAGTTGTATAAAATGATTTCGTCAATTCAAACATCGGGTCAGTCTTCCTCTGGTTCCCTGGCTCACCGAGGTAATTATTTGTCAGCCTTAAATACGACATCCTATTACAAATCTCCATGGATAATTGACTCGGGTGCATCTGATCATATGACTAGTTCTTATCAATTGTTTTCATCCTACTCACCATATGTTGGGAATTTGAGAGTAAAAATTGCAGATGGCTCCCTCTCACTAATTGCCGGTAAAGGAAGTATTCGCATATCTGACTCTGTAACTTTAAAATCTGTCCTACATGTTCCCAAGTTATCTTGCAACTTGTTATCCATCAGCCAGTTAACAAAAGATTCAAATTGTTTTGCTAAATTTGCTTCATCTCATTGTGTTTTTTAGGACCTGTCATCGAGGAAGATGATTGGCACTACTAAGACATATGAGGGACTCTACTACTTTGAGGAGGCTAGCTTGAGTGAACTATGCAATACTGCAATTTGTGATTCCGCATCTATTTCTAGAGATAGTTAACTTTTGTTATGGCATTCAAGGATGGGTCATCCCAAATTCCAATATTTAAAACGTTTGTTTCCTTCTATTTAAATAAAATGTCTTCTGAGTTTTAATGTGAAGTGTGTGAGCTTGCAAAACACCGCCGTACTTCTTTCCCATCATCCATATACAAACCTTCTCGCCCATTTACTATGATTCACAGTGATTTGTGGGGTCCCTCACGTTCCCTCAATCGCACCAATACAAAATGATTCGTTACTTTTATTGATGACCATACTCGTCTTTGTTGGGTTTAATTGTTGAAAGATGAAACTGAAATCCGCTCCATTTTCATCAGTTTTCATTCTATAATTCATATATAGTTCCAGACTCATATTCAAATTTTATGTACTGATAATGGTATTGAATATTTTAATACTATTCTAGGAACTTATCTTCAAGAAAATGGGATTGTTCATCAAAGTTCTTGTCTGGATACCCCTCAACAAAATGGGGTTGCTAAACGAAAAAATAGACATATACTTGAAGTAGCTCGGGCATTAATGTTCACTACTAACATGAAAAACTATTTTTGGGGAGATGTCATCTTAATAGCTACACATCTCATTAATCAAATGTCGAGTCGAGTACTTTCCTTTGCCACCCCTCTTCAGAAATTCTAGGAACACTTTCCTACCTCTCGACTCCCCTCTAGTCTCCAGCTGAAAATCTTTGGTTGTACTGCTTTTGTTCATGTTCACCCACGGGTATAAATTGGATCCCCGTGCCATTAAATGTGTCTTCCTTGGTTATTCCCCTACTCAGAAAGGCTACAAATGCTATGATCTTGTCTCAAAAAGGCTGTTTGTTAATCTTGATGTTACTTTCTTTGAAACCACTCCTTATTTCCCAAAGCCCTCTCTTCAGGGGGAGAAATGGGGTGAAGAGCGGTTCTCTGACTTCTTTATTATTGAATCCGCGTCATCTGAACCCGTACCACCTATTGAGCCTCCCATTACTTCATTCCCTGATCCATCTATCTAGCCTTCCATTTCATCACTTCCTGACCTGCCAAACACAAAAGAACACTTAACCTCAGGGGGAGATACAGGAAAGCAAAACAACACAGACATACTTGTTTTCTAAAGAAAGCTGAACACAAAGAACAGGGAGAATCTCCTACCTGAGGCACCAAGAGCGTTGGAACCGGTGATGACTCCGAATAACCATGAGTCCACGCCCAATCCTGATCTAGTAATTGAGCTTTCTTCTGATAATTTTGTACCTAATGATATCAATTTACCTATTGTAATTAGAAAACAAACCAAGTCATGTACTCAATACCCCTGGTCTAAATACATGTCTTATAAAAGCTTGTCTATAGGATATCGTGCTTTTGTCTCTAACCTTGACAGGATGAGAATTCCAAAGAACATTTAGGAAGCTCTAGAAATACCTAAATGGAGAGAGGCAGTCATGGAGGAAATGCAGGTCCTAGGAAAAAATGAAACTTGGGAGTTGATAAATTTGCTGAGAGGGAAGAAGCCAGTGGGTTGTAAATGGGTCTTCACAATGAAATATAAATCTAATGGGATAGTTGAAAGATATAAAGCCAAATTTGTTGCAAAAGGATTTACACAGACTTACAACATTGACTATACGAAGACATTTGCACCAGTGGCAAACTTAAATACAGTTCGGGTCCTTTTGTCCTTGGCAGCCAACCTAGATTGGCCACTACAACAACTTGATATTAAGAATGCATTTTTAAATGACGAGTTAGAAGAAGTATACATGACTATACCACCAGGATTTAGTGGGAAAGGTGAAGAAAACAGAGTGTGTAAACTCAAGAAGTCCTTGTATGGACTCAAATAGGTTCGACAGATTTGCAAAAGTAATAAAGAATCAAGGTTATCGACAAGGGCAATCAGATCACACCTTGTTCTTCCAACAGTCTGAAAGAGGTAAGCGAACAATTCTAATAGTATATGTTGATGATATAATCCTTATTGGTGATGATACAGTAAAGATGGAGAGATTGAAGAAAGTTCTGGCTGATGAATTTGAAGTTAGTGACTTGGGACAAATGCGGTATTTTTTGGGGTGGAAGTTGCGAGAATGAGAAAGGGAATTAGTGTTTTTCAGTGAAAGTATGTTACTGATCTCCTAATTGAAACTGACATGCTTGGATGCAAACCCAGCGAAACCTCGATTGAAGCAGTAAAGAGGGTTGAAGACTGTGGAATACCAGTTGAAAAGGAAAGGTATCCGAGATTGGTTGGCAAGCCAATCTACCTATCACATACTAGACCAGATATTGCATTTGCAGTCAGTGTAGTAAGCCAACACATGCATTCACCAAAAGAAGCCCACTTAGATGTCGTGTACAAGATCCTTCGATATCTCAAGGGATCCCCGGGAAGAGGACTCTTCTTCAAGAAATGTGAAAGCAAAGTAGAGATCTTTACAGATGCAGATTGGGCCGGATCAGTGGAAGATAGAAGGTCCACCACAGGTTATTGCACATTTGTTTGGGGAAATCTGGTAACTTGGAGAAGCAAAAAACAGAATGTAGTGGCTCGTAGTAGTGCTGAAGCTGAATTCAAGGTAGTTGCTCAAGGGATATGTGAAGGACTGTGGTTACGGAAACTATTGGAAGAATTTCAGGTCTCGGTGAAATTTCCTATCAAGCTCTATTGTGACAATAAGGCAACTATCAGCATCTCTCTCAATCCAGTTCAACATGATAGGACTAAGCATATGGAAGTGGACAGACACTTTATCAAAGAGAAAATTGAAGAAGGAATTATTTGTATGACTTATGTACTTACCAAGGAACAAACTGCAGATATCTTCACTAAAGGGTTGGGACGACAGAATTTTTATGATCTCATTAGCAAGTTGGAGATGATTAATATTTATGATCCAACTTGAGGGGGAGTGTTAAAATCCCTAGTATCATTGTAAATAATAAACAAATTAGGAAAGTGGGTAAATGTGGGGGATTTGATATTATTCGGTAAGAGGATTGTTTCCTTGTTTAGAATAGGTGATTGTATTATATAAGATTGGGATGTACATATGAAAAAATTAATTCAATGTAATTCAAGGCTTCTGCTTACATATATGCATCATTATTTTTGCAAATATTTATGTGTTGCGTTATTGAAGTATCTAGGAGAGAGAGGAGACATTAGAGGTGTGTGTGTGTTTTTGCTGTCTTTTGAAGTGAATAATTGCTTTGAAACGGAAAGGTCCACTTTTCTGTGCCAAAAGTATAGTTACTTTGGAAGTTTTCTATAGCCATCTCTTTTTTCTACTTTTGTGTAGCACCAATGCAGCCATAGTTGATCAAAGGTCTTAATTAATTCCAGCAGAAGGAAATTGTAAAAAGAAGAAGCAAGACAAAAATTATATTACTACAGGAGAATCTGATGGCTATCAATATGACACTAGTGGCTTTTTTTACTTATTTATTCTTTTAAACTTTAGGCAGAAATAAAGTTGGGGGATAGTGGCCAATTCATGGCAACCCTTCTTTTGTGTGACAGTAGGAGCCCTCTAGCACTGGGAATCAATGCCAAGAGGGGCCTAGATGACCAAGCACACAAGCTAACCATGAGCCCCCCTTTCCTTGGGGGCCCATAGAGCCACAATAGAGGTGGTTGATCCATAGCCGAACCTAGCCTCAATGAGGGCATAGTGGTAAAGATTTGGAGACTTGACATTCAAGATAATGAGTCGTCAATGCGACCACCCCTAAAGTTCAAATTTATGACCTTCCATTCTTTGAACTTTTTAGATACCTTTATCAATAAACACTATGTCATTCCAGGTGACGATGTAATTGGTTGAACCTGTTAGGTGGTCTAGGGCCTTCTCAATCCCAAAAGTTAGCTCATGGGGTGAGGTTTTCCCTCACACTTAATAACTGACCACCAGCCCCTTCCACAACTGATGTGGGATAATGCAATGATCACCCCCTCACACATCGGGGTCTCTCTCGGCAAGGCAACCATCGGGGTCTCCCCCGGCGTGGCACACTAGGGAGAATGTTGGACCATGGGCTCTGATACTAGTGTTGGGTGGTTTAGGATCTTCTCAACCCCAAAAGCTAGCTCATGGGGTGAGGTTTTCCCTCACACCACCAGCATCTTCCACAACTGATGTGGGATAACCCAACAGAACCCTAAGCACTTTCGTGAGAAAAGTTAAGTCCTCAGAAATCATGCTTTATTAATGATGTTTATTTTAAGCTATGAAATAGCTTTATTGGATTTTTTGTGTAGTACAAGTTTTTGTGCATGATCATACAGTAAGTTTTATACTAAGAACTTAAACCTAATGAAAATGTATAGGAGGCATTTACCGTTTAGGAATGGTAGTTCCATATTTTGACCGACTATTTTTCTCATAATCATGGGAATACCTGTGTTCAAAAGATAGGAACTTTCTTTAAGATGAGAGAGGCTTTTTACTGTCTTGCACTTTTGACAGATTAATTGCTTGTATGGTGCTGCCTCCCATCATTTGGGTTGCAGGGCTTGGAACTTTTGAGCTGATAATCTTGTTGACTTTACAATTTCTGTCATTTAGCCTAAATTCCTTATTTAATAATAAATGCAAAAGGTACACAGTGAATACGTAATGCTGCTTTGGTGCATCAAGCTTTTGATATTTTACCTTTGGAGGTTTTTTAAGATGTTGAAAGGAATGCTGTAGTTTTGAGGTTGAAGTTGATGGTAACATTTGTGTTTGGACTGGAATCATATCTAGTCCTTTGGATGGCTCTTTTCTAGTTCTTTATGGATGCAATTGGGAGGTTGTTTCTTTAGTTGCTTTGTCATGTGCTTGTTGGCAGTGTTCCTCTTTCTGATTTTGTTTTGATCTTTTTGATCTTGTTGTATTTAGTTCGCATAGAGGGATCCTCACCCCTTTCCACCTTTTTCTTTAATAAAATTCCATTTATTAAAAAAAGGTTGAAGTATGAACATTTTGATCCTGATACTCTTGTACAAAATGTAATCACTTAAAAGCTCTAGAGCAATTTCATGCTAAAGCATTTTTTGACTTATATGTTCTGAAATGATTTTGTGCTGTTATTCTCCTTTTCAATTAGTCTATTCAATTGAAATTTACTTCTTGCATAGTCTTTTCAATTAAGATTTACTGTCTCAGAAAGTATGAATGTGGTTTGCTGGTTTTTATGTAAGAGGAATTTATGACACCACATCAATACAAAATTGTTTGGACAGTATGGAGTCATGGAGAATGAGACAACTGAAAGTAGCACATCTGGGTGTGGTGAGGAGCTTACCTTTAACTATTTGATGAAGTTATTAAAGAATGTGTTTCATGATGTTGACTGATTATCAATTTTTGAACTAGGTTCACTGATTCTTGAAATGGGAACACTATCACAATTAACTGGTGACCCCAGATATGAAGCTGTAGCATTGCGTGCTCTTCGTAAGCTATGGAGTATGCGAAGTTCATTGAATTTATTAGGAACTACATTGAATGTTTCAACTGGGGAATGGATAGAATATTCATCCGGCATTGGAGCTGGTATGCTCTCTGAGACATATTACTTCTTGAAATGTATAGAGTGCTCATCTGTCACATAGCTGATGAGTTTGCTGAAATTTTCCAGCTTCAATTAACTATGTTAGATAATATTGTATTTTAGCCACAGAAAAAGGCTAATGTAGTATTTAGATTCCATTTTTTAATTAAAATTATTTTTTTTGTTGCTGTGTAATTTCATTGCAAGGCCAGACTGTTGTATTCATCTAATCTTCTAAAACTTCTCATGCTGGATTCTGAACTTCTTTTAGGGGTTGATTCATTCTATGAGTATCTAATGAAAGCCCACATTCTTTTTGGAAAAGAGGAATTCTGGAGAATGTTTCATTCAGCTTATCTTGCTGTGCAGAAATATTTCAGACACGGCTCATGGTACTGGATTGAGCTTTCATTTTCAAGTTTATTTGGGTTTTTTCTTAATGTTAATTTTTTCTTTTGAAGCCATAGAGGTATGGTTTGGTTGATTTCTCTTTTTCATTGTCTTTACTTGTTCCTCTTTTTTTTCACTCTTGCCAAATAAAGAATATCACCTTTTCCAGAACATTTTGGGTTTTGAACTGCATAACTGCCTTAAACATCGAAAATTATGCAGAGATTTGAATATTTTGCTTCACCTGTTACCTGCCTTGATTTTAGTAGTGAATAATAAAACCTGGAGGTCCTGGACAATTTCTACCTTCTTAAGGAAGGTTTATGGCCTGTTGATTTATGCGTCTTCACTACGATGTTTGTTATTTTTTTTTTTGAGTCAATAAATGGACAGGCCAAAATATTCACTTCTGAACTAAAAAAGTTGTTAAGATGAGCATCTTTTCAAATATTTTACGAAGTTTTTTCTACAATTTTAAGGTAGATTTTTGAATTTATAGATGAGTTCATACACACCCATGGTCCTACATGCATCCCCTTCCTCCATACATACACAAAATCTACTGCATTCCGCATGGTTTGAATTTGACTACCATACCAATTTACTCTTTAAGTAGATTATGATTATTTAGATAAACAGAAACAGTGCAGAAACGTAGGGAAATGGTATTTTATCAATTTTACATCTTTGCTACTTTTTTTCTGATAGAAAAAGAAATATATTGAGAGAGAGAGAGAGAGAGTAGAACTTGGGGGAGAACATAGAGTCCCCAAATGAAGAGGGGGAAAAAACCAAGAATAAAATGAAAGAGCCTAACACAA
The DNA here is from genome assembly GCF_029873635.1 of Malania oleifera. Classification (NCBI taxonomy): domain Eukaryota; kingdom Viridiplantae; phylum Streptophyta; class Magnoliopsida; order Santalales; family Ximeniaceae; genus Malania; species Malania oleifera. Next base: position 37,692,328 of record NC_080429.1, on the reverse strand, counting down.
TCTATTTCAAAAAATCGCTTTTAATCCCTGTCCATCATGATTGTTGAACACTTCAAATCATCACTGTTCTTGATAAAACTAATAGTTTTTTCTATGTAGTATTGCTATTAACTTCTCTGGCTTGTGCCTTTCTTTATGTTTCAATTTTGCAACTAGCAGGAATAGCAGACAAACACAGCACTTGTTTTATGTTGATGCAAATTTAAAGGGAAAAAAAAAATCAGAGCATCAAATGCCTTCGATTAAATTCAGATATTATTGTGGGTAATTTCAAATATATGTACATAAGAAAAAATGTGATTGTAAAGATCTATATTTAGCTATAGATGATTGATTTTGACTTGGTGGACCTCTAGGATTTTTTTTTTAAGTACTGTATTATACTTTTTAGGTATCATGAAGCTGATATGAGGACAGGAAGAGCAACTTATTGGCAACTTACAAGCCTTCAAGCATTTTGGCCTGGTCTACAGGCAAGTAGCTGAAGACTTCAACATATTCTTGCGTTATACTAGCCTCATGAAGAATTTTTTTAATCTCATGTTTATGCTAAATAGGTCCTTGTTGGGGATATTTCTGCTGCTAATTTGTCGCATCGTGAGTTTTTTCATGTATGGGAGAGGTTTGGAGTACTGCCAGAAAGGTAAGATGTTTTAAGTCTTTTTTCTAGGCTGTGGTCTTACTTCGACAATTGTTAAATATGATGGTTTGAGCTTATCTTGGTTTGTGTTCTGTAAATTGCAATTGTATCTCTTTTTCTTTATAAAAGGCTAACTGTAATTTTACGAATAATTAGGTATCTGCTGGATTATCAAATGTTGCATCCTACAGAGAAATATTATCCTTTGCGTCCTGAATTGGCAGAGTCCACATTTTACCTTTATCAAGCAACCAAAGGTTGGTAATCTTATTTAACAATAAATTTCCCTTTAAACTTGATTGCAGAAGTATTTTTTTTTCTTGCGTCCTGAATTGGCAGTGTCCATATTTTACCTTTACCAAGCAACCAAAGGATGGTAATCTTCTTTAACAATACATTTCCTTTTAAACTTGATTCCAGAAGGGCTTTTTTTTTTTTTTTCTTTCACTTCATGGAATCTCTTTCTTATTCAAAAAGATGTTTGTAAGCATATGAAACTTTCACTTGCAATTCTGAAGTGATTTGATGATAGAATATGTGCTGCAAATGCAAGCCTAATCTGTGTGGTAGTAGGAGAAAGCAGAAGGCCGTCATGGCACACTTTAGGCTTACTCATTCGATGCTTTCTTATTAAACATTTATGTACAATACAAATCACAAGAAAATATGTAGTTTTCTCCTGCTGTTGTTACTAATTAATAATTTAAAAGGGTTATTGAAGAGATTGCTGTATTTTCTTGGACTCACATTGAAGATAATTTTATATCTTTAAAATATATTACACTATAGTAACAAAAAGTACACCATAAAATACTGTTCAAAAGTTCAGGGTGTTGGTGGTGGTGGAGAAACATGGAGATGTGAAGGAAACAGAAGATTATTAGATGAAAGATAGTTGATGAGAGCACTCTTAATGAGTGTCTCAAAGGCATTTGTTAGGTGATTCATGAGGTAAAAGCGTGCAAGAAAAATCACAAACAGGCTACGAATATACATATGTATGTCATAAAAGACATTATTGGTGTGAATTTTTGCAGTTTCTTTCACTTCTTTAGCTTAATTTCTCTTCAATCCCTTCATTGTAGCTTGAGAAAGAAAGAGTGAAGCACTTGGAATTCTGTATTTAAGGAGTAAAATAATGAAATAGGGTTGAGTTTGCTCATTTTTTAAAATTAAGAGTTCAAGCAAGATAAACATGGTCAACTTCCTAAAGACATTCATATTAAAGTGTGCTTTGGCAACGTTGTTGGAAGGAGGCAACTCTTGTAGTTTGAAGCTTGGACATGCTCATCTAGGTGATGGTGCAAATCACTAATGATTTCCTCTTTTGGATCATGATCCATAGTCCTTTTGAGCTTTACCATCATGTTTAACTATTAGTTATAAGATCCTGTTATACCGGGTCAGTTTCTCGCTTCAGAAGCTCAATTCAATGCTTCCTGCACAGAACGTTGAAAAAGAACTTGCTGCTGTCACGACATAATCTCACTCCCTTCACGATAGTACGTCATTCTGATAACTATAAACCTGAAATTATGTCGGTGGTTGCACATTTAGGGGGTGCTTGGTCCACAAAATCAAAAATATTCCCATGGAATGACATTCCTAAGAATCTCATTCTTGGGAATGGAATGCCTGCCTGGTGAATTTTTTTTGTCTGAATTCTAAGGACATAATATGCCCATGTCAGTGATTGCTTCAACATGGGAACCTTGGCAGGCATTTCATGACTATTGTACCTTTGATATATGTATAAATAATATATGAAGAATCATATTTCAGCCTAAAACCCTGCTAAGAATATGGACCTAATTAAATCCATGTCCTAATAATTTCAACCATCCTAAATTAAAAAAATAAAAATAAATTCAATACTGAATAATCTAATTAGCAAGAATAATTGGCTGCAATATGATCTCAAAATTTCAACCATTAGATTATTATTATTTTAAAATTTTAAGAATCACTGTATTGCTCAGAGAGGCAAAACTGCCAAAACTGTACAAAGAATATACAGAGCAACTACCTGACAGCAAAATAAAAAATCATGCAGGAAGTCAAAGCCTTTAAGGCCTGTGCATCTATCTTTTACATAAAAAAATGATTTGACTAGAAATTTTAGCTGTGCTGATAGTCTCCCCTTAAAAAACAAGAAGATTTTGAGTCTTCCAGCACCAGTAAATGGAGGTGGTCCTGACTAGTTTGCAAATCTCATCAAAAGTAGTAGAGGCTGAGGAAGAATCCAGTTGAGGTTGGTTTCGAGAGGCTCCATGGATATTGAATTCAGTTGTGGCATCCACAAAATTTTCCCAAAACACAGACAATAATTTTTTTTATTTATTTATATTATTATTTTTAAAATATAATAATAGCATGTGTTAATACTATATAATAAGGGCTTTAATGTCCAACTAACAAAAATAGACAATTTGGCTCAAAGTTGGATTCCTCTGGAATGGGATTCTCATGAAACTTACCCATGTTAGAGGATGAGAATGGGATTCCCATGTTTGTGGAAATTCTTTGTTCTAAGGGACCACGTCAAATTTTAGCTCCAAAATAAACATGGGAATGGGATGCCATGGACATCACACACTCAAGAATGCTGAAAGATTTCAAGAACCAAATGCCCCCTTAAGGGTACTAGTAAATATTCTACATGTTGTACGCGTGATTGAAAGTGAATAATTTTGAAATATATATTTAGTTAACTTTTAATATAGTTTCAATATTTTTAAAACGTGGTCATAATTAATGTATAAATTGAAACAATAATACTCAATATTGTTTATAGAAATTTAGATTTGCTTTGAAATTATAAAATAATGACAAAAACATGGGATATTGCTACATTGGCATAATACAAATACAAAGATACGACAAATCCCAAAAATATGGGACAAGATATGTCAGGAGCACACTAACAAAAGTTATATAATATTGTATTTAAATGCATGACATATTACAAATGTTGAATGTTAATATTTACGTAACACTAAATAACAAAATCTAATAAATAAACATGCGTTATATTCTTTCTTTTTTATTTTGTAATAAAGCTTAATGTATATGTATGCTTCTATGAAAATGTTAGCAAATTTATTATATTATTTTGAAAAAATTAACGTTTAATAGCTTTTGTGAATATGATTTTTATGAATATAATAGTGTGTGTGTGTGTGTGTGTGTGTGTGTGTGTGTATTACAAACATGTTTAAAAATTTGTGGAGGATTATCAGACATTAGAATATATATTTGAAATTATAAACATATGTATTAAGTAACTGATACCTACATATGTACCAAAGGAGTTCTTCAATGTTATCCTGCATACATTTTTACAAATTGATAATACCTTATTATGGTCATGATTATTTTGATTTGATGTTTATATGATGTTTACTAATATATTACATTGGCCTTATATTCAAAATCTAGAAGAAAAAATTATATTGCACAGACAAATATGGTGCGGTCCTTATTGACAATAAAAGAAAAGAAAAAAGAAAAAGTGAGTACAAAATTATTATGTAACAGGAAGTACAGATATAGTAAATTATTAGAATAATTATTTCAATATGATATTTTAAAAGATATGTTTACACATAATATGTTACAATTATATTATTATATGATGAGGGTGGGACTTGACAATGGTAAGAGGTTTCTCCTTTGTGGCCATTCGGTCATGGGTTCGTGTCCATGGAAATAGCCTCCCTGCATAAATGCAGGGCTCAGGTTGCGTACAATGTGATGACTCTCCCCTACTCTTGAAAAGCAGGGAGCCTTGTGACACAGGACACCCTTTTTATATTATTATATGATAAGCATATGTAAGTTATTTTGGAAAAAAAAATTTGATGTTAACATTTAACATTATTTCTATTTTTTAAATAATTCAACTTTATAAGATGCATTTGTTCTGCATCTAAAATCTTTATTGTATAATAATCATTTCTTAATTTTTTTTTGTAAGGGTAAGATGAAATTTTATTTGTGTATCAAATTGATGTTTTTGTGTAAAACTAATATTGACATTTTGTGTCTCATATTTGGGAGTTATGCTTTTCATACGTAAAATACCGATATAAGATTAATGTACAGAATAAATTATTATAAAAAGACCATATTAAATAGTTTTAATACACAATTCTTTTATATAAATTGTGAGTCATAAGCTAAAATATTCTAATTGCTATTTTTTATTTACTTATAGTCAATTAAGGAATTTCTTCTATTTTCAAACAAATTTGGCTTTTATTATCGTTAAAATACCTGTGTGTTTATGATTTTATTCCTAAATTTTGTCTTTTATAATATATATTATTGTTCTTTTAAATGATATTAGGCACTAAATAATTAGAAAATGTTAGAGAGGTTCGTACCTTGTTATTTAGCATGTAGGATATAGTTACTATGAAAGCTTGATATACATTGTTGACCCACAACCTAATAGCTTAAGCTTTTAGGTGAAGTAGTAATCTAACATGGTATCAGAGTTGGTTACTAGGAGGTCCTAGGTTCTAGTCTTATTGCCCGCGTTTATTGTGTGGTATTTAAAAAAGTTATTGTATTCCCTATAATGGGTGAAATTATTGTGTCTTTATCTCTCCACGTGCAGTCGGGCTGCACGTGCGGGGGAGTGTTAAAACTTGATATACATTGTTGGCCTACAACCTAATAGCTTAAGCTTTTAATTGAAGTGGTAGTCTAACCTTTTTACTTTTATTTCTTTTTAACTAAATGGACTTTCTTTTTTAAGTTCAAAGAGTAATCTATCTAAAAATAATTTTATCTTTTTTTACTTTTTTAACTAAAAGAACTTTCTTTTTCTTTTTTTCTTTTTTAAGTTCAAAAAATAATCTATTTGAAATAAAAATTTTAAATGTAAGTTTATATAATTTTGGTTAAGTTCCTTTATTTTAAAAATATTGTCTTACTTTTAAAAGATAAGGATATTTTGTCCACAGAATGATTTATGCTCTGTACTTCTATACTAGTATGAATTGGATAGAGATAGAATAGAACGTAAGTTTGCTATGTTGGGATTGTTATGGTAGTTATGTTTGTTGGTGTGTTCGAGCTAGATATATTCAATCATAAATATTGCATCTTAGTTTGTATTTACAGCTCTGTTCATATTTTTTCATTATTATACATAGTCTATATAGATGCTTCTAACTGTCAACTCTTCTACATCTCCTTGCTTCCATGCATGTGCACCTGCTTCATGTAACTATGCTTTAAATAGATTGATTTTTACTGCTCTAATTTTATTTTATTTGCATTTTGTTTCTCTCTATCTTGTGCATATTATCAGATCCATGGTACATCAAAGTGGGTGAATCAATTGTCAAGTCTCTTAATTTATACACTAGAGTTGAAGGCGGATTTGCAAGCATTAAAGATGTGACAACCATGCAATTGGAAGATCATCAACATAGTTTTTTCCTTGCAGAAACGTAAGAAGTCTATACTTCTTTCCTCGCAATATGAAGAAACATATTGGCTCTACAATCTTGTGTGGCACCAAGAAAATCTTATTTGAAATGATGTCGTCTTTTTTGTGTAGGTGTAAATATTTATATCTTTTATTTGACGATTCATTTTTGGCTGATCGGAATTATGTGTTCACAACCGAGGGTCATCCTCTTCCCGTTTTAAGTTCTTGGCAGGAAAAGCTTCCAGAAGCATACATTCTATCCAACTGGACTTCTATCAAGGTATATTTTTACCCTTTTTTGGCATGTATCATGATTTTCTTTTGAATGAAGAAATCCACGGCTATAAATTTAGACACAACTCTTGATCCTGTTAATGGCTCTGCCAGATATAACCTGTCTGGCAGATTAATTCTATACATGATCCTTAGATCTTATAAGGGGAAAAAAGCATTACCATTTCTTGGTCACAATGCCTTGCAATTCACAGGCCAACATTTTGGCTACAAGTGAGCTTGTAGTAGGAAGTATTGTAGTGGGATAAGGACCTGCTTGCCTTCGTAATCATTTTTAAGCTTTGGGCTTCCATTATTCGACTCTCACACTCCATGTTTGTTGAAATCTTTCTCACAAATTTGTTTTTTTATATATTCTTTGTTTGGGGTTTGGGGGGGGGGGGGGGGGGGGGGGGGGGTGGGGGGATTGAAAGAAGAATTTTGTGACCTCTTATCTTGGCATCCCCAGTTTACTTGCACTTTTTGACTAATTGGTTGTCTGCTTTTTTGATATGTTCATTTCCTCCCCCCCCCCCCCCCCCCCCCCTTTTCATTGCTTTTTTTTTTTTTTTAATTGGTGAAAGAGTGATAATTTGGTGCAGTAGGCTAAAAGTACCTAAAACAGTGCTCTGTTCCAGAAAATTTGTCTGTAGAGAAGTTATGTGTTGATTCCATTTTTCACTAAACTTGCAGTGTGAATGAGGTTTTTGGTTCATGTAAGAAACTCTTTCCTTGTTTGTCCATCTTTTTTATTATGAAAGAATGGTTCTTAGGTGCAGTAGGCTAAAACATTGCTCCGTTCCAGAAAATGTATCTGTTGAGATGCGATCCTACCTTTCATTAAACTTTTCATGTGAATTTAAGGTTTTTGGTTTATGCAACAAACTCTTTTCCACGTTAGTCCATCTGATCGTTTGTAATGGAATGCAAACTTGCAGTGTGAATTTGAGGTTTTTGGTTCATGCAAGAAACTCTTTCCTTGTTTGTCCATCTTTTTATTATGAAAGAATAGTTCTTAGGTGCAGTAGGCTAAAACATTGCTCTGTTCCGGAAAATGTATCTGTTGAGATGCGATCCTACCTTTCATTAGACTTTTCATGTGAATTTAAGGTTTTTGGTTTACACAAGAAACTCTTTTCCATGTTAGTCCATCTGATTGTTTGTAATGGAATGAAAACTTCAGCCTAGTTTGTCCTATGATCTCAATTGGAAAATTAATTGGGTGCATGTTTTAGCATAAAATGCGACCTTGTTTCTACTCTGTTCAAAATAGTGGCATTAACTTACAAGCAATGGGGGTTATAGACATTGACGTTCTTACCTGGTGCAGAGGGAAAGGCAAGGAAGGCAAGCAAGTGCCATGTCTCTGCAAGTTTGTCCAGCTAATTTGAAGTTGAAAGATGGTGGCAAACAGGTTGAGAGTGCTTGCCATGTACCCGATGCTTTTGCTGACCACAGGTGTATAAATGATGATGACTGTGGAGTTGACTCAACCACTTGTAGGCGAAGATCATGCAGCATGGCTGGCTACTGCGGGCTATGGTTGTTGATTTGATACATATTCCTTCCACCTTGGTTGTTGATTTGATATCCTTACACCTCAGATTCTTTCTGCCACAGAAGAAATAAATTTGAAGTCCCATGGTGTACTGGAAAGCTATGCTAGCGTGCAAAGATAATTTCATTATGCTGACCAGTATGCAAGCCAGCATCAACAAGAACAGCAACATAAACTACTTATCACCCAGTGTGCAAGACAGGCTCCTGCTCCGCATCATATGGCATGAATCTGTGCGCTGTAGGCTTGGGTCTAGCACACTTACAATTGATAGGATAGAGGTATGTAATCTGACACTGATATTTAATTATATACGAAAGGAGAAAGGATTGGTTTTGTACATTTGCAAGGTTCCTGTGAAGTACAGAAATTTTGTAAAATTGAATAATGTGCGAGTACTAAACCTGCTGATGGCAACTATTACATGTTTTATTGAAAAAGCGATCCATGTATCTTTTTTAACCACCACCTCCCCTAAAAGCGTTGCTATAGTGGGTGTAGCTTTATCAAGGTGAATGAAATCAATCTGTTCATTGTTTCAATCATTTACCCTGCTCTTCCTGTGTTGATTACTTCTAACAAATGCATTCGGTTGTATGTTTAATTTCCTCCACCTCTCTTATCCCCTTTTATGCTACATTTTTCTCTCTTTGGGAGCGTTTTTCTTGATTACTCAGCTCTCAGTGGCATTAAGCTAGGTTGGTCTTCTATTGCCTGGCAAATGGTTTCCTTCAAATGAATTGTATTTGTTGTTGGGCAATCCTTGCAGCTTGTTGCAGCGAAAATTCATCTACCCCAAGCATGGTAAGCCCTGCTGACAGCCCAGGAAGAAAATTTTTTTGGGAGGCCCCCACTCACCTTTTGGGAACTCTTCTGACACTCCAAATACAAGGAAGAAGTGATAATACAAATAGGAATTGTGTTACCTGCCTCTACCAATTCAAGTTGTGGGATATATAGTTTGGACCACTGCTAGGACCACTTGAATTCCTGGTTCTAAACTTGTTGAATAAATTCCCTTTAGACGCCATGGTGATGTCATGTGGCTTTCACATGCTTCTAGTTGTGTTCGGATCTTATCATTAAATGGTTAGATCTTCTGAGAGTATGCAAGAATAGAATGGGATGGAATGAAACTAATCTTTTTGTTTTGATCTTGTTGACATAATTTTCAATTCCATTCCACTCACTCAATTCAATTGCAGCATATCAAACACTGCATTAGAGAAGATGAGCTAGGTGAGGTGCCCTTAGGGCTGAGGGGTGTACTTGTTTGGTAGGTTAAGATTAAACCAAACGAGTTGTTATAGTTAACTTATTTCGTATGTGACTTAGACAAGATTAGGATGAGTGGAATTACTTTTTCATTACTAGGTCTTTACCCAAGGACGCCTACAAAATTCTAAACCTTTGTTTTTTTTTTTTATCGTAAAGTTAAATGTATTGATCAAAGTGTATATTTACAACTACACTGGACATTCCCAAGCCTAGGGAATTAAACCTCATCCCAAATGCATGACATTATATCAAAAATGAAATTACATCACAGCAAAACTCCATAGTCAAATACTACAATCTACAAATCCAAAATGCCCAATTACATGGAGATTTACATAGAATGTATTCTAAGTTTATCAAAAATCACTCTGAAGGTGTGTCTCTGTATTATCCCAATCAGCTCCTCTGAAGTAATGGGTTTGTCTTCAAACCTCTTTCCGTTCCTAAAGTGCCAGAGGAAGTACATAGTTGTAGCCAAAGCAACTTTTCTCCTAATCGGCTTTACTCCATTTCCTTTTGCTTCCTTGTGTAGCCATTTTACAACTAATTTTAAGGATGTCATAGTCCTTGATATTCCTAGCCAACTCTTGATATAATCCCATACCCGAGAGGAGTATTTGCATTTGAAAAATATATGATCAATTTTCCCATCCATCTCCTTACAGAATACACATTTTTGGTCACCCTCAAACCCAACTAAGTTATAACATGTGGGGAGTTTACCTTTAATACCAAGCCACAAGGTGAAGGCATGTTTGGGTGTGCTCCCACTCTTCCATACACATTATACCAAGGCACCTTATTTGCTTGGTGTCTCCAGAATTTATAGCACTGTGCAGAGCTTTTGTGCTCAAGTTCCCACCTTTCTACCTGCCTTTCCACTATATCAAGTTGATTGTCATATTTCATCAAAACTTCAGGACCATAAGGAGTCCTTTTTCGCTTGAACATTCCACAAAGTTTTTGTAACAAGTGTCATGTTCCAAGCTTTTATATCAAAGACCCCTAGGCCCCCTTTATCCTTTGGTAAGCATATCTCCTTCCATGCCACTGGTGGCTTCCTTCTACCACCCCAAAGGAAAGCTCTGCACAGCTTTACAATGTGTTCCATAACATTATTTGGAATGGGGAATATCGCAAGCCAAAAACATTCTATTCCTTGATTTACAGAATTAATAATCTTTAGTTTACCTGCATATGATAAAGTATTCCCAAGCCAACCTTTAAACAGTTTTGCAATTTTGTTGATCAAAGGAGAGTATTGGCTGGAATTCAATCTGAAAGCTGCAAGTGGTATACCCAAGTATCGAAAAGGAAAGTCTCCTATACTGAACCCAGTAGTTTGCAAAATCCCTTCCAGCACATCTTCCTTAACTCTAGCATGGTACAAGTTTGACGTAAGGCAGTTTCCTACCAACCCTGAGCAAGCTAAGAATTCTTTTACACATTCCATGATGATTTGAACTAATTTGCAATCCCCTAGTATAAGATCATCTGCAAAAGTCAGGTGAGAAATTTTCAGGGCTTCACATTTGGGATGATATTTAAAATCTGAATTATACTCTAGCATCCTCAACATTCTTGATAAGTATTCAAGGCATATCATAAATAGCAGTGGGGAGAGAGGGTCACCCTGACGCAATCCCTTTCTACCTTTGAAGAATCCATGGAATCTTCCTTTTAATGAGATGGAGTAAGAGGTCGTAGAAACGCATTCCATGATCCACTTAATCATTAGGTCAGGGAAATTTAGATTTACCAGCATCTGTCTCAAAAAGCTCCAAGATACAGAGTCGTAGGCTTTTCTCAAATCAATCTTTATCATACATCTTGGAGAAATGATGGTGGATACATCTCAGAAAAAGAGGTCGTAGAAACGCATTCTAAACCTCTGTTGATAGGTTGGGAGGAAGAAATGATGGTGGATTGATTGGTTTTGTACTATGGTCTAAGTATCCCTCCCTTGCTTTGGTTGTACCAAGCAATGAACTAAAGAGTTTAACAAAGCTTACCCATTTGGACTTCTAGCTTTCCAAGCATGAACTATAGAGTTTAACAAAGTTTACCAGTTTTGACTTCTAGCACAAATTTGGGGCATTTGTAACTAGTTTAGGCATTTTAATATTAGAGAAAACACACTTGTATCCCTTAAACTATCAAAGGGGTAAGAGAGTTAACATTCGTTAACTAAAATAGTATAAGAACGTCTATATTCTGTTACTTTAATTTCGCTCCATCTAACTTGTTAATAACTTCTCAGCTGTAAGAATCAAACAATTGTAGGATTGTTAGAATTATTGTGAATAAAATTCATCAAAGAATGAATAAAAAATTATTTCATTTATTAAGTTATACTGTTTCTTTGATTAAAATTTTTAATTCATAATATAAATATATATGTTATGTGAATAAGTAAAAAATTACAATATATAGTATGTGCTATTTTATTAATTATCGTATACTATACTATCCATGTAATGTGGATATATTGTTTTATTATTTTATAAAATTAATTATTGAATTCTTCAAATTTTTGTCCTTTTTTAATTCTTACAAGTCAAATAATTTTCTATGTTTTTAGTATGTTTTATATATATATATATATATATATATATATATATATATATATATTTTTTGTTGCTCACGCCCCCAAAATATTTTCTTATCTTTTTTCCCTTATGGGAATTTTTGTTATGCTCATTTTATAAACTTTATTAATAATAATAATATTCATTAAGTTTATAAGGGTTAGTTTGTCTAAAAAAGTATCAACCATTAATGTGTCATATGCATTATAGTTTCAGTTATACTTAACTATTTTTTTTAATAAAAAGAGATTTTTACAGTCTTAAAAATAGTTTAAGGGGGTGTAAGTGTCACTTTTAGAAGTTCAAGTGGATAATTATAGCCGAGGGTATAATTTAGAAGTTGTAAACGTATTTTTCCCCCTTAATATTGGGAGTTTGAAATTCGAATCTTAAATTTAAAAAAAATACGATATTAAATTATATTAAATTTTATCTAAATTTATACAAATTCAATTGATTCTATACTTAAAATCTATGCTCTCATAAGCAATAATATTCATTATGTTCACAATATTTGTTCAAAATCAAGTCGACAAAAATAATGCTAAACAATATTTGTTCACAATATTCTTATTTTTTGCATTTATTTTAATATTTGACATGCTTGATAAAATAACAAATAAAAACTAATAACAGGACCATAGTAATGAAATTATGAAGATGTGGGGACCTCAATGAAATTATTGAGAACATTATTATTTTTTATTTTTTTACTTACGGTCGTTTAGGTCAAGGGGAAAAAGGAAAAGAAAAGAAAAGAAAAAAACTCATTTTATATTATATTTTTCTTCTATATTAAAATAAAATATTAAAAATAAAAGTTTATTTTTTCATGATTAAAAATTAAGACAAAATAAATATTAATTATTCATAAAATCAAAATTTTGTTTATAAATTTACTATATTTTTTACTTTTTTTAAAAAAAAAATTGATAATCAAATATGAAAACGTAAATTTCTTGATATTTTTTTTTTTCTTTTTGTAATATTTTTAAATTTCTAAAGGAGCATTAGTCTATGGAAAAGTTGAGGGTCAATGTGCTTGGACTTTAGATTTTCGTTTGTTCCCAATCATACAATGAACAAATACTATATTGTGAAAGTTGTAGCTTAGGTATCAAAGCCATAAAACATAATTTAATAATTGTTATTATTGTGACTACTATTTATTTAATCCAAGTATCTCTTTCTTCATTAAGTTATATAAAAATATTATAAAAAGGAGGTAATTGGTTGAACCCCGACAGCAACAGACAAGTTGGACTAAACAAATAGAATATTTTTGTGCTTTGGGATCCATTTTGATGAGAGGCTTTCAAAAAAATTATTAGAATGGCAGCTTTGTATTGTGGGTCACATTATTTTATGAATTAAAAGTGAAGCCATTTTGGACACCCACTCCCTTCTCAACTACTACACAACTTACTGTAATTTAATTTTGTCGAGTAAATGAACTTTACCTTAGTTAACTGTTATGTAAGTCTGAAGTTTAGTAAAAAAAAATTTAAGTTTTATTCTTAATAAAATGATAATTTTGTAGAAAAACAAATGTATAAAATGTTGCAGAACAAAAAAAGCTTCAAGACACGTTATAATATCATTTTCTTTAAAATGTTATTTGTCCCCATCAAATCGGTGTATATTGAGTCAACAAATACGTTTTCAGGATACAATGAAACTCATAATATAATCTGATCTCAATTTATGTTATGCACAAACGAAAAATTGATCACAAATACTCATGGAAGAATTAGAACAAATTTCTGAAATTTTGTTTATGCAGAAAACGGAATTTAGAGTTGAAGAAAATATAGTTTGCAAAAGCCTTATGAGAGAAAAAGGAGAGAATGGTTGAATATTTCTATATTTCTTGGAGTAAATTTTGTATTTAAATAGACATAATTATGTCTTTTTCGAAATATTACATCAGTTCAAATTTGTGCTATTTGCGAAGCAGATTTCTGAAATCGACCAAGCATCGACCTGGTTAACACAGTTTAGAATATATTCGATTCTTTCTTCGTGTTTAATAGACCTAGTCGCACTTCCAAAATATGCTTAAATAATTGTTATATACATTTCATGAAAATAAAATGGCTATATATATATATATATATATATTCTTAACAAATAAAATATAATTTAAAATTAATTTAGATAAGAGGATTGATCGATTTTTGGTTTGCTTTTTAAGTTTAATTGAATATTATATTTAATGACATAAAATCATGAATACAGTGAGGTAAATTGTGTCAAAGAATGGTCAATTAAATAAAAATAAATAAGAAATCTACATAGTCATGTTTAGATTCCATAAAAATAGAAAATATAATAAATTGATAAATAAAAATTTTAATTTTATATACTATTAATATTTGATTTTTCTTAAATTTTAATTATATTAAAATAAATTTTTGTTTTTGATATATTTATTATAGTAAATAATAATAATGAAATTTTTTTTTAGAAAAACAAATTTTTTAGTCTAAAAATTAGATGTGCAAGCATTAAAATTTGAAGTCTTGTGAATGCCCACCCTGAAAAGTGAGGGAGAGTCTTATCAACTTTTTTTCGCCCTTGAAAACAGTGCCAACTTTACATTTTTATTTTATTTTATTTTTTATTTCTCACTTCTCATTGGAACACGTAATCTGGTGCGAATCCAGGTGTGAACAGAGCTGGTTCCATCCCACATCCAGCTGGCAGCTAAGAGCGTGCCAACTGTCACCTGCATCGGAGCAAATCAAAGAGAATCGCACGTGTACGGAAAGTAGGCACGTGGGCCCCAAGGGCCATGCTCCTACCTAATCACTAATCAGCACCTTTGTTCGTAGCGCAAATCAGGTGCTGCGCGTTCCATCGTTAGCATCAAAAGGCGCGTCTGGTGTCGGTAGACAATATTTGACGTATACCGTGCAGATCTGATTTGGGCTTAATATCGGCCGGACAGCTTGATTTGACACGTGTAGGCGGAGAATTGGGCACGATACAAGATAAGGGCTACCTGCCTGTCCAAGGCAGAGTCGACTGACAAAGCTTATTTTCCACAATATTATTTTTTTAATATACAACCATAATCCAATTCCCCTCTAAAACTAAAACCGAATAAGCATTAACTTTTAGCTACCACCAAACACGCCTGTCATTTCCAGGGCAGCGTCTTGTCACTCTCAAATTCTGAAACCGATAATTCAAAACCCGATTTCATGCAAAACCGAGTAACGGATATTCGGTTTTAGACGCCCCATTTTATGGTAATTTTGTGGTTGATTTTTCAAAGTCTGGGATCACATGTTTCTATTTAATCATACTAGGATTTTTCTTTCCCAAATTATTTGCTTGAGTTTGGTTATTTGTTTGACACTTATGTTCTTGTAAATGTACTTTGTATTTGTGTTTTATTTGGGACTGTGTGGGAAGGCATTTCATCTTATTTCTATTTATTTTCATGAAAATTGAAGCATTTTTTTTTTATTGGTAAATTATATATTATTTTGATCAAAAGAATATGTTCAGAAAAGTCCGAACCTACACCGGACAGGGAGGCCAAAGCTCCCAATTAAAATTAGGAAAAACTTAGAAGCAACTACAATCAAACCTGGGCATACCCAGGGCACAAAGGTTTAACAAGTACAAAACTAGGAAAAAACCTAGTGACAAGCACAATCAAATTTGGGTATACCTAGAGAACAAAGGAAACGCAAGATCAACAGACCTCACAGAGGCCTGCACCCCTTATTCCTATTCTTATTTTCACAGGATGAACAGTCCAACCTTCTACCATATCAAACCCTTGATTTATGCCACTAATCGCAGTCATAAGGGGAGCTTCTCCTTTATCCTTAATCTTTTTCGGTACAACCTTACCTTCCAAAGAAGGAGGATCTTTGCAAAAGTCTCTACCACCATGATTTTGCGGATCAGTAATGGAAATTTTACCTTTATCCTCAATCTTTCCAATTTCACATTTACCTTGCTTGGAGGAAGAATCTATGGTAGAGTTTGTAGCAGTGCACCCAGCAGAACACTTACTTTTGGAACCTACTGCAGTGCGTCTTTCCTTGGTGTTCAAATGCAAACTTGTGTACTTTGTTGGTGCTTTTTGCATTTGCCTTAGAAGTACCAGGGATGTCTGCATCACTACCTGATTGTATACCCTTAACTATAGCATGCTCAGTGACAACAGGACCAATGGTCTTCTTTCCTTGGACATCACCCGGGTAAGCTTAATTTCCTCGCTTCCATTTGTTCCTTGTCCTTCTTGGTTTTACAATTTCTTTCAGCATGGCCAAGGGTTTTACAGTTACAATAGAACTTAGGAACATTTTCATAAACAATCTATTGGGTGAATGAACGATTATTAAAGAGTTTAACCTTAGTACTCTTCTCCAAGTCCTTTGAAACATCAACCTCAACCAAAACCTTCACATATGAAGGCATTTCCTTATTAGTGGTAAGTTTATCTGTAAGAACCCGAACCGTGATATACGGGTTTAATTAAATAAAAGAAGGGTAAAATTGAAATTTGAGTAGGCTTTGTCGACGAAGCCAAATTTCATCGACAAAGGCTTTGTTATGCTCGTCGACAAAGTTTAGAGGCTCATCAACGAAGTTCAGAAGCTCGTCTACGAGGAGAAGTTGAGAGATTTCGGGAAATCCGTAATATCAGGATTCGTCAACGAATCCATTGTCTCGTCGATGAATCCATCATCTCGTCGACGAGCTGTCTATATGACCTCGTTGACGAGGACACCATTTCGTCAACGAGGATAGCCGAGTCAAAGGGTTATAAATATCCTTTCTCTTTGCTTCCAAGCTAAGAAAACTAAATTCTCTCTCTCTCTCTCTCTCTCTCTAGATTTCTTTTTTGTTTGTCGCTGGAATCGTAGATCTGACGTTACTACGAGGATCATGGAAGGATTCTTTACAAAACCTACGGATCAGAATCCCTTTTTGAATTTCAGATTTTGGCTAAAAATCGAGGTAAGGCTCGGTTTTCTTTTCTAATATGGTAGTTTGGTAGAGGATAGAGTTTTGAGTATATTCTGTACTGTGTTTTGTAGATTTTGAGAACTCGGTTCGCTATTTAGGAGTCATAGAGTTCGGGATTGGTCTTTTGAGGGAAAGGTAAGGGAATATAGTTAATATTAGTTATTTTTTAAATCGGACTTGGTGGAGCTGTAGTCCACGGTCCAGTGTGTGTTTTTACTACTCATTTAGGGGACTCTGATGGGTAAAATTATGGGTTTTTCATGTTACAGTTTTGGAAAAAAGGGGGTATTGGGTTGCATCTTGGGTTTTGTTTAAAACGGTTGGTATATTGTGATTATACTGTGTATTGGGGATGGTCGTGCCTTGACTTTGTTTTAAATTGTATATGTGACAACCTGCTCAATTTCCATTTATATATATATATATAATCAACATCACAAATCCCAGCTCAACAGATCATAATCCACCTGGACCCATGGGTACCAGGGATACATCAGAACACAAACGGAAGCTTAAGCAGCAGGAAACATACAACCACAATATAATAAATATAGAAACATCCATCACATTACCATAACTACTAGAGTCACTATAACCACTGTATTTCCATATATACAACCCAAAAATGAGATCTAGGGACATTTCCCAAAAATCTAACTGTCCCTACAAAAACTTACCCTTTAAAAAGGGCAAATAAACCGTACTATATTAGCGGGGCTTTTTTCGCTCTCCTATCTGAGGCTCCTGAAAAGTTAACAAGATTTAGGGGTGAGACACCTCTCAGTAAGGGAAATAAACTAATTCCAGTGTGTGGCAACATGAGTAATTCGTGTTCTACATATACCATACATAATATATACAATAACTGTTTCATCAAATCTGGGAAAACATATATATATATATATATATATATATATATATCAAATCATGGCAGAACATACTGCATTTTCATAAACCAATTTCATTTCATATAATAATAGTAACATAAAACATTCCTAGTTGGTTAGCTGGCTGTTGTCATGTATTACACCCACATGACTGGGTTGTGTGGCCCGAAAGCAAAACCTAACAATGGTTGGCCGACCACTACCAAGTCAGCAGTACAGTTTGTAAGTCCGATGGGTCTGCCTGACCTGGTTCGTACACCAGGGGCGATCACACACTTCTTAAAAACCACATCGACAATCCAATCTCACACCACTCTGTACATCGGCATTAACACAAATATCATGATCACGAAGACCATCAATACATAGTAACGGTACCGTGCAAGTGCTAGCCTAGATCAAGCCAACCAGGTTCTGATAACATATAACGTATATTGAAACTGTGATACATGGATATTTCATATCATTAATTATCAGATCAATCATATTGTTTTGCATATATACGTATATCATGAAAATCATCGGCTCGTATGCCGATATTACACATTTTATCATAGCTCAGCCCGTACGTCGGCAAATCACATCATAGCACGGCCTGTACGCCGGTAAACATATCATAGCACAGCCCGTACGCTGGCAAATCACATCATAGCACGGCCCATATGCCGGCAAACATATAACAAAATCTTAGCCCGTACGTCGGTTTTCCCACTATAAAAATCTGTATCATAATCCCATCCAGAAAAACAGTATTTCGTAACATTTATACTCATGCCACACTAACAAATTTTACACATATTCAACATACCATCATTTCAACAGTATTTTCCTAAATATAAATCATATATATGTAAACATATTTACTTTCCTGAAATCAAATGCTATATATATATATATACTTTTTCTCAAAAGAACTAGCTTAGTTTATCCCCTTACTTGACTACTAAGAAAGCCCCCAAAACAATCTAGTCTAACTCCTGTAGGATTTCCTAATCAATACCCTGAAAATGAAAATCCCCAGTATTAAACTTCAATATTTTTATGTGTACATCATTTCCTATAACTATCACAAGACCAAATTTGGCTTAAAAAGCCTTACGTCAACTCTGGGATGATTTCTAACTTGCTTTCACCAACGATCCGCTTCGGCAGATTTGGAGAGAACTTCCTTAGGAGCGTCGTGGTGGCTTCAAACTATCGATCCAGCATAAATTTAGCCCGAAATCGAAGAGAGTGAGAGAGATAGAGAGAGAGAACTGAAGGGGCGGGGGGAGAGAGAGAGAGAGAGAGAGAGAGAGGAGTTAACTTAACAAGGAAGATAAAAATTGGATTTTTCATATTTATAGAACAAGGGAATTCATCGATGAGCCACATCATTCGTCGATGAATCCTTCAATAATCTCGTTGACGAAATTCAGTCTTCGTCGATGAAATTCAGTCAGCTCAAAACCTCTCTTGGTATTTCTTCTTCGATGAATCCTATCTTCGTTGACGAATTTTCTTAAGCCCTCGTCGACGAATCCCCTGTATTCGTCGACGAGTCCTTTAGGTATTTCATTTCTCTTTATTATTTAAATTCAATATTTATTTAGGTTGTCACAATATATGATTGGAAAACTTGATTTTCGGATTACCAAATGGGTGTGGTATGTTTGGTTATATGAGCATGCATGAATGTGTTATGTTGAAATGCAATAGGAACTAGGTTTCGAATGGTTTGACGAGGTAGCAGCTAGTCCCGCTGTGATACCCCATGGATGAAAGACTTAAAAGGATTAGATGTTACTACCCATATCAACAAGGTGCACCTTTCTTTTCGGGAGCTTTCCCATAAGAACTCCATAGTTAAGCATGCTTGGCTTAGAACAATCTTGGGATGGGTAACCACTTAGAAAGTTTTCTCATTAAGTGTGTGAGTGAGGACAAAACACACTGAAAAGGACATGTGTTGGTTTATGGGGCTAGTCATTAGTCTGATAAGGCCCGCCTTCTATTGTCTGATCCAAGTGGAGGAGGAGAGATGCAGTGCTCCCTGGCAGACCCAGGTTGGGGCGTTACAAATGGTCTCAGAGCCAACACCCAGCCGGAAGTGTGATGAGATTCACATCGCCTGTGTTTGGAAATGTGGGTTCGTAATGAGGATGTTGCGTTTTATAAATGGGGGAGAATGTGATACCCCATGGATGAAAGACTTAAAAGGATTAGATATTACTACTCATATCAACAAGGTGCACCTTTCTTTTCGGGAGCTTTCCCATAAGAACTCCATAGTTAAGAGTGTTTGGCTTGGAGCAATCTTAGGATGGGTGACCACCTAGAAAGTTTTCTCAGGAAGTGTGTGAGTGAGGACAAAACACACTGAAAATGACACGTGTTGGTTTGTGGGGCCAGTCATTAGTCTGATAAGGTCTGCCCCCTGTTGTCTGGTCTAGGTGGAGGAGGAGAGACGCAGTGCTCCCTGGCAGACCCAGGTTGGGGCGTTACACCCGTGCTTAGGAGAGTATACAGTTTTGTCGGGCTGAGGTAGTGTAGAGTATAGAGACTTACCTGGACGGCCGACTAGGTTAAGTCCTGCCTACAGGCCGCACAACCCTATCATGAGGGGTCAAATAATGACATACAGAGTCCTAGGGAAAGAGCACAGTTATGTATACGTATATAGTTTTACAGCTTTTGTTGTATATAGTATGATATAGCAGTATAAATGGTAGAAAATTCAGATGATACAAATGTTTTAAGCTACTATACATGTGTTTTGCAGATTTGCCAGATTATGTAGTTTTATATATTAATGTTATAATTTTACAACTCAATTGCCACACACTAGTAATAACATATTTCCACTTACTGAGCGGTGACTCACCCTATTATTACTTTACCATTTTTCAGGTGAGCCAGTTAGGCAAGCGGATTAGGCTTGTGGATAGAGATTTCTTAATTACCCTAGTTTTAGGGTAAGTTGGTATAGGATTTTGTATTTTTGGGTAGATATTATTGGAAAGACATGTATTATATGGTTGTAGTTTGGAAATATAAATTTATGGTATTGTATAATGTATATGTGGTTATATGACTCATGTTTCCGCTGCTTAGGTATTATTAAAAAAAAATGGAGAAATTTTGAGGATGTTACAGTCAGTCACTTGGGAACAGCGGGAGATTGGGAAAGGGGTTTGACGGGGGTTGCAACAGGATACTGGGAGAGGGTGTACGTACCAGCTGGCCATCAGTCTGCTAGGAACCCGAACCCTGATAATTGGATTTAAATAAATAAGAGAGGGAAAAATTAGGAATTTGGCATGTCTCGTCGACGAAACCAAATTTCATCAACGAAGCCATTGTTCTTCTCGTCGATGAAATTCAGAGACTCATCAACGAGGAGTCTCAGAAAAATCAGGGATCTCAGACTCGTCGACGAGGCCACTGATTCATCGACGAAGTCAGTGGAAGATTCATCGATGAAGACACCATTTCGTCGATGAGTTGGCCTGGGTCAAAGGGCTATAAATAGGATTTTTCATTACTTCTGTCATGCCCCAAATTCCGAAATGGGACCCAGAGGTGAGAATGGAACCTAACTTGTCCCTGTATCTGATAAAACATCCAAAGATACAGTACAGTGGATGAGAGTCCGATCCCGTGGGGTTCCCAGGCACCCTAAATACATCTAATCACAAACATATACGTAGCGGAAAAATTCATTCTATATCAATATATATAGTACCATACCAGAGTCTATACACGAGCCAAACACAGCTTTATCAAAACGTACAAATTGAGTGCCCCAATACAACTCAAAATGGCAACCCAACAAAACTACAGTCCTAACACTTACCCAAACGCTAACGCAATACACCGGCCACTACGCTCCCTACACCAGGACACTAGTTCCGATTACTCGAAGGACCTGTAAAAATGTACGTACAGCAGGGGTGAGACACCTCTCAGTAAGGAAGAACACAGGTTATATCGGTGTGTGTCATTTGAGTGTTATCATGATGCAACATACACGCAGTTGAATGCAATCCAGTACCAATTCACATAGTGCATACACGCACACACACACACACACACATAATCAGCAACTCGGTGTCGTCACACCCTTTGGCCCAAACCCGATCCGCGACATCTGGCGTTGGCCCGGCCAACCTGCGAAGCACGGCGCCACCGACACATGGCTAGTTCCCAATTCCCATGGAATCGTACCGGCGCTAACTGGTAGATCCACACCCTTCGGCCTGATCTACTAGTATAGGCTCATGCCCTCGGATATAGAATCGGACACTCTTGCCTACGTGGCAGGCGATAAACACACACCTTCAGATATAGAGTCGGACACTCTCAGTACCTGGAATCATTTTGGAATCTAGTTCCTACTAGCATTTCAACATATCACACACACATGCATATAACCAAACAAACCACACCCATCTAGTGTAATCTAAAACATGGTTTTTCAAAAAAGTACAGTTTAAATAAGTCAAGGCACGGCCATCCCAATATCACAGTATAAATCACACATATACTCGGTTTTCAACAAAACCGGGATTCAGCCTGTCGCCCCCTTTTTCCCAAAAATGTAATAATGAAAAACCCATAGTTTTCCCCGTTAGATCCCCCCAAATGAGTAGCCAAAACACACATAGAATCGTGAACCACAGTTCCACCAAGTACGATTTCGAAAATAACCAATATAAACATAGTTCCCCTTACCTTTTCCCCGAATACCAAATCCCAAACTCCAAGACTCCTAAACAGCGAACTGAGTTCCAAAACCTACAAATCACAATACAGAATATGTTCACAAGATCGTTACCTACAAAACTACCGGATCAGAATTGAAAACCGAGCCTTATCTTGATTTTTCATCGAAACTCGAAAATCTCTGAATCGAGATTCTGATCCGTAGAAGTTATAGAGAATCCTTCCACGATCCTCGTAATAACTTCCATTTTTCGATTCCATCAACGATGGGCAAAGAATTCTAGAGAGAAGGAGTAGGGAGAGGTTTAGAGAGAGAGAGAGAGAGAGAGAGAGAGATAAAGTCTAAGTTTCTTAATGAAGAAGTAATGAGAATTTCCTTTTATAGCCCTTTGACTTGGGGGAATTCGTCAACGAAATGGTGCCTTCGTCGACGAATCCTTCACTGGCTTCGTCAACGAATCGGAGGCCTCGTCGATGAATCTGAGATCACCGATTTTTCTTGAAAGCCCTTGGCTTCTCCTCGTTGACGAGTCTCTAAATTTCATCAACGAGAAGAACAAAGGTTCCGGAGACGAAATTCAGCTTCGTCGACGAATCTGCTCTTTTACCAAAATGTCCCTCTCTTTAGAATTTATGTAATGGCCTGAATAAAAATGGTCTTTAAACAATAAAAGAAAAGGGAAATGGAAGTTGGGAAAAAAGGGAAGCTGCCAAGCTTCGTCGATGAACACAGGGTTTTGTTGACGAAGGCTTAAGAGAATTCGTTGACGAACACAGGGCGTCGTCGACGAGAAAATACCGAGATGGGTTCTGGGGCAGCCTGAATTTCGTCAACGAATATAGGGTCTCGTCGACGAAATTTGTGAAGGACTCGTTGAAGAAGAACGGGCTCGTCGACGAAATCCCTTGTTTTATATATACGAAAATCCGGATTTAAGCTTCTTTAAGAAGCTAACTCTTTTCTCTCTCTCTCTCTCTCTCTCTCTCTCTCTCTCTTTGTTTTTGGGCTATTCTTATGCCGGATTGACGATTAGAAGTCACCACAACGCTCCTAGCAGAGTTCTCTCTAAATTTGCTGGAGCGGATCATCGGTGAAAGTAAGGAGGAAACCATCCCAAATCAAAGGTAAGGCTTTATACTCAATTTTTGGATTTGTGATAGTTGAGAGAAGTGCATGCGTTAAAATATTAAAGTTTAATACTAGAAGTTTCCGTTTCCAAGGATGTTGATTGGGAACGTTGGGAATCATCCTTAAGTTGAGGTAAGGCTTTTAAGCCGAATTTGACTAAATGATAGTTATGAGAAATGTTATACACGTTGAAATACTAAAGTTTAATTATGTGAATTTTCATTTTCAAGGTGTTGAGTTAGGAACCTTGTAGGTGCGGGGAAGATTTTCTTAGGGGCTGTTCAGGAATCAGGTAAGGGGATAAACTAAACTAGTTTGTTTTGAGAATATATATCTATATATATATATATATATATATATATATAGCATCTGATTTGTGAAAAATGTATATATATTTATATATATGTTTTATATTTGTAAAATACTGTGAAAATGATTGTATGATCGAATATGTGAAAATCCGTTGGTGTGGCATGAGTATAAAATGTTGTGAAATACTGATTTCTGGGAATGTGGATGATATAGATCTTTATTATGGAAAACCGGCGCACGGGCCGAGATATTTTTATATATATGTGAATTGCCAGCGTACAGACCATGCTATGTTGATGAGATTTGCCAACGTACGAGCTGTGCTATGTGATTTTCGGGCGTACGGGCCGAGCTATGTGATTTGCCAGCGTACAGGCTATGCTATGTGATTTACCGGCGTACATGTCATCTGGGTGTGTTAAATTATGTGGGGCTGAAACACAATCACTAGATGTTGAATTGTTGGTATCTAAACTGACTGGGTCAGTAGTGAGGTGTAGTAGGGTGCTCCGAGATTGTCCAATTGATATTCAAGGGAAGATTTTGTCTATTGATTTGATAGTGCTGGACATGCATGAGTTTGATGTTATTCTTGGCATGGATTGGCTAGCGGCCCATTTTTCCAGCATAGAATGCTGAGCACGAGAAGTGATATTCAGACCTCCGGGGAAAGCATAATTCAAGTTTGTAGGGTCGCAAGTGCAATCCTCGCCTCAGCTCGTTTTAGCTATTCATGCCAGAAGATTACTATTGAGTGGTTGTCAGGGGTTTGTGGCTGTTGTGAAAGAGATGTCAGAGAATGAGTCAAAACTTGCTAGCACGCCTGTAGTAAAGGAGTTTACAGATGTTTTCCTAGACGAGTTACCAAGCTTGCCACCAGATCGTGAGGTAGATTTTCCTATTGATCTACTTCCAGGTACAGCGCCTATTTCCAAAGTACCTTATCGGATGGCGCTAGTAGAATTGGTAGAACTGAAGAATCAGTTGTAGGATCTGCTTGATAAGGGCTTCATACGACCTAGTGTATCTCCGTGGGGAGCTCCTATTCTATTTGTGAAGAAGAAAGATGGGACTATAAGGATGTGTATAGACTACAGGGAGATTAATAAAGTGACCATCAAGAACAAGTATCCTCTACCCCATATCGACGATTTGTTTAACCAGCTCTAGGGTACACAAGTGTATTCGAAGATTGACCTTAGATCTGGCTACCATCAGGTGAAAGTGAAAGCAGAAGACGTCTCAAAGACGGCCTTCAGGACCAGGTACGGGCATTATGAGTTCCTCGTTATGCCGTTTGGTTTGACAAATGCTCCTGTAGTATTTATGGACTTGATGAACAGATTCTTCTACCGATACCTAGACTAGTTTGTTGTTGTTTTTATTGATGATGTATTGGTCTATTCGATGAGCTATGAGGAGCATGAGACACACTTAAGGCAAGTTTTATAGACACTTTGGGAAAAGAAGTTGTACGCCAAGTTCAGTAAATGTGAGTTTTGGTTGGAGAAGGTTGTGTTCTTGGGGCATGTTATCTCAGGAGATGGAATTTCTATAAATCCTAGTAAAAATGAGGCAGTAGTGAATTGGGTTAGACCGAGAAATGTCCAGGAGATCAGGAGTTTCTTGAGGCTAGCTAACTATTATCACCGTTTTGTTGAGGGATTCTCAGCGTTGTCAGGACCTTTGACATGACTGACGAGGAAGAATGTCATATTTGAGTAGGACGATAGCTGTGGGCAGAGTTTTTAGGAGCTGAAGCAGAGATTAGTCACAGCACCAATTTTGGTTATCCCATCTAGGGGTGAGGGGTATGTCATTTATAGTGATGCGTCCTTAAAAGGACTTGGCTGTATATTAATGCAGCATGGCAGGGTAGTTGCGTATGCGTCCCGACAGTTGAAGGAATATGAAAAGAACTACCCTACCCACGATCTAGAGTTGGCTTCAGTGGTACACGCGTTGAAAATTTGGAGGCATTATCTGTACGACGAGCAGTGTGAGATTTTCTCTGACCACAAAAGTTTAAAGTATTCTTTACGCAGAAGGAACTGAATATGAGGCAAAGAAGGTGGTTGGAGCTGATTAAGGATTTTGATTGTACCATCAGTTATCACCCAGGGAAAGCAAACGTGATAGCTGATGCGTTGAGTAGGAAATCCAGGGAGCCAGTGTTGACGGCAATGGAGATCCAGTATCCGATCATGATGGATCTGGAGAGACTCGACATAGAGTTAGTAGAGAGTGATCTTCCAGTATGTATTGCCAGCCTAGTGGTACAACCTACTTTGCAGGAAAGAATTAAAGCTACCCAGAAGGAGGATCCAGAATTGGTAGAGGTGATGGACAAAGTGCAGAGTGGTCAAGGGGAGGAATTCAGTATTGCAGATGACGAAACTTTGCGATTCCATACCAGATTATATGTTCCTACTGATACTGAGATTAGGAAGACCATTCTAGAGGAGGCTCACAGATCTTTGTATACGGTTCATCCTAGTAGCACGAAGATGTACAGAGATCTGTGAGAGTCGTATTGGTGGAGTGGTATAAAGAGAGAGATCACCGAGTATGTAGCCCAGTGTTTGACATCCCAGCAGGTAAATGCTGAGCACCAGAGGCCGGCAGGGCAGTTGCAACCGTTATTTATCCTAGAGTGGAAGTGGGATCATATATTTATGGATTTCGTGTCAAGACTGCCGACGGCATTACATGGCCAGAATACCATCTGGGTGATTGTTGACCGTTTGACGAAGACCGCCCACTTTATACCTATTAAGATCAGCTATCCCTTCAGCCGTTTAGCGGAGATTTACATTCAGGAGATAGTTCGTTCTCATGGGGTGCCAGTATCAATTGTGTCAGATCGAGACCCGCAATTCACGTCACAATTTTGGAGGAGTTTGTAGCAGGCTCTAGGGTCTCAGTTATCGTTTAGTACGACATTCCATCCTCAGTCAGACGGGCAGATTCAGAGGACGATACAGACATTAGAGGATATGCTCCATGCATGTGTATTAGATTTTAGGGGTAGCTGGACTCAGTTCATGCCACTAGTGGAGTTTGCGTATAATAACAGTTACCAATCCAGTATTGGCATGGCACCATTTGAGGCTCTATACGGTAGGAGATGTCGATCTCCTTTGTTTTGGGATGAAGTGGGTGAGCGGCAAGTAGTAGGGCTAGAGCTTGTGCAATAGGCGTGTGATTTGTCTTATTAGTGACAGGATTAGTGCAGCTCAGAGTCGACAGAAAAGTTATGCTGATAATCGCCGCAAAAATCTGGAATTCGATGTGGGTAACCATGTGTTTCTAAAGATAGCTCCGATTAAAGGGGTTATGCGATTTGGGAAAAAGGGTAAACTTAGTCCTAGGTTTATCGGTCCATTTGAGATTCTAGATAAAGTGGGGCCGGTAGCCTATCGGCTAGCTTTGCCACCTGTGTTATCTAGGATCCACGACGTATTCCATGTTACTATGTTGAGGAAGTACGTCCCAGATCCTTCTCATATCATCAGTTATGATGAATTGGAGTTTAGTAATTCACTGGGGTATGAGGAGGCACCAGTACAGATTCTAGATAGGAAAGTACAGGAGTTACGTAACAAGAAAATTCATCAGGTAAAAGTTTTGTGGAGGAATCATGCGGTAGAAGAGGTTTCTTAGGACTCCGAGGAGCAGATGAAGTAGAGGTATCCGTATTTATTTCAAGAGCTCGATAAAATGTAAGTAATTAAGTAGTACTTTCTTTTGCAGGTACATGTAATGATTAATTAGTGTACTATTTTAGTTTTGGGAGAATGGTTTTCTTTTTTATATGTAATCTCTCAAGACCCAGATTGTAACCACGATATTCCTCCGCCATAAGTGAGGGTAGGTAACAAAATGAGTAGACCCCTTTTCCTAGTTAAGGGATGGTGAGTTACAGGAATAGTAAATTTCGAGGACGAAATTTTTATAAGGAGGGGAGGATGTAAAGACCCGAATAAAAATGGTCTTTAAACAATAAAAGAAAAGGGAAATGGAAGTTGGGAAAGAAGGGAAGCTGCCAAGCTTCGTCGACGAACACAGGGTTTTGTCGACGAAGGCTAAAGAAAATTCGTTGACGAACACAGGGCTTCGTCGATGAGAAAATACCGAGAGGGGTTCTAAGGTAGCCTGAATTTCGTCGACAAATATAGGGTCTCGTCAACGAAATTTGTGAAGGACTCGTCGACGAAGAACGGGCTCGTCGATGAAATCCCCTATTTTATATATACGAAAATCCGAATTTAAGCTTCTTTAAGAAGCTAACTCTTTTCTCTCTCTCTCTCTCTCTCTCTTCATTTTTGGGCTATTCTTACGCCGGATTGACGATCCGAAGTCACCACGACGCTTCTGGCGGAGTTCTCTCTGAATCTGCTGGAGCGGATCATCGGTGAAAACAAGGAGGAAATCATCCCAAATCCAAGGTAAGGCTTTATACTCAACCTTTGGATTTGTGACAGTTTAGAGAAGTGTTATACGCATTAAAATATTAAAGTTTAATACTAGAAGTTTCCGTTTCCAGGGGTGTTGATTGGGAACATTGGGAATTATTCCTAAGTTGAGGTAAGACTTTTAAGCTGAATTTGACTAAATGATAGTTATAAGAAATGTTATACACATTGATATACTAAAGTTTAATTCTGTGAATTTTCATTTTCAGGGTGTTGAGTTAGGAACCCTGCGGGTGCGGGGAAGATTTTCTTAGGGGCTGTTCAGGAATCAAGTAAGGGGATAAACTAAGCTAGTTTGTTTTGAGAAAATGTATATATATATTTAGCACCTGATTTGCGGAAAATGTATATATATTTGTATATATTTTATGTTTGCAAAATACTGTGAAAATGATTGTATAATCAAATATGTGAAAATCCGTTTGTGTGGCATGAGTATAAAATGTTGTGAAATACTGATTTCTAGGAATGTGGATGATATGGATCTTTATGATGGAAAATCGGCGTACGGGCCGAGATATTTTTACATATATGTGAATTGCGGGCGTACGGGCCATGCTATGTGGATATGTTTGCCGGCGTACGGGCCATGCCATGTGGATGAGATTTGCTAGCGTACGGGCTGTGCTATGTGATTTGCCGACGTACGGGCCGAGTTATGTGATTTGCCAGCGTATGGGCTGTGCTATGTGATTTACCGGTGTATGGGCCGAGCTATGTGATTTTCCAGCGTACAGGCTGTGCTATGTGTTTGCCTGTGTACGGGCCTAGCTATGATAAAATGTGTAATACCGGTGTACGGGCCGATGATTTTCATGATATATGTATATGTGCAAATGATATGATTAATATGAAAATTAATAATATGAGATATCTATGTATTACAATTTTAGTATATGTATATGATATCAGAACCTGGTTGGTTTGGTTTAGGCTAGCACTTGCACGGTACCATTGCTATGTGTCCATGGTCTTCGTGATCATGATATCTGTGTTAACGCCACTGTATGAAGTGGTGTGAGATTGGATGGTCAATATGGTTATTTTCAAGAAGTGTGCTGTTATCGCCCCTAGTGTACGGACCAGTCTGGGTAGACCCATCAGACCTACAGACTAGACTATTGACTTGGTAGTGGTCGGCCAACCATTGTCAGGTCCTGCCCTCGGGCCACACAACCCAGTCATATGGGGGTAATACATGACAACAGCCAGCTAACCTACCAGGGATGTTTTTATGTTATTGTTATGATATGAGATGAGATATGCTTATAAAATGCAGTATGTTCTGCCATGTTTTGAAATACATATGTTTTCCTAGATTTGATAAATAGTATTGAATATATTATATATGATATATGTAGAACAATGATTACTCATGTTGCCACATACTGGTATTAGTTTATTTCCCTTACTGAGAGGTGTCTCACCCCTAAATCTTGTTAACTTTTTAGGAGCCTCGGATAGGAGAGCGGGAAAAACCCCGCTAATATAGTACGGTCTATCTGCCCTTTTTAAAGGGTAAGTTTTTGTAGGGACTGTTAGATTTTGTGGGAATGTCCCTAGTTATGATTTTGGGATGTATATATGGAAATATTGTAGATTTTAGCAATTTTGGTACATTGTAATATATGGTATTGAGATGTACATTATTGTATATTTTCTGCTGCTAGGGCTTCTGCTGTATGTTCTAATTTATCCCTGGTACCCACGAGTCCAGGTGGATTGTGACCTGCTGAGCTGGAATGTGGTATTGATTTTATGAAGATGTTATAAAAAAAAAAATGTGTGAAAATGAGCAAGTCGTGACAATTTAAATCCCTTTATCACGGTTTGGGTTCTTACAATCTCCCACCCCCCTTTACAAAATTTCGTCCTCGAAATTTGTCATCTCTTATTCACAAATTCATACATACAATCGAACACATGTATACCACTCTAGAGAAACACTGGCGACTACTACAGCGTAGCCCCATCATACACGTATACATACATACCCTCACTTATGGCGGAGGAATATCGTGGTTACATATACAACAGTCTCAGGAGTTCACAATACACACACTCCCAACGACTAACCACCTATCCCAACCCACAGTAGGATCATGTACAAGTGCTCAAAACAACTGTGGATACTTCCGGCGTATTTTCGTTTCCAATTCCCAAGAAGCTTCCTCGACCTCATGGTTTCGCCACAATACCTTCACTAATGGTATCTCTCTGGTACGAAGCTTCTGAACTTTATGGTCTAGAACCTGAACAGGTATCTCCCCATATGCTAAAGTATCCCCAATTTCTAACTCATTATAACAAATAACATGCAAAGGATTCAACACGTACCTCCTCAACATGGATACGTGAAACACATCGTGGACCCTCGAAAGTGCTGGAGGTAATGCAACTCTGTAGGCTACCGGACCCACTCGCTCAAGTAATTCGAATGGTCTAATATACCTCGGGCTCAACTTGCCCTTCCTGCCAAATCTCATCACCCCTTTCATTGGAGCAATACGTAGAAATACCTTACCTCCTACTTCAAACTCTAAATCACGGCGGCGAACATCTGCATAATTCTTCTGCAGACTCTGAGCTGATCTAATCCTCTCCTAAATCAAACCCACCTTCTCAGACGCCTGCTGCATGAGTTCAGGTCCTAACACCTGACGTTCACCAACCTCATCCCAACACAAAGGCGATCGACACCTTCGACCATACAAAGCCTTGAACGGTGCCATCCCGATACTAGACTAGAAGCTGTTATTATAAGCGAACTCTACAAGTGGCAAAAAACTGTATCCAACTACCACCGAAGTCTAACACACAAGCTCGCAACATATCTTCCAATATCTGAATCGTCCTCTCCGACTGTCCATCAGTCTGGGGGTGGAACGTTGTATTGAAAGTAAGCTTCATCCCCAATACTTCTTGCAAGCTCATCCAGAATCAAGAAGTAAACCTTGGATCTCAATCCGATACTATGGACACTGGTACTCCGTGCATTCTTATAATCTCCTACGTATACAAATAGGTAAGCCTACTCAAATAATAGCCAACTTTCATCGGTATGAAATGAGCAGATTTTGTCAATCTATCCACACTCACCTGGATAGCATTCTGCCCGTGAAGCGCTGGCGGCAATCCGATCACAAAATTCATGGAAATATGCTCCTATTTCCACATCGAAATAGGCAAAGGCTGCAACGGCCCTACCGGCCTCTGATGTTCAACTTTCACTTGTTGACATGTCAGACACTGCTCCACGAACTAAGCAATCTGCCTCTTCATACTAGACCACCAGAAGGTCTCGTGCAAGTCCTAATACATCTTCGTACTACCAAGATGTACCATAAACAAAGAATGATGTGCCTCCTCTATAATCGTCCTTCTGATTTCATCATCATTCAAAACACACAACCTGGTCCCAAACTTCAACACACCTCCCTTAGAGATGTTAAACTCCGTAGTCAATCCCTGCTATACCTTTTCCCTAACCTCTTCCAACTCTGCATCACTAGCCTGCGCAGCTTTTATACGCTCAAACAGGGTCGGTTAGACCACCAAACCAGTAAGATAAGCCTGATGATCACCAACCACCAACTCTATACTTAAGCTTTCCAAATCCCGTCTGATGTGACACTGAGTTACAACCGCAGATACAGCCATAGGCCCTGACTTCCGACTCAATGCATCAGCCACCACATTAGCCTTCCCTGGTGATAACTGATCATGCAATCATAGTCCTTAATTAACTCTAGCCACCGCCTTTGCCTTATGTTCAACTCCTTCAGTGTGAAGAAATACCTGAGACTTGTATGGTTTGTGAAGATCTCACACTACAACCCGTACAGATAAGGTCACCAGATCTTCAGTGCATACACAACAACAACCAACTCCAAATCATGCATAGGGTAGTTCTTCTCATATTACTTCAGTTGCCGAGAGGAATAAGCCACTACCTTACCATGCTGCATAAGCACACATCCCAATCCTTTCAGAGACGCGTCACTAAAAATTACAAATCCACCATCCCCCGAAGGAATGGTCAACACTGGAGCAGTAACCGGTCGGTGCTTCAACTCCTGAAAGCACTGCTCACAATCACTGGTCCACTCAAACTACACTCTTTTTCTGGTCAATCATGTCAGAGGTCTAGACAGTTTAGAGAAACCCTCCACGAACCGATGATAGTAACCCACTAGTCCCAGAAAACTCTGAACCTCCTGCATATTCTTTGGCCTTACCTAGTCGACCGCAACTTCAATCTTGCTAGGATCAACTGATATACCATCCCCAGTAACCACATGGCCTAAAAACGCAATCTGACTCAACTAGAATTCACACTTCTTCAATTTAGCATACAACTTCTTCTCCCTCAGAATCTGTAATACTAACCTCAAATGTTCCACATGCTCTTCCGTACTCCTTGAGTATACCAGAATGTCATCAATGAACACCACCACGAACCAATCCAGGTACTCATGGAAAACCCTATTCATCAGATCCATGAACACCGCCGGAGCATTCGTCAACCCAAAAAGCATGACTAAGAACTCATAGTGACCATATCTGGTTCGGAATGCTGTCTTCGCTACATCCTCCGTTCTAACCCTCACCTGATGATATCCTAACTACAAGTCGATCTTCGAAAAGACCCGTGTCCCTGCAACTGGTCAAAAAGATCAACTATGCTAGGTAAAGGATAGCGATTTTTCATAGTCACCTTGTTAATCTCACGGTAATCAATGCACATCTGCATCGACTCGTCCTTCTTCTTCACAAACAGTACTAGAGCTCCCCAGGGTGAAACACTAGGTCGAATGAATCCCCTGTCTAGTAATTCCTACAACTGCTACTTCAACTCCCAAAGTTCTGCTGGAGCCATTCGGTACGGAGCTTTAGAGATCGGTGCCTTACCGGGCAACAATTCTATCGCAAACTCCACCTCATGATCTGGAGGTAAACTAGGTAAATCATTTGGAAACACATCCGGGAATTCGCTGACTACCCGAATGTCCTTGAGTCTCAACTTATCCCATGGTGGTTCCTTTATACAATCTAGGTACCCCTGACATCCGTCCAAAAGTAGCCTCCTCGCCTGTAGTGCTGACAAAATCTGTGGCGCTGAACGCACACACGATCCCACGAATTCGTACTCCTAATCCCTAGGAGGTCTGAAAACTACCACCTTCCTACGACAGTCGATCACAGCATAACTGGAGAACAACCAATCCATCCCTAGAATGACATTGAACCCCGATATGTCGTATACCATAAGATTCACCAGTAGCAGCTTCCCCTGAATTTTCACTGAACAGTCCACCAACATCTTCCTACAAAAAGATACACTCCTAGATGATGTAGTAACGGACAACACCTCATTCATGTCTCAGATCTCAACCCCACACCATCCCACAAAATTCACATACACAAAGGAATGGGTTACACCCGAATTAAACAAAACAAAGGCTTTATTCGAAAGCAATAATAAGGTACCTGTCACCACGTTACCTGCATGCTCAGCATCCACTGGAGTAAGAGAGTATACTCTAGCCAGAGTTGTATTCGTCTGAATGGTTCCCCGAGGTATCTGATTGCTCCCTTGGTCCCCACTAACTGCAAGCACATCTCGCCTCGGTGCTCGACAATCACGAGACATGTGGCCTGGCTGGCCACAGTTATAGCAGTTACCATCAAAAGATCGACACTCACCCTCGTGCCGTTTGTGACATCTGGTACAACAACCACTAGTCTGGCTCATCTGAGAATCCTGGAGCTCGATATTCTGATGATAACCCGAGCCCTTGCTCATCTTCTTCCACGATCCCTGACGAGATCCTGTTTGAGAACCAAAAGGTATTGTCCTCTTCCTTGATTCCTAATCCGCCTTATCATCTCGAATACCAGTCTCAATCACCGTGGCCTTATCCACCAACACCGAGAACTAGCGGATCTGAAGCATACCCACCAGTCTGCAGATATCCTTTCTCAAACCCTTCTCAAACCTCCGAGTCTTCTCATACTCGCTCGAGATCATACATGGTGCAAAGCGGGACAGCTCTATGTATCAAACCGCATACCCCTACACCGTCAAACTCCCCTGAGTCAACACAGAAAACTCATCTACCTTCGCATCACGTACGGAAGCCGGGAAGTAAGAACACCTCCTTGAAATGGCTCCATGTCATCTCCTCAGGACTGGCTCTTTGCTTCTCCAGCAGATTCACCGCAGTCCACCATCGACCCACCTCCCCAAAGAGCTGGAAGGTGGCATAAAGAACTCGCTGCCTATCTGTGTAGTGCAGAACCTCCAAGATCCTCTCAGTCTTCTCCACCCAATCCTCTGCTATCATCAGGTTAGGTCCTCCAGAGAACGTCCGAGGATGCATGCGTGTGAACCTCTCAATGGTGCACCTTGCAACAGTAGGAGAGCACTTGCATCTCCTCACAGTCTGCCCGATCTCTCGCAATACTTGCCTCATCAAACCTCGAGGTACAGAAGGAGACTCATCACTCACAGTCTCCTCAGAGCCACTTCCCAGATTATTATCCTTGGGCTCCATTCTACAACACAATAGAAATCTATCAGTATCCCTACAACACATACAGTAAACACAATGATCTACACTAATCGTGTTAATTACTCCCTGCCAGGTCCAGGTCTATCTTATCACACCAACATGAAAGTCATCGATGATCTGCCCTGCTTTTACTGAAATCGTCATCCTAAAAAAAACACGGAATAAGGTCGACAAATCCCGGTCTAGCAACTAAACAACCCTCAACAAACTCTACCCATATCCACATCCTATACTTTAGTATGTACTCATAACTAAGCCTAACCAAGTCTACAAGATCTAGTAACCTGGTTAGCTCTAATACCAGGCTGTTACGCCCCGAATCCCGAAATGGGACCTAGAGGTGAGAATGGAACCTAATCTGTCCCTGTATCTGATAAAACATCCAAAGATATAGTACAATGGATGAGAGTCTAACCTCATGGGGTTCCCAAGCACCCTAAATACATCCAATCACAGACACATACGTAGTGGAAAAAGTCATTCTATATCAATATATATAGTACCATACCAGAGTTTATACACGAGCCAAGCACAGCTCTATCAAAACGTACAAACTGGGTGCCTAAATGCAAATCAAAATGGCAACCCAACAAACTACAGTCCTAGCACTTACCCAAGCGCTAACGCAGTACACCAACCACTACGCTCCTTACACTAGGACGCTAGTTCCGGTTACTCGAAGGACCTATAAAAATGTACGTACAGCAGGGGTGAGACACCTTTCAGTAAGGAAGAACACAGGTTATATTGGTGTGTGGCATTTGAGTGTTATCATGATGCAACATACATGTAGTTGAATGCAATCCAGTACTAATTCACACAGTGCATACACGCGCACACACACATGATCAGCAACCCGGTGTCGTCACACCCTTCGGCTTGAAGCCGATCCATGACATCCGACATTGGCCCGGCCAACCCGCGAAGCACGGCGCCACCGGCACATGGCTAGTCCTTGACTCCCATAGCATCGTACCGGCACTAATTGGTGGATCCACACCCTTTGACCTGATCTATCGGTATAGGCTCACACCCTCGGATATAGAGTCGGACACTCTTACCTACGTGGTAGGCGATAAGCACACGCTCTTGAATATAGAGCCAGACACTATCAGTACTTGGAATCAATTTGGAACCCAGTTCCTACTAGCATTTCAACATATCGCACACACATGCAAGCTTATATAACCAAACAAACCATACCCATTTGGTGTAATCTAAAACATGGTTTTTCAAACAAATACAGTTTAAATAAGTCAAGGCACGACCATCCCAATATCACAGTATAAATCAAACATATACTCGATTTTCAACAAAACTCGGGATTCAGCCCGTCGCCCTCTTTTTCCCAAAACTGTAATAATGAAAAACCCATAATTTTTCCCATTAGATCCCCCCAAATGAGTAGCCAAAACACACACAATATCGTGGACCACAGTTCCACCAAGTCTAATTTTGAAAATAACTAATATAAACATAGTTCCCCATACTTTTTCCCCGAATACCAAATCCCGAACTCCAAGGCTCCTAAACAGCAAACCGAGTTCCAAAACCTACAAATCACAGCACAAAATATGTTCACAAGATCGTTACCTATAAAACTACCGGATTAGAATTGAAAATCGAGCCTTACCTTAATTTTTTTTCGAAACCCGAAAATCTCTGAATCGAGATTCTGATCCATAGAAGTTGTAGAGAATCCTTCCACGATCCTCATAGTAACTTCCATTTTCTGATTCCGTCAACGATTGGTGAAGAATTCTAGAGAGAAGGAGTAGGGAGAGGTTTAGAGAGAGAGAGAGAGAGAGAGATAGATTTTCTTAATGAAGAAGTAATGATTCCTTTTATAGCCCTTTGACCTGGGGGAATTCGTTGACGAAATGGTGCCTATGTCAATGAATTTTTCACTAGCTTCGTTAGTGAATCGGTGGCCTCGTCGACGAATCTGAGATCACCTGTTTGTCCCGA
This sequence comes from Malania oleifera, assembly GCF_029873635.1. Classification (NCBI taxonomy): domain Eukaryota; kingdom Viridiplantae; phylum Streptophyta; class Magnoliopsida; order Santalales; family Ximeniaceae; genus Malania; species Malania oleifera. The sequence continues at coordinate 37,655,506 of NC_080429.1, read as the reverse complement.
CACCCCTCGGCTTCTCCTCGTCGACGAGTCTCTGAATTTCATCGACGAGAAGAACAAAGGCTTCATCGATGAAATTCGGCTTCGTTGACGAACCTGCTCTGTTACCAAAATGTCCCTCTCTTTAGAATTTAAATTCCTTTATCACAGTTCGGGTTCTTACAACTTCCTTACTAAGAAACTTCAATCTTATCTCTCTCTCTCTAGATTTCTCTCTACACTCCTTCTCTCTAGATTTTTTCGCCGATCGTTGCTGTAATCGGAGATCTGAAGTTACCACGAGGATCGTGGAAGGATTCTCTACAATTTCTATGGATCGGAATCTCGTTTAAGAGATTTTTGGGTTTTGGCGAAAAATTGAGGTAAAGCTCGGTTTTTTATTCTGATTCGATAGATTTGTAGGTAACTATCTTGTGAACATATTCTGTACTGTGATTTGTAGGTTTTGGAACTCGGTTCGTTGTTTGGGGACCTTGGAGTTTGGGATTTTCTTTTCTGGGAAAAGGTAAGGGGAACTAAGTTTATATCGGTTATTTTTGAAATCGGACTTGGTGGAACTGTGGTTCACGGTCCTGTGTGTGTTTCGGATACTCATTTGGGGGAATCTAATGGGGGAAAACTATGGGTTTTTCATTATTACAGTTTTGGGAAAAAAGGGGCGACGGGCTGCATCCCTAGTTTTGTTGAAAACTGAGGGTATATGTTGATTTATACTATGATATTGGGATGGTCGTGCCTTAACTTATTTAAACTGTATTTTTTTTGGAAAAAACATGATTTAGATTACCAAATGGGTGTGGTTTGTTTGTTTATAAGAGCATGCATGTGTGTGTGATATGTTGAAATGCTAGTAGAAACGCGGTTTCGAAATTGTTCCAGGTACTGAGAGTGTCCGACTCTATATCCAAGGGCCTGTATTTTATCGCCTGCCATGTGGGTAAGAGTGTCTGGCTCTATATTCGAGAGCGTGAGCCTATTCCGGCAGATCAAGCCGAAGGGTGTGGATCCCCCAGTTATGCGCTGGTACAATGCCATGGGAGTCGAGGACTAGCCATGTGCCGGTGGCGCCGTGTTCACGGGTTGGCTATGGGCCAATGCCGTATGTCACGGACCGACTTTGGGCCGAAGGGGGTGAGGACACCAGGATTACTGATCATGTGTATGTGTATGGGTATGCACTGTGGAAATTAGTACTGGAATGCATTTAACTGCGTGTATGTTGTATCATGATAACACTCAAATGCCACACACCGATATAACTTGTGTTCTTCCTTATTGATAGGTGTCTCACCCCTGCTGTACGTACATTTTTTTACAGGTCCTTCGAGTAACCGAAACTAGCGTCCTAGTGTAGGGAGCATAGTGGCTGGTGTACTGCGCTTAATGCTTGGGTAAGTGCTAGGACTGTATTTTTAGTGGGTTTCCATTTTGAGATGTGTTTGGACACCCGTTTGTACGTTTTGATAGAGCCATGTTCTGTTTTTGTATAAACTCTGGTAATGTACTACATATGTGTATATAGATGAACTTCTTCCACTGCATATATGTTTGTGATTGGATGTGTTTACGGTGCCTGGGAACCCCACGGGGTCAGACCCTCATCCATTGTACTGTATCTTTGGATGTTAAATCAGATACAGGGACTGGATGTTAAATCAGATACAGGGACATGTTAGTTACATTTTCACCCTTAGGTCCCATTTTGGGGTTCAGGGCATGACAACTTGGTATCAGAGCCAACCAGGTTACTAGATCTTGTAGACTTGGTTAGGCTTAGTTATGAGTACATACCGGAGTATAGGATGTGGATATGGGTAGAGTTGGTTGAGGGTTGCTTGTTTGCTAGACCGAGATTTATCGATGATATTCCGTGTTTTTCCTGGGATGACGATTCCAGTAAAAGTAGGGTAGATCATTGATAACTTTCGTGTTGGTGTGATAGGACAGACCTAGACCTGGCAGGGAGTAGTTAACACGGTTAGTGTAGATCATTGTGTTAACTATATGTGTTGTAGGGATACTAATAGATTCCTATTGTGTTGTAGAATGGAGCCCAAGGATAATAACCTAGAAAATGGCTCCGAGTAGACTGCGAGTGATGAGTCTCCTTCTGTGCCTCAAGGTTTGATGAGGCAGGTGTTACGAGAGATCGGGGAGAGTGTGAGGAGACGTGAGCGCTCTCCTACTGCTACGTGGCGCACCATTGAGAGGTTCACATGCATACATCCTCTGACATTCTCTAGAGGACCTGACTCGATGATAGCAGAGGATTGGGTGGAGAAGACTGAGAGGATCTTGGAGGTCCAGAACTGCATGGATAGGCAGCGAGTCCTTTATGCTACCTTCCAGCTATCTGGGGAGGTGGGTCGACGGTGGACTGCGGTGAGTCTGCTGGAGAAGCAGAGCGGTGTTTCTGATGAAATGACGTGGAGCCTTTTCAAGGAGGTGTTCCTTGATAGATACTTCCCAGCTTTAGTACGTGATGCGAAGGTAGATGAGTTTTTTGCTTTGACTCAGGGGAGTATGACAGTGCAGGGGTATACAGCTTGGTCCCGCTTTGCACCATGTATGATCTCGAGCGAGTATGAGAAGATTCGGAGGTTCGAGAAGGGTTTGAGGAAGGATATCCGTAGACTGGTTGTAGAGACCTGAACATTCATAAATTGGGTTCGTCGACGAAGGATCGCATTCGTCGAAAAATTTCTTGAAAGCCTCGTCAATGAAATTCAGAGCCTCGTCGACGAGAAAATGCCGAGAGGTTCTGGGGGTTCTCGGGAAATCCTCGTCGACAAAATTCAGGGCCTTATCGACGAATAATGTGGTGTATTCGTCGATGAAGACGCTGCCTCGTCGACGAAGTGGACCGGGTCAAAGGCCCTATAAATATCCTATTTTGTTGCTTAGGGGCTAAGACTTCACCAAAAAGCTCTCTCTCTCTCTCTCTCTCTCTCTCTCTCTCTCTCTCTCTCTCTCTCTCTCTCTCTCTCTCTCTAAGCTTCGAATCTCTCTTTCTCTAGGATTCTTCCTCGTTCATCGTCCATTTCCAAAAATGAAGGATGCTGCGTGGATCACAAGAGAAAAATCAACACTTTTAGTGGATCAGATCGTCGTTTTGGAAAGTTTTGATTTTCCCAAAAATCGAGGTAGGAATATGATCCTAGTTTTGATTGGATATTTGGATAGCAGTAGAAAACATAGTAAGATTATGTTTTGTGGTTTTAGGTTTTCGGGATCTCGGGTTATCGATTTGGACCGGTTCCGAACGAAATTTCATTTCGAGTTTAAGGTAAGGGGAATTTGATTACAACGGCTTTTTTTGGAAAAACTAAATCGCTAAAAATCTAGTTTATGTTATTATGTATGATTTAACTGCTTATTTGTGAAATTCTACAGAGTAGAAATGTCGGTTTGTCGATTTTTACAATTTTTGGTAAAAATGAGGATTTCGACGTGTGATCTCCAAATTTTACAAACATTGTTTATTTGTGTTTATACTATAGTAGGAGAGGCTCAAATCCTTTATTTATTCAGTTAAACTATGTATATTGAATTTCTATCATTTAGCGGGTTTTTGTATCAAACTTGTGTGATATATGTTGATATGAGAATGAATGGATTTTCTATACTATTGATATAGAATATGGGAACGAAGTTCCAAATTTGTTATACTGAAAATGTGATTAAACAGAGGCTAGTGATACACCGAGCCGCATCAGTAAACAAAGAGGGGTAAACTGAGTGGAAAGACGTCGATTTGAACCCAATGCTATTATGTGAATTTGTGAAAAATACTGGAATTGTGCAGGTTATCATATTTGTATAAATTGAATTTATGATACACGGAACTACAACTTGAGAGTCCCGAGAGGGTTGAAAAATACTTTCTTTGCAGGGTGAAATGAAACCATTGTTATATAATATGACACAATATCGTAGCTAGATGTACACGTGCAACCACACATATTAAACGATGTGGGTACTAAGATGGTCGGCTAGCAGGGTGAAACCATTGGCTGATATTGGGCCAATGGGGGCAGTCGGATCATATGTAGGTACTCGGTAGTGTCTGCACGAACAAGGCATTGGACGAGTACCAGTGCACAACTCAAGCCACTGGGTAAAACTGGTTATAGGGATATTTTGCTGTTGGTCATCTGATAAATCATTAAATGGTTGAAAGACAGATGTGAGAATTTTGTAATATGAATAATGATATACCTGATGCAATACTGCATTGGAAATATTTGATTTATATTCTGGATGTTGAATGAAAATATGCATGTATGTAGTCACACACTGTTGTAACTCTTTCTTCCTTACTGAGAGGAGTCTCACCCTATTTTACAACCTTATTTTCAGGTCCATTCGTACATCGGTCCTAATAGATAAAGTGATTGGGAAGGTTATTTTGGTTAGCTTACGTAAGCATCTAAATCTTGTATTAAACTTGATGAAAGTCCTTTTTGAAGGTTTGTAATATGATGATTGTTCTAAGTCCGAATTTATGTAAATTATAGATGTATTAGGGAACTCTGGTATAAGGCTAGTAGAAATCCCAATGGATGTTTATATTTTTCCGCAACATTTACATCATGATTATGTATGTTTTACACCCTTATGTCCCTATTAAGGGCGGCTTGTTTCCATATTTTGAACAGGTATAGGTATTATGTATGTATGAGTGACACCTGGGTCCGTGTAAAGGGCTGGGACGTTACACTAGTGGGTATGCTTCAGATCCGTGAGTTCTTAGTATTGGTGGACAAAGCCACTGCAATTGAGACTGGTATCCGAGAGGACGAGGTGAATCGGGAATCGAGGAAGAGGACAGTACCTTCTGGTTCTTAGACAGGATCTCATTAGGGATCGTGGAAGAAGAGGAGCAAGGGCTCGGGTTATGGTCAAAATACCGAGTGCTAGGATTCTCAGGGGAGCCAGACTAGTGGTCGTTGTACCAGATGTCACAGGTGGCACGAGGGTGAGTACTGGTCATTTGGGGGTAACTGCTACAACTGTGGCCGATCAGGCCACATGTTTCGTGATTGTCATGCACCGAAGCGAAATGCGCCAACATTTAGTGGGGACTGAAGGAGCAATCAGTTACCTCGGGGAACCATTCAGGCGAATACAGCTCCGGCTAGAGTATATTCCCTTACTCTAGCGAACGTTGAGCAAGCAGGTAATGTGGTGACAGGTACCTTATTATTGCTTTCAAATAAAGCTTCTGTTTTGTTTGATTCAGGTGCAACCCATTCCTTTGTGTCTGTGAATTTTTTGGGATGGTGTGGGGTTGAGACTCGAGACATGAATGAGATGTTATCTGTTACTACGCCATCTGGGAGTGTAACTTTCTGTAGGAAGATGTTTGTAGACTGCCCAGTGGAAATTCAGGGAAAGTTGCTACCAGAAAATCTTATTGTATATGACATGTCGGGGTTTGATGTCATTCTGGGGATGGATTGGTTGTTCTCCAGTTATGCTGTGATCAACTGTTGTAAAAAGGTGGTAGTTTTCAGACCTCTTGGGGAGCAGGAGTACAAAATCGTGGGATTTTGTGTGCGTTCAGTGGCTCAGATTCTATCGGCATTACATGTGAGGAGGCTACTCTTGGACGGATGTCAGGGGCACCTAGTTTGTATAAAGGAACCACTGCGGGATGAGTTGAGACTCAAGGACATTCGGGTAGTCAGTAAATTCCTAGATGTGTTTCTAGATGATTTACCTGGTTTACCTCCGGATCATGAGGTGGAGTTTGCGATAGAGTTGCTGCCCGGTAAGGCACCGATCTCTAAAGCTCCGTATCGGATGGCTCTAGTAGAACTTCGGGAGTTGAAGGAGTAGTTGTAGGAATTACTAGACAAGGGATTCATTCGACCTAGTGTTTCGCCCTAGGAGGTCTAGTATTATTTGTGAAGAGGAAGGACGGGTCAATGAGGATGTGCATTGATTACCATGAGATTAACAAAGTAACTGTGAAAAATCGCTATCCTTTACCTCGTATAGATGATCTCTTTGACCAGTTGCAAGGAACGCGGGTCTTTCGAAGATCGACTTGTGGTCAGGATATCATCAGGTGAGGGTTAGAGCGGAGGATGTAGCGAAGACTGCTTTCTGGACCAAATATGGCCACTATGAGTTCTTAGTCATGCCATTTGGGTTGACGAATGCTCCGGCGGTGTTCATGGATATGATGAACAGGGTTTTCCATGAGTACCTAGATCGGTTCGTGGTGTTCATTAACGACATTCTGGTATACTCGAGGAGTACGGAAGAGCGCGTGGAACATTTGAGGTTAGTGTTACAGATTCTGTGGGAGAAGAAGTTGTATGCTAAATTGAAGAAGTGTGAATTCTGGTTGAGTCAGATTGCGTTCTTAGGCTATGTGGTTACTAGGGATGGTATATCAGTTGATCTTAGCAAGATTGAAGCTATGGTCGACTGTGTAAGGCCAAAGAATGTGTAGGAGGTTTGGAATTTTCTAGGACTGGCGGGTTACTATCGTCAGTTCGTAGAAGGTTTCTTTAAACTGTCTGGACCTCTGACTCTATTGACCAGGAAGGGAGTGCAGTTTGAGTGGACCAGTGATTGTGAGAAGTGCTTTCAAGAGTTGAAGCACCGGCTGGTTACTACTCCAGTGTTGACCATTCCTTCGAGGGATGGTGGGTTTGTGATTTATAGCAACGCGTCTCTGAAGGGTTTGGGATGTGTGCTTATACAGCAGGGTAAGGTAGTGGCATATGCTTCTCGGCAATTGAAAGAGTATGAGAAGAATTACCCTACGCATGATCTTGAATTGGCTGCTGTTGTGCACGCATTGAAGATCTGGCGACACTATCTATACGGGGTGTAGTGTGAGATCTTCACTGATCATAAGAGTCTCAGGTATTTCTTCACGCAGAAGGAGTTGAACATGAGGCAGAGACGGTGGCTTGAATTGATTAAAGACTACGATTGCACGATCAGTTATCACCCGGGGAAGGCTAATGTGGTGGTTGATGCGTTGAGTCAGAAGTTAGGGCCTACGACTATATCTGCGGTTGTAACTCAGTGTCACATCAGACGGGATTTGAAAAGCTCGGGTATAGAGTTTGTGGTTGGTGATCATCAGGCTTACCTTGCTGGTTTGGTTGTCCAACCGACCTTGTTTGAGCGTATAAAAGCCGCGTAGGCTAGTGATGTAAAGTTGGCAGAGGTTAGGGAAAAGGTACAACAGAGACTGACTACAGAGTTTAACATCTCTAAGGGAAGTGTGTTGAGGTTTGGGACCAGACTGTGTGTTCCAAACGATGATGAGATCAGAAGGATGATTCTAAAGGAGGCGCATCGTTCTATGTTGACGGTACATCCTGGTAGTATGAAGATGTATCAGGACTTGCGCGAGACCTTTTGGTGGTTTGGTATAAAGAGGCAGATTGCTCAGTTCATGGAGCAGTGTCTGACATGTCAATAGGTGAAAGCTGAACATTAGAGGCCGGCAGGGCCGTTGCAACCTTTGCCTATTCTAATGTGGAAATGAGAGCATATTTCCATGTATTTTGTGACCGGATTGTCGCCAGCGCTTCACGAGCAGAATGCTATTTTGGTGATCGTGGATAGATTGACGAAATCTGCTCATTTCATACTGATGAAAGTTGGCTATCCTTTGAGTAGGTTAGCAGATTTGTATGTGCATAAGATTATGAGAATGCACAGGGTACCGGTATCCATAGTATCGGATCAGGATCCAAGGTTTACTTCTCGATTCTAGATGAGCTTGCAGGAGGCATTGGGGACGAAGCTTACTTTCAATACAATGTTCCACCCCCAGACTGATGGATAGTCGGAGAGGACGATACATATATTGGAAGATATGTTGCGAGCTTGTGTGTTAGACTTCGGTGGTAGCTGGATACAGTTTATGCCACTTGTAGAGTTCACTTATAATAACAGCTTCCAGTCTAGTATCGGGATGACACCGTTTGAGGCTTTGTATGGTCGGAGGTGTTGATCTCTCTTGTGTTGGGATAAGGTTGGTGAACGTTAGGTGTTAGGACCTGAACTCGTGCAGCAGGCATCTGAGAAGGTGGCTTTGATCCGGGAGAGGATTAGATCAGCTCAGAGTCAGCAGAAGAGTTATGCAGATGTTCGCCTCCATGAGTTAGAGTTCAAAGTGGGAGGTAAGGTATTTTTGCGTATCGCTCCGATGAAAGGGGTGATGAGATTTGGGAGGAAGGGCAAGTTGAGCCTAAGGTTTGTTGAACCATTCGAGGTGCTTGAGCGAGTGGGTTCGGTAGCCTACAAAGTTGCATTACCTACAGCACTTTCGAGGGTTCATGATGTGTTTCACATATCCATGTTGAGAAGGTACGTGTTGGATCCTTCACACGTTATTAGTTACGATGAGTTAGAAATTTGGGATGCTTTAGCGTATGAGGAGATACCTGTTCAGGTTCTGAACCGTAAAATTCAGAAGTTTCGTACCAAAGAGATACTGTTAGTGAAGGTATTGTGGCGAAACCACGAGGTTGAGGAAGCTTATTGGGAACTGGAAACGGAAATACGCCGGAAGTATCCACAGTTGTTTTGAGCATTTGTACATGATCCTACTATGGGTTGGGATAGGTGGTTTGTGATGACCCAAAACTATATACATGATTAAAGCACAATAATAATAAAATAATAAAAATGGTCATTGAGTTAATATTAATACAGAAGTGTTTTTCTGTAGGATCCTTGATTCCATGTTTGATGCCTAAGAAAGACCTTGTCTAAGCGAGTGCTCAGACACCATTGCGACTTAGTCGCTCCTTGGAGGTCGGCCTGGTCAAAATGGAATTTCATAGGATAAATAGGATAGACACTGTTTATACACGTAAATAAGTATAAATACATAAAATGGTGTTTTGACAGACATAATTTGTAAAAATACATATTAAGATGATAATAATATAGGCATCATATGTGGGGCCCACAAGACTATGTGGGGTCCACATGAGTCCCGGAGCCATAAGACACTGTTTATATACGTAAATAAATACATAAAATAATGTTTTGACTGATATAATTTGTAGAAATATATGATAAAATAATAATAATATAGGTATCCTATGCAGGACCCACAAGACTGTGTGGGGCCCACATAAGTCCCGAAGCCATATGGAGGTTTACACGAGTCTTAAAGCTATGTAGGATGCATAAAATCGTATAAGAGTTATTCGAGTTACGTAGGATCCATTCGGGTCTCGAAGTTGTGTGGGGCCCACAAGACCATGTGGGGCCCACATGAGTTTTCAAAATTCAAATTTAATTCTTGTTCAAAAATAAATAAATACTAAAAATAGTTTAAAAGTAAAAACAATGATAATAATGATTAAGAAAAATAATAAAATAATTAATTAACTAATTGACTAATTAATTAGGTAAGTGATTAATTAAAAATTTATTTAATGGGAATGGTGACAAGCACTCCCACATGACCTCCATCCCCATCCCATACTCAACCCATACCTTGCCCATCCCTTGCCCATTCTTTAATTTTAAAAAAATTATAATTTCACCCATCTCCCCACACTTTTATAAAATTTATTTCTTCCCCAAAATTTTCCTATAAATAGAGAGCTCTCAACCTTCATTTTTCACAACAATTTTCCAAAGAAGAGAAGGATTAGTGAGTGAAAGAATTTGTAGTGGAGAGAGAATCTTTGAATAAGTTCTCACTCACCCACTCTTTCCGATTTCATTTCTTAAAGATAGTTATTATGTTCGTAGCACGTGGTAAAAGAAGAAGGTAAGTAAATTTTGATTATGTTAGTTTCTTTTTTTATTCATACCTGAGTTTATTTTATGAGTAAATTTCAATTATGTTAATTAGTTCCACAAAATTTCCATGAGTTTATTTTTACGCATATTTAATTATACTAGTTCTATCTTTAATATACTTGCATCTATTTTTGGGTTAAGAAATGTTTTAATCCCCTCGGGTAAATTTTCAGCATTTCTTTCTATTCAAAAATAAAATTATATATATTTTTAACACAAAAATTGTGTGGCATGAGTTTATTTCTAAGTTGCATTTTTTTTTATGAAAATATGAGTAAAGATGAAATTTTTATGATATTATTTTAAATTGCATAAATTATAATAAGATGATTTTAAAACCCCTTATGGCAACGAAAGTTCAAAGTTACAGATGCTCAGTACTGCAACTTAAAGTTTATACGGATCAGAGTGCACCCACACTGTTTACAGAGTGGTTATTTATGTTAGTGGATTTCTCCTGAGTGCACACCTAGTTCCGGACCAGGACTTAATAAGGAAAATTTCACTTAAAGTTTACGTACGTTGATTTAGTTTGGTCGGCCAACCAGCTAAGTCCAGTCTTCGGACCGCACAACTTAGTTATGGGGGTAAACATGACTTACGGCAAACAGGCCTAAAGGTGGTTTTTACAATATATGTTTATACATATTACGTGTACAAAGTTACTGATGATTTGAAGGAAAAGTATAAGTTTACATGAAAATGATCATTTTAGTGTTTAAATGACGATCTAAAGAAAACGTATAAGGAAAAGTATATGTATATTTATCATTAAATATTTATACAGTTTTAAAGTTAAAAGTTTAATTTAACAGTTATAGTATATAATTATAAAATTTTACTGTTATAATTGATGAAAAAAGTTTTATGCAGAAATTTTTAAATTTATATTTATTCTAAAAGAAATTTTGAAGTTATAGTATTAAATATTGTTTTACGAATTTTTTTTAAAAAATCTCATTTTGACCACACACTAATAATAATCTTATATACTTACTGAGCGTCGTCTCACTCCAATCATATTTTTATTTTAGATAACTTGAAGAGCATGTTGGAAATCAGGCTTAGCAAGCATGCGGGTGGGGATAGAAAAATAAAGATTTGTTTAGAAATATTAGTATGGTTTCAGATATTCATGTTTGTGTAATTTTTCTTCTTTTGAAATAAATGATTGTAATATGGATAATTAGTGTTCTGATTTAATAACAATTGAGTTTATTTGCTTCCGCTGTAAATCAGTAGTAAAAAAGTTAATATCCCAGGCCCTCGGGGTCGGGGTGTTACATGGTTAGTCATCGGGAGTATGTGTATTGTGAACTCCTGAGATCGTTGTATATGTAACCATGGTATTCCTCCGCCATAAGTAAGGGTATGTATGTGTATGTCTATGATGGGACTACGTTGTAGTCGTCGCCAATTTTTCTCAAGAGTGGTATATATGTGTTTGATTATATGTATGAGTCTGTGAATGAGAGATGGCAAATTTCGAAGACGAAATTTTTGTAAGGATTGGAGATTGTAAGAACCCGAACCGTGATAACTGGGTTTAAATAAATAAGAGAGGGATAAATTGGGAATTTGGCATGTTTCGTCGACGAAGTCAGATTTGGTCGACAAAGCCTTTGTTCTTTTCGTCGATGAAGTTCAGAGACTCGTCGACGAGGAGAAGTTGAGGAGTCTCGAAAAAACCAGGGATCTCAAACTCATCAACGAGGCCACTAATTCGTCGACGAAGTATGGAAGATTCGTCGATGAAGGCACCATTTCGTTGACGAGTTGGGTGGGGTCAAATGGCTATAAATAGGATTTTTCATTACTTCCTCACTAAGAAACTTCAACCTTATCTCTCTCTCTCTCTAGAACTCTATCTACACTCCTTCTTTTTAGATTTCTTCGCCAATCGTTGCTGGAATCGGAGATCTGAAGTTACCACAAGGATCGTGGAAGGATTCTCTACAATTTCTATAGATCAGAATCTCGTTTCGGAGATTTTTGGGTTTTGGCAAAAAATCGAGGTAAGGCTCGGTTTTTAATTCTGATCCAATAGCTTTTTAAGTAACTGTCTTGTGAACATATTCTGTATTGTGATTTGTAGGTTTTGGAACTCGGTTCGCTATTTAGGGACATTGGAGTTCGGGATTTGCTTTTCAGGGAAAAGGTAAGGGGAACTGTGTTTATATCGGTTATTTTTGAAATCAGACTAGGTGGAACTGTGGTTCATGGTCTTGTGTGTGTTTTGGCTACTCATTTGGGGGAATCTAACGGGGGAAAACTAATGGTTTTTTATTATTACAGTTTTGGGAAAAAAAGGGGTGACGAGCTGCATCCCTGGTTTTGTTAAAAATCAAGGGTATATGTTGATTTATACTATGATATTAGGATGGTCGTGCCTTGACTTGTTTAAACTATATTTTTTTAGAAAAACCAAGATTTAGATTACCAAATGGGTGTGGTTTGTTTGGTTATATGAGCATGCATGTGTGTGTGATATGTTGAAATGCTAGTAAGAACGCGGTTCCGAAATTGTTCCAGGTACTGAGAGTGTCCGAATCTATATCTGAGGGCCTGTATTTTACCGCCTGCCATATGGGCAAGAGTGTCCGACTCTATATCTGAGGGCGTGAGCCTATTCCGATAGATCAGGCCAAAGGGTGTGGATCCACCAGTTATGCGCCAGTACGATGCCATGGGAGTTGGGGACTAGCCATATATCGGTGGCGTTGTGTTCGCAGGTTGGCTACAGGCCAACGCCATATGTCGCGGGCCGGCTTCGGGCGAAGGGTGTGACGACACCAGGATTACTGATCATGTGTATGTGTATGGGTGCGTGTATGCACTGTGGAAATTAGTATTGGAATGCATTTAACTGCGCGTATGTTGTATCATGATAACACTCAAATGCCACACACTGATATAACATGTGTTCTTCCTTACTGAGAGGTGTCTCATCCCTGCTGTACGTACATTTTTTTATAGGTCCTTCGAGTAACCGGAACTAGCGTCCTGGTGTAGGGAGCGTAGTGGCCGATGTACTGTGTTTAGTGCTTGGGTAAGTGCTAGAACTGTATTTTTGGTGGGTTGTCATTTTGAGATGTGTTTAGGCACCCATTTGTACATTTTGATAGAACCATGTTCTGTTCTCGTATAGACTCTGGTATGGTACTGCACATGTATATATAGATGACCTTCTTCCGCTGCGTATATGTTTGTGATTGGATGTGTTTAAGGTGCCTGGGAACCCCACGGGGTCGGATCCTCATCCATTGTACTGTATCTTTGGATGTTCAATCAGATACAGGGACATGTTAGTTACATTTTCACCCTTGGGTCCCATTTCGGGGTTCGAGGCGTGACATGAGATGTCCGGTGAACAGGGCGTACCAAGCAAGAGCAGCAGGAGACTGGGAGGCCGAGAGAGGTCCGTGGGAGCAAGAGGGGAAGACTGGGAGGCTGAGAGATGTTTGTGGGAGCAGGAGGGGGAGACTAGGAGGATGAGAGAGGTCCGCAGGAGCAGGAGGGGAAGACTGGGAGGCCGAGAGAGGTTCGCGGGAGTAGGAGGGGAAGAGGACGAGCCAGCTGGGGAGTAGGAGAGGAAAGTGTGGGAAAATATCCTGCGGAAAGGAATAAAGGTTTTTGAGCATTAGTGACAGTTTCAAAACCGTCACTACTACTCTCTGTTTAATTTTTTAAAAATAAAATAGCATTAGTGACGGTCCACAATTCGTCACTAATAATTGCCTAGTAGTGACGAATTTAGAAATTCGTCACTAATAAGGAACCAATGGTAACGAATTTATAAATTCGTCACTAATATTCTGAATTTAAATTTTTTTTAAAAAAAAAGACATATTAGTGACGCATCTAAAAATGCATCACTATTGGTCCTTTATTAATAATGAATTTACAACATCGTCATTAATACTTTGAAATTAAATTTTTATTATTTGTTTTAAAAAAAGGAAGTATTAGTGACGACTCTCAAATTCGTCACTAATAAGTGACCAATAGTGACGAATATATAAATTCGCCACTAATACTCTGAATTTAAAATTTTTTTATTTTTTTTAAACAAGAAGTATTAGTCTTCCCAAATCAAAACCGAACCACATTAATTATCCCTGGAGAACCATATATTCAATAGTTCAGTTGCGGTTTTTTCAGTTTTTAACTAATTTTCTAAATATTCAACAATTACTTTTCACAAAACTGGTTGAGAATTTATTAGACATTTTGATTTTGGTCAAGTTTTGGTCTAATTTTCAATTTTTTTCGTAATTTTTAAACAGCCCTATCTAATACTATCCAATTTAATATTACTGCTAAGTCCTTAATGAAAGGTAAATGGGGAGCAAAAGTGGAACATGTGGGTAGGAAAGCAAATTAATGTGCTGACTTTTTGGCAAAGCAACCTTGGACCAACTTTTATGCTACAAAAAGGGTTCTCTTCTCATGTTCCAAAACAACTTTCTCCTTCTTATTATTGTTAATCTATTTTTCTAACAGGTACATTGCATGGACAATAATTTATGATTTTACCTACAATGTTTAAGACACAAGAAAAAGTTATCAAAATTCCTATGAGCCGACCTTAATTTTGGTCTTTTATGCTAAGCAATGTTAACTTTTGCTATTATTATAATATTCAATCCCTAAATTTTTAAAATTTATTCAAGTGATAATTGTTTATCTGTTCGAGGAAAGATGTGCATGAATCAATTTCACCATGAGATAAAAACTAAACTAATCTTCTATAGTTCAGAGTAAAAAAATTGTGAACCAAAATTGAATTAAAACATAATCAAATCTTTAATTTTTGAAAGGAACTCAATACACCCAAAGTTCTTGATTTTTTATTCTTACCATGACCAATAAACAACTCTATATGCCAATAATTCCCATTAAAAAAAATACTAACTAGATTTCTAAAGCTTTCAAAAAAAAAAAAAAATTAAGAGGAATAATTTGTTGACGCTGCTATCACAAATACAATATTATTATCTTGACCTATTAAAAAAGTGTGAAATCCAATACTTATAGGACTTGTATTAAAGCATTTTCGTCACTTGCAACACTTCAATTATTACTGTAATATTTTTATAATTGATGAATTATTCATTTCTTGTGGAGTTGATTCTAATAATTTTTTGGTATGCACAATTGAATTAAAATATAATTTTATAATTATATATATTCAGCCTATAATTTTTATTTTATTGTATTTTCAATTTGTTTCATTTTATGTACCATTCTGTAAAGAGCAAAAGACACTAATAAAATAGGACATTTTGTGAGATTTTAAAAATTTTATTAATTTTTTTCTAAATTTTAAAAATATTACATATTTTTCCTGAGATTTGTTGAAAAGACAAAAATATTATTTAAAATTTTTTTTTTTTACAAAATACAAAGAAAAATTTATATTTTTTTTGGTAAATTTTAAGAAAATTTTTGAAAAATTTAAAATCTTACTCTATCAAACTTTAAGAGAGGTGAATGTCTTTTTTTCTTGAAATAGAATTTCAAAATTTTAAAAGTTTTTTTTTTTTTTTTGGGTCTGGTCTGAAAGCAATACCTCTTCAGGGTATGAGCTGGCTCACACCAACTCTTTATTTTAACATGCCATGCCCCAAAGCAGATGGACCCAAGTACCCTACGCCTTTGTGCCTTCGCTCCTGTCTCTCATTTTTAAATAATTAATATTGATGGTTTCAAAACATAAAAAAAAATTTGTAAAAATATAATTAATTCGAACTTGGCAGCCGCCTGGATGTGCACTGACTCTGCGCATTACTTGTGTTGTCAATGCCCTGTGGACCTTCGGTACCGACCGGTTCTTATCCAAACACAAAGTGTTAGAAGGCAGAAAAAAGTAGTCTATGTGATTTCACTGAAGATTTTTCTTTTGCGTTTGTGTGTGTGTTACATTAATGTAGTACTTTCATTGCATGCCCATCTGGAATCCATCTCCCATTCCCTCCTGAAGGAAGCAAATAAACAATAAAAATTTAAAATCAAAGACAAAAGAAGGCACAAGATACTTCCAAAACAATTGTTTTGCTTCTCTTTTGAAATTTGTCTTCCTTGTTTATAAGAAAAAAAAAAAGAGGAAGGTGAGGATGGGGACATAAGGAATGGGACAGACTGGAAGCAACAGCCCTACAGTGAAAAGGGTTAGGGGGAGGGGGAGGGGGAGGGGGAGCGGCGGTGTTGTAAAATAAGGGAAAGGAAGAGGGGCAGTAATGCGATATGAAATGGAGGGAAAGCAGTATAAAAGGATGCAGAAGACTGGGCAGTCTTCAACACTTCGAAGTTAATTTGAACATCAATCATATTTTTCTCCTCTATCTATCTATCTATCCTTTTATATTAAGCTCTTCAGCTTGACTAGTAGCTACTACCACCACACTGCTGGCAGTGACGGGCATGGCTCCTCGTGTGGTCTTCGGGGTTTTGGTTTTGCTTTTCTTCCTTGCTCAGGTACGCTTACACTCTGGCCCCCCTGCCTGCTGCCTCCATCTACTGCTTTGTGCTTTCCCATTTTTTCTTAAAATTTTTATTTCCGTTTTTTTCAGATAGATATGTAATGTGTTTAGTGAATCATATATATCATGCAATGTGAATGAAGCAGGTGTCATCTGATTTTAACATTGAAGAAGAAGAAGATGATGATCATGAGCTGCCCTCTGTTGTTACCCAGGCATGCATTTATATATACGTATATGTATCTCTTTCTCTCTGCAATTAATATTCATTCCTCATTAATTTAATATGTATGCCGTCCTCCCCCCTGTAATTCCCTTTCTCCCTCTTTTTTTTTTCTAAAAAAAAAAGAAGAAAGAGAAAGAATCATGGGCTTGAGCGGTGACAGTACTTGTTAATTTGGTGGAGCTAATGGTTTCATTAAATGAAATAATAGTGGGAATGGATTAATGATGGTCGTTCTGGTTTTGAATGGGGATATGATACTGATGGATTTGCAGATGCAGGGGATTGTGAAAGCTGCCAATAGAAGGCTGATGCAACAACTAGGTTTGTCTTCTCTTTCTTAATTCACTCACTCTCTTCTCTTCTTTTCTTTTGGTTTCAGAAGGTCCCAAGAGCCCGATGAGAGGGCGAGAGAGCTTATAGCAGGGAGTAGTCCCTCTGCGTCCGGGTTAAGGGGCTTGGGGAAATAATCTGTGGGCTGGAGCTTGTTTGTCTGGTCTGATTAGTCCATCTTAACATTTGACTCATCCGCTCTTAATTTTGACTCTCTTTTTTGGGTCATGCATGTATTTAGATTGCGGGGGACTCTGCAAGATGAGGTGCAGCAAACACTCGAGGCCAAACGTGTGCAACAGGGCGTGTGGTACGTGCTGCTTCAGGTGCAAGTGTGTGCCGCCAGGCACCTCCGGCAACCGCCAAATGTGCGGCACCTGCTACACCGACATGGTCACTCATGGCAACAGGACCAAGTGCCCTTAGACACTAGGCCCGTTGGGCCCTCAAATGGGCCTAAGATTTCCTCTCTATCTTATGCGTGCGTCGATCAAAGTCTCTTACCAACCCACTCCCCCTTTGCGTGTTTGTTTTCTGCTCTAATGGTGTAGCGTGTAATTGTAGTGTGATGTATGGTGGTGTGTAAATTATGTTATGCAGATGTATAAATTGGGCTTTTCGAAATTAGAGCACATTGTCCTTTGTGGTTTGGCCCATTTGATGGATCTTTTTTATATATATATATATTACGTTGCTTCTTGTATTTTCGGGTGATGGCCCAGTACTAAAGCAATAGCTTTGGGCTAGTCTTGGAGTCGCATTTTATTTCTTATGAAACTTTTAGAAGCCCAAAAAACCATTTTAGCTTTGTTCACCCCTGACGTATTTCTCTTCTTATAAGATGCCCCCAATTCATGTCCTGAAAATAATGCATCTTCTTCTAAAGGGGGGAAATAGGGCTAGAAAAGGGCGAAAGAAATGGAGAGCCAGAGGCAGAGGGGCCATGTAGTGGTGCTCACGTATCCTGCTCAGGGTCATATCAACCCCCTCCTCCAGTTTGCCAAACGCTTGGCCTTCAAAGGGCTGAAGGCCACTCTTGCCACCACCCCCTACACCATCAACTCCATCCGTGCAGACACCGTAGGCATCGAAGCCATCTCGGATGGCTTCGACCAAGGCGGCTTCGAGCATGCTCCAAGTGCAGATGACTACTTGGAGTCATTCAAAACTGTTGGATCAAGGACTCTAGCAGAGCTCATATTGAAGTTCAAAGACTCGGCCTCTCCTGTCGACTGCCTCGTATATGATTCGCAGCTTCCATGGGGTCTTGATGTGGCTAAGAAACTCGGCATTCGTGTAGCTGCATTCATTACCGGCTCAGCTGCTCTTTCCTCCATCTTGTGGCATGTTCACTGTGGCGCCTTGACCGTGCCTGTGAATCCAGAGGCCCTGCCAGTGTCGCTGCCCGGCCTTCCTCCGCTTGGCTTTTCTGAACTGCCGACTTCTCTTGTGAATCCTTCAGGCATGGCTGCTTATCTTACACCCTTGATTGAACAGATTTCCACTTTGGATCAACACGAGTGGGTGTTTGCTAACACGTTCGAAGAGTTAGAGAGCGAGGTAACTAACAGTTTTTATGTCTCAATTAAAAGCCACTAGTTATAGGTAAGATCAATTCTGCTTTAAGAACATAGACTGGAAGTCAACCAAGCAACAAACAAAAGTCCAGGGTGTTAATTGAAATGGAAAAATGACACACTGATAGATATGGATTATTGAACCATTAGAAGCAGGAACAATCAAAATTGAGGGTTTAATTGAGCAAGTGGAAAAGCAAAGGAAATGAAGAGTGCTAAAAAATTCGGAGAGGGGGTGTGCAGTAAATTGGATATGATTTCAATTGAATAGGAAAATTCACCGATAGTTTGGAATTGTTCAAAATATCCAGGAATTCATAGATTGAGGTATTGAATTGTACACGATCATATATGCTTTATCAAAGAGGCCTAACTCAAAAAACTTAAAAGAATGTTATAAGCCAAATTGTACTTGTTTCACAATATGTGTCAATTTTTTATTGCATAATTATTCAACACTCGTTCTGCATCTTGCCATGTCTCTTTAAAAGCTAGCGAAGGCGATGTCAAGAATTTGGCGGGTGCTTATGGTCGGTCCGATGTTGCCATCAGCCTACCTAGATCAGCAAATTGAGGGGGATACATGTTACGGGGCCAGCCTCTGGAAGTCAACTGATGATCAGTGCTCCAGATGGCTGGAGACAAAGTCCCCTAATTCGGTGATTTATGTGTCGTTTGGGAGCATGGGAGAAGTTGCAGACAAACAGGTTGACGAAGTTGCCTGGGGATTGAAAGCAAGCAATAAGAACTTCTTATGGGTGGTGAAGGAATCTGAACGTGGCAAGTTGCCCGTGAAGTTTGTAGGCTCAATAGGTGGGATGGGGTTAGTTGTGACATGGTGTGACCAACTGAAGGTGCTAGCCCATCAAGCTGTGGGTTGTTTCATAACGCATTGTGGCTGGAACTCAACACTAGAGGGGTTGAGCCTAGGCGTGCCGATGGTGGGGATGCCACAGCGGGTTGACCAGCCGACTAATGCCAAATTTGTGGAGGTGTGGAATGTTGGAATGAGAGCTAAACGTGATGAAGAGGGAATTGTGAGTAGGGAGGAACTAGAGATGTGCATACGGGAAGTTATGGATGGCGAAAGAAGTGAAGACATCAAAAGGAATGCTTTTAATTGGAGAGAATTGGCTATGAGAGCGGTTAGTACAGGGGGGAGCTCAGACAATATCATTAACAAATTTGTAGAGGTGTTGAGAGAGGGAAGGCAAAACTGACTGTTGTTTGTATTGATGAATCAAGTAGACCGTTTCCTGTGTGAAGCATATAAATAATGCAGCTCTATAGAATGCTTTTCAAGGTTATTTCTTTCATTTAATGGTCAGATGAAACCTAAAATGTAAGGTGAGACTACATGTTACGGTGGCCCCTTCTCCAGACCCTGGATATATAGGAGAGCTTTGTGCACTGATCTGCCCTTTTATGAAATTTAGAAGGTAAATTTCTTTTAAAGGAACTTAAAAAATGATCATAGTAACTATTGTGTTGTTGGTTTGGGGATTCATCTACCCCATGGTATGAACTAGTTGACAGTAGCTTCGAAGCATGGATGACATTGCTAAAAATAATTGAAGATCTAAGTATACTGAGAGAATGGCATTAATCTTTCTGAATTTGAATGTATTGTTATTTCCAAAACTTGAAGGCCTTAAATGGAAGTGTGATTATCACATGTTCATTGTTGAGTCTCTGCGCATGTGTCTTCATTATGTCTGTTTTTCTTCTTATTATTATTATTATTGTTGTTGTTATAATAAAATCAATCCTTTTCATTCTTGAAATAAGCCATTTCCATTGCGGTTAACCTGAAAAGCATTACAACCAACATTGTGAGGTTTATGTGCTTGGATTCCAATGGTGCCACTGAGACGAAAATAGCATGTCATTCTGAAGCTTAAACCATGTTTTCAATGGCGTTTGTGTCTGGGAAAGTAGGAAACGCGGTGGGCTTACCTTGGGAAAAGTAGCAGGGACTGCAATTCAAGTGCACTAGCATGCATGAATCCCTATGCCTCAGTATTTAACTATAGATTAACAGCTTGGGATTCTATAATATAGCCTAGGCCATAGTGCCATTCAATGATGTGACTCCCATGTGGACTGACGCAGCGTTACCTTTCCTTTTGGGGAAAAAGATACAATATTCCCCAACAAGAAAGAAGCATGCCATCATATGCAAAAATTTGGCCTATACATGTGTGATGTTAGGTACCCTCATTCATTAATATGGCTCATGCCCCTGTTAGATCTTACTTGACTCACCCATATGGTAATATCCCCAAAATAACTTTATATTCACTATAAATAATCTTGGCCTAACTCTAAAATGATATTATTCATTTTGACCATTAAATCTCGCAAACTTCGTATATATGGTGAAGATTTTTTGAATCTTCGAAAAAACAAAACAGCACACATGACATGGAATCGCTCTCCCCCACTTCAATGCAAAACTCTGGAAATTCTCAATCTATTGTTAAATGTCGCTGTCCAAGTTGGGTGCGTTGCCAAACCTTCTCTCACTGGGCCTTTTGAAACTTTCAGAATACTGTCGTCAGCACCTTCAACCTCAACTATTTTTCCTACCTCCGCATGTAGAAGAAAGCTGAATTTGGATGAGACAGCAAAGATAAATTTTGATGAGAGGGCAATGTATAACGTTCAATGTGCAGATTTGTACATCTTCAAATAATAATAATAATAATAATAATTAATAATTTACATTTTTCCCTACATAGCCCAGCAACATCCCTGTATCTTTGATATTGTGGCCGACCAGTTCTCGATTGAGCTCATGTTCGTGGTTGAAACCACCAACTGCAGATTAGCCATTCTTCAAAATCCTTATTCCCAACTTCCAGCAGTTTTGGGACATTTCACATCTTGCACGCCTTGCTGTCGTTGCAAACTTCACCCTATAAAGAGTAAGACTAAATATTTCAGAATCGCATTTGTTTTCAATGCAAGTAAGCATTGCCAAATGAGAAATGAATGCCAGAGACACTGGAAATGATTTCTTTGAATCTAATGGTGGTGTTGGGCGGAAAAAATAAATCCATTCAAAGATAGATATGATAAAAAGGGCTAAGAAATACATACCAAGTGGGCATATTTGTTATGTAGGTGACACTTTACATTTTTATTTCCATGGTCAACAATTATACCATTTTTGCTCGTCCTTGAGTTCGCAATGGACTGTCCGGCTCTGTTATGGCATAAAATTATCCTATGTAAATATGTAATCCTCTTCTTACAAGTTTTTTACCACCCTGAGCTTCCTATATTTCTAGCACCGCAGTACAGAGTTCCCCCCCAAAATGGATCCATCCCTCTAATTTCTCTCTCCCCTATTATTATTAAACTAAAATTTTAAAATATCATTTGAAATGAAACAGGTCTGAGGGGCTTCAAAAAATTTGTCACGCCTTTTATGGGATATGGGGTCAAGGCTATTGAGGCTCCTTTGCTATAGCAGGCAAGCACATGCATGCAGTGAAAGGATCTAATTATATTGGCCATATAATTAGATCATTTCATGAAAAATGTACTAAACAATTGATTGAAGAAAAACCCAAATCTATAAAAACACAGATTTAAAAAAATATATACGATGAAAAGTCAATAATGACAATGTGCAAAAATCAATCATAATCATCATAATGGTTATGCATGAAGACAATGACACAAAAAATCAATAACTTTTGAAAACTTGAACCAAAGTTAATAAATAAATAAATAACTTGCCTAAAATCGGAAGGCTCACTATGTTAATTCCCCACAAAAGTATATAGTTTTATTTCATTATATTCAATCACTTTCTAAATAATCAAACAGATCAAAATCATAATTTGATTTGCAATTGTGATCAATATTTTACAGTGAATTTTCATTCTTTTATTAAGACAAAATAACACCAAATCAAGTTCAGACCTCCTTCCATAATTTCTTTCACAAACCTCATTTTGAATCAACTTCCTACTTCTCCACTTGTTCAACATCAAGGGACCCAAGGCTTGCAGCATAAGAATTAAAATTAATAAAGAAGCTTACAGTTTTTTTTTTTTTTTAAAAATGGTGTTAGAATTGAAATTAAGTAAAATTATTGAAAATTCTATATTAGAATTGAAATGAATTTATTAATGATTATATAGAACGAAGTTTAGCTTTCACAATTGTAGATAGGAATCAAGGTGGACTATCACATTTATAGGGATTCTCATTTATAGGTAAATAAAAAATAAAAAAAAGAGTAAAAAGTTGAACAATCGGGATGTAGTAAAGGGAAGGCCAAAGCTAAATAGTCAAAACTTGTATAGACATCGGGTGAAGATAGGAAGAAGTGTGCAATTAATTTTGACTTTCGTCACTTTAGGGCTGTCATGATTTTACCCTTAGTTTTTTATGAGCAGTTTAATAATAATAATAATAATAATAATAATAATAATAATAATAATAATAAATCAAGGTTTCAACTATTGGCTTTTATAATTTTTAATTTTGATTTTATTAGAGGGGATAAAGACATTTCATGTCTATTAATTGAGGTAAGTCTTGTCAATTATCTAAAAAAAAATACACTTTTATTTTTAAATTTGTTAAATGACAATTTTACCTTTTAACTTTGAAAGTTAGTTATCACCTTACAAGCAAAAAGACAAAAATAAAAAGAGAAGGAAAGATGGGATATTCTCTAGTAGACATTTTGTTTAAGATATTGAGTTTGAATTTATGTTGGAATGTTAATGCTATTCTTTTGATTTCATTTTTTTGGGTTATTTTTTTGTTACTTTTCATTGTTTTTAAAAATAGAATTACTTTTATATTCACTTTTAAATGAGAAGAGTTACAAGCACATAAGTTTAAGTTAGTCTTATCAATGAAACGTCCATTTGAGATACAAGGAAAATTTTTGCATCCTAAAATAGAAAAAAGTATCATAAAAAATAGGAAGCACTGTTATCACAGACCTGGGATTATCGTTGGATGGTGTAGTGAACAAGTATGACAAGAGATATACGGGATCCATGTAGGCAACATGGCCCACACAAGTTGCAAGGCCGAACCAAAATAGATTAAAAAAATTAATCAACCATTTTTCATAATCAATTGAATTGATGGAAGAATTTTTTAATAATACATATTAATAATCATAGAAGAAAAATACTCATTTATGGCGCTACAAAATTTTAAATTAAATTTAATGATTTAGTTCAGTAAATTATTGAATATTTATTTAAAAATTAATTATAAAAAATAGTTCAATTTTGATTTGATTAATTGTTCAGAAAAAATAATTCCTCTGCCACATCACCATCCCTGTACTTGTTTAGTTGTTTTGGTTCTCTAAATTGGGTTAGTATTTGGGGCCTGGAGAAGAATTCCATTTGCGACTGCCAACAAAGGGCGGCCCGGCCCAGTCTAAACTGTCAATCTGGACCTCTGTTACTGGGCTCCAGGCCCAGAACTTGTGCATGGAACTGCTACCCCAAATCAAATTCAGCATGGAGAGGCCCACTATACCCAATAAAATATATAGACCCCCATAAGCTACAATTTGAGAGTTGTAGAGAGGACAATTACAACTCACTCCCATTAATTCATTTGTATTCGAAGAAGGATTAGAATACATCCATATAATTATATGAATCATAAATTGAGAAGCTATTTAAACTCAAAGATTAAATGGGTGAAAATAAATGTACTTGCCTAATCCATCAATAAGAAAGATTTTAGAGGGTTGTATTAGCAAAGCACGAGAGCCGTTGATGGGTGATCTCCCCTCAATCAATTCCATCCATGAGGACACTTTTGCAAATCCCTCCATCCATGAAAACATTTCAGCAAATCTCTCTCCAAATAAAGAAGAATTCAATCCACATGAAGATTGGTCCAACAACCATAAAATCAATTCAAAAAAGGACGCTCCTAATCAATACGCAGATATGACAACTGACAAAAATGTTGACGGATTCATCAAACCATCGACGGTTTCACCATTCTATCAATGGAAACATCGATGGTTTCAAACAATACGCAATCCTAAAGCAAACCGCCAACGATTTCATCATAGTACATAACCGTTGTTGCACACTTATTAAAAATCTGATTCCAATTATCAAGGAGCCGACTTATGAATTTAAAATACCATAACTGTATCATACCTCCCCTATAAATACTACCCATTGTATAACCTAAGTGCTCACCTAAGTGTTCACATTGCCATTTTTTTCAATTCTTTGTGTTTCTATTTTTTCTTTATGGTATCAGAGTCATTGTGAACCCTAGGCAACAAAACCAAAAAAATTACAATTCCTACATCATTCAATCTTCTTTCTTACCTTCCGCTTCATTTCTTTTTGTATCCTCCTTGCTTTTTTTTTCATGGCTACATTATCCCTCAATGTTAGCAACTTCATCACTCTTGAACTCACCCCAAACAATTATCCCTTATGACATGAGCAAGCACTGGCTTTAGCCGAGAGTCAAGAATTAGTGGAGTATCTCACAAATGAAGAGACTGCACCAACAAAATACAACATACCAAATCCAAGCATTCCCACGAATGCAGGGGACACAACTCCTCAATTAACAAATGCTTTCATGGCATGGCGAAAGTCTGATCGTCTCCTTCAATGGTGGATCATTGGGACACTATCTGAAGATGCTCTCGGACTTGTTGTTGGCCTTGACACTGCTCATGTCGTGTGGGAGGCTCCCAAAAATTCATATGCACAAGATTCACAAGAACATGAGTTTACTTTATGCCAACAAGTCACATATCTTCGGAAAGAAGATTACATAACAATCACATACCACATCCGCACCTTCAAAGGTTTTTGTGACAATTTAGCAACAATTGGAAAGCCCGTTCCAGACTAAGAAAAGGTATTTTGTCTTCTCACTAGCCTTGGTCCACAATATGAAGCCTTCACAACAATTATGTTAAAGCCTCCAAGACCATCCCACTCTAAGTTCATCTCTCAGCTACAAAATTTTGATCAAAGGCGAAATTGGTTTTCTAGCCACACTGATGTTCTACCCATATCTCTCACCCATCAAGTGGCATTGTATGGGCAACAACAGTGACATCCCCAACCAAGCCCTTCAGGCTATCGTGAATCATCACAAAAATTCACGTCAACCAGACATAGGTTTCAAGTACAACAAAATAGGGACTCAAGGCAAGCACCAAAAAAAAAAAAATATCCCTTAGTCAAATACATTGTGACGTCCTCCACCATCAGGAAGACTATAGATAAAAAATCATTGGTCGATGAGAAAAAATCATCATTGGTGTCAATCAGATTAATAAAATTTCAAGAGCTACATGCATAAGAATGATTGATAGCGTAAAAGACAAACTCAAAGTCAGTGGCAATGCCAACAATTTCTTCCCTTAGTATCTCAAATGTCTTACCTTCCCTATTGTCAATACTTAATACCAACTCCCAAATAGAGTTCAAGACCTTGCTCCATGAATGACTCTGATTTGTGACTCATGACTCTCCAATATATTGCAAAACCAGTGTTTTGACATTTACATCAATTTAATATAGTATTTTATCATTCAAAAATTATGACCATGTTTTATTTATAGGGAAGGGCATGAAATCATTAGTTCAATATTGAGATTTAATTACAAAGTCCTTGTGCATTATGTATTTACTAGGACACGGAGGAAACAAATTTATAGTGAATAATTCTGCAAAATATTATTGAAAGGAAAGAATAGTATATCATATCTCAAGAGAAGTTTATGAATGAATTCAATATTCCACCAATAATCAATTTTTCAATTAGAATAGTCGAATTCCGATCTTAAAGATGGAACAAAAAATAGTTGTGAAAAATAGCTTAATAACAAACTAAGATGATGTCAATACTTTGTTGGCACAATAAAGTATGCATTATTAAACTAAAGTAGTCTATTTATAGGAACACTATAGATAAGATTGTTCATAGTCAAGGCAAAAGGCACAAACGGTTGTCAATGTTTCAACTTCCATAAGTAAACATAAGAATTAAGGTGGTAGTTATTGATGTTGGGATTGCCATAATTATAACAGATAAAGGTTAATAGTGAAGTTGCAGAGTAGAAAAGGTAGAAAAATTTTAAATTATAAGGATTGAAGTTTGAACAGTCAAGTGGTGAAGATTGAAATTAGGCATTCAATTAGGGTTTTGGGATACATGTGAAATTTTATTTTATTTGATAAAT
This sequence comes from Malania oleifera, assembly GCF_029873635.1. Lineage (NCBI taxonomy): Eukaryota > Viridiplantae > Streptophyta > Magnoliopsida > Santalales > Ximeniaceae > Malania > Malania oleifera. Next base: position 37,628,875 of record NC_080429.1, on the reverse strand, counting down.
ACAAGATGAAGGATATAGTTGACATTACAATTTTTGTCACATTTAAGGACTACCATATTTTTTCCTTTATTTTAAGAAAATTGGCAATTTAATGGGCCTTCTCGATTCAGTTTGGTTTTCTTCAATTTCGTAAACACAAAACCGAAATCAAACCAAAATATTTGATTTACTAATTTTTTTAATTTAACCAAATCGAATGGTGTAAAAAATAAATTGGTATAGTTAGGTTCGGTCTAGTTCGATCGGTTTCATAGCTTTCGATTGATTTTGTTATTCCCCTAAGAGCGTGAGTCGACTATGTAGTCCAAGCTAAATTTGTCCATCATTGGGCTTGAACGAATCGATAAGTGATAATCCATCCCTTATCTTAATGAAGATGAGCATTGAGAGTGCTTGAGCAAAGTTTGTGATGATGGTGTTCATCTAATATATTTAAATTTTTATACTTGAGATTTTAACAATTAGATATTAAATTAAAGTTTCAAATTAAAGGTAACTGTAGACACCCTATTTTATCTGGGGCGTATATAACAAAAATTTGGGAATTTTTTTTTTTATTTCAATAAAGTGAGAAAATATAAAAAAAAAAAAAAATTATAAAATAGTAGAGAATTGAATCTTTTTTACATTGAAAATAAAAAAAACAAAAAAAATACATAAAAATGAAATAAAGAAAGAAAGACAGAATATTCTAATTCCATGCTTGCCACCTGCATACACAAAAATGAATTTCAGTTAGAAAATCATAACTGAAAATTATTAGTTAATTAAGATTGATTGAATAATTTAAATTGACTAATCAACTTAATTAACAAATTAGTTTTAAATTTGAGTGATTAATTTAAATTTAATTAGTCAATTAAATTTAAGTTAGGAATCAGGAACAAACCTATAAATAGAAGCCTTCTGAGGGTAAAAAGGGTAAATTTTTTTTTTCCAGTTTTACCTTTATTTTAAAATAATATATTAAATAATATCATATTAAAAAAAAAAATTTTCCAAAATGATTCAGACGTAATCTCGCTACTCTATCCAAAGATATTTGCATGAACTTTGCATGGAGTTTTTCCCCCCTCCAGGCGTGTTTTTCCTCTAAAGCGAAAAAAACCAGCACCAAACCCAGATGGGTCACTTCACAGCAGATGGCTAACCATTGACTCATGGTTAGCCCAAATTCTGAAGCATTCAGATCTGCGCATGCCTACTTTACATTTTACAATGGAAAAAGCAGTTAGGCATTTCCTTTAGCAGTGAAGCAACACCCACCCCACGCCCCCCCCAAAAAGCAATATCTTCCTCAACCCCACAATCATATAAAATAAAATAAAATAAAGGGTTGGCTGCCGGGCATGGGGTTCTCCCCACATCCATCCTGATCCTAGCTGCTTGGTTCTTCTTCTCCATTAATATAATACAACAAAATATGAAATAATACATATGAGAAATAGTGAGAGTTTGAGAGAGAGATAAGAGGGTGGGTCACCCTACGTCTTCTAACATCTACGGAGTGCTATTGCTATAGGAGCAGACGAGGTGAGATGAGATCAGACGCTTAAACCATTGAATCCACACTGCTTGTAGGAGAGAGATTGACTCTTCGGGCTTAAAAAATTTCTTCTTCACTCAGTAAAATTCTTACTAGATGACCAGACATTTCCCCTCTAGACTTCATCCCCAAAACCTCTCTGCTCTTCCCCCCGGCGCAACCATCCCCACCTTCTTGTTAAACCACTCATTGATCGTCACTGCTCTGTCTGATAGCGTCGATTTCACCATAAACAATGTTAAGATTGAAGCTTCTCTGGTTTACGACGATGGATCGTCAATGTTTATATACGGAATTAAATAATTCTTTAATTATTCTTTCAGGATGCATCAGAATTTGGCCCCAGCTTCGACCCTGAGTCAATGGTTAGTGATCTACTGGGGAGTGACCCATCTGGGTCTGGTGCTGGTTTTTTAGCTCTGGTGGCGGCAATCCTCGTCGTTGGTCGTTGCGGAGGAGGACAAAGACGCCGGGAGGGGCGAAAAACACTCCATGCAAAGGTCATGCAAATCTCGCTACTCTATTTGCAAATCTCGCACATAATTTTCCTTCCGGTTTAAATTTTACTGTTTGATCCGTAAGATTTAAACAAATTTTACTAGACCAAGCAGCGAGATTACAATAGAATCATTTTGAAAAATATTTTTCTAAATAGGGTATTATTTAATATATTATTTTAAAATAAAGATAAAATAGAGAAAAATTCTGAAAAGGATACATAGACAGAGAGAGCCACTCAAACCATTGAGAGTAGAAGATAGGAAAGTGAGAGTTTTTCAGAGAATTTGGGTTGCCAAGAGATTGAGTTGATTGAGAGGTCAGGAAAAATTGAAGATACAAAGAGCAAGTTACAACAGAAAGAGGCTTTGAAAGAATTGTAGAGTGAAGATTCAAGGTTTGAAGAATTGTAGAATTAGAGGCTTAACTAGTAATAAAACAGAGAGCTAGAATTAGAAGAGCAGTAGCATCAAGTTTAAGGATTTGAGGAGCTAGAAGACAAAAGGTTGTTGTTGTTGTTTTTTTTTTTTTTTTAATGTGGTTTAATTATGTTTCAAATTGTAAAATTGAAATTCAAAGTTTTGTAATTTGAGTTTGGAGCTGATTGTCTATCCAGATTTAAGATTTGGATTCAAACCCGATTATTATATATCCATACCTGAGTTAAATTCAAATTCTGATCAACTCGATTCGAATTTTTTGTTAACCCAACTCGGATCTTAATTATCAAATTGACCCAGATCTTAAATGGTTGACCCGAAGCCTAGACCCATGGACTTAGGTCCATTGTTCATTGATCATGACCCATGATCCCATCCATTTAACCCCAAGAACCCAACTAGGCCCAAGATAGCTCAACCCAATATCTCATAACCCAATTGGGCCAAGACAATTAGGCCCAAATCCATCTTCATTATTTAATCAAAACTCAAGCCCAATTCCCCAAATTGAGTTTTGTTCAGTCCAATAAATAATTCAGGTCCAAGTTTCAATTAACTTAATCTAACCCAAATTGGTTTAGACTTGTTTGTCTTGTAAGAAAATTTGAGGAAATTTTCTTGAAAAAATCTAAACAAACCAAAAAATGAAAGGAAATTAAAAAAAAAAAGAAAGGAAACATGGAAACTTATCTTCAAGGGTGGCCGATCCAATTTTGGATATGAAAGTAAAGAACTTGAAGTTTCTTTGCTCATGTGTTTCTCTTCTTGATTCAGATATGCAAAAAAGACAAAAAAAAAATAAAAATAAAAAAACGAAAAACAAAACAAAACAAAACGAAACAAAAAAATAGAGTGAGATTCAAATAGGAAGAGAAACAAAAAGAGAAACTGTGAAAGAAGAAGAAAGGAAAAAGAGAAGAAGAAAGAGAAAGAAAGAAAAATAGAAAGAGAAATGAGGAGAGAAGAGAAAGAGTTTGCAAGAGAAGAAGGGAAAGAGAGAGGGAGAAAGAGAGCAAAAAAAAAAAAGGAGTCACGTGTCTCCATTGTAGGCAGACACGCGGCCCATTAGTTTCAATCGGGCTAAACCCAATTTACACGGGTTGAACCAGTCTAACTTTGACCCACTAGGTTTTTTTTTTTGTAAAAGTTAATTGATTTTTAATTTACAATAAATTGAATAAAATAAAGGAAAAATCAAGAAAAGAATATTTTAAAAATCAGAAAAATAAATAAAATTTATTTGAGATATTTTGACTAGAATAAAAAAATGGAAAAATAAAAATATTTAAAAAAAAAAAGAAAGTCTTTAAAAATTCTAGAAAATTTTGGGAAAAATATGGGAATATTTTAAAGAATTTTTTTGCTCAAATTTGATGATTTTTTTTTTTATTATCTGTATATATTCTATTTTTATGTATGTATGTCCTAATGATTTAATAAAGTGTAAGGAAGTATTTTAGACCTCACCAATATTAATTTTGAGGGGGTTTATGAGTTTATCGAATTAAATCACTTCTTTTGTTGGTTTTATTAGACATTCCTAAATCGCATTTCATTTTTTGTTTTTTCTTTAATTTTACAAATATTTATTTATTTATTTATTTTAAATGAGTTAATTAAAGATTATTAAATTCAACTTAGAGAAAATTCATTATTAATTAGGTATTATTCGTAGAATGGATGTGTAGGAGGTGTTAGTACCTTCTCCTTGCATAATTGAACGCATAATTCCAATTTTGATTACTACAGACTAAGACTACTGATTCCTTAACTTAAGATTAGTCTAGAAGACCAACCAATAAGTAGTATTTAGGTGATCTAATCCCACCTAAGAAAATAACATGTTAGTAATGACTCCATCAAACTTATATCATTATTACTTTTAACCATTCTAAACCCTTCTTTGGGACATTGACTACTACTTATCAAAATTAAAATTTTAGAAGATAAAATGAAATGGTAACTCCCCCTTCAATCACTATTAAACAAGCTAATTGGATACTTATGGTATTAGTCATTGTATATAACTTTAACTTATGCGCATACAAACACACATATCTATGTAACAGTATCTTTCCAATACATTAAAGATTAACCTAATATAAGGTGAACCACGAACATAGCCATCTAGAGTTTAATAATTGATCATTCGTAACACGAAATTAGTATTTACATTATCACTTTCGAGACGAATTCAAAGAATTATTAGACTACATGTTTTCGAAATAGATGATCCAATTAAGTTCCAACTTCTTCATTACCCTCCCCCCAAAAAAAAAAGAAAAAAGAAAAGAAATAGTAGCAACTAAGTCGTTTGATAAATATATAGTCACATGGAGGAAATGTTTGTTTATTATTTAGAATAAATAAATAGATGGAGCTTTGAGTGTGAGTGTGGTAGCTATCAGAGAGTGGAGGAATATTCTCTCTAGCTGGCTAGCTACCTATTATATATACTATTGTTGTACTTTACATTCATTATTACATTTAGTTAGAAAACATTACTTAGAAATTGTATGCTGCTTTTCGCCACTCAACACATTCTTCTCGTGCTAAATAAATGAATTAAAACATATAAACAAAAGCATTATATAGTTGGAGGGTTGCTGTCGTGTTTTTATGGAGAACCATCCAGGAAACTCCTGCGGGCAATCATCCCCGCCTTGTCCTTATCCTCTTTTTTTAATTACTTTTATAATAAATGTCAATCAATTACAAACTTTTTAGACAACTTTTCTTTTGATACAAGTAATTTAAATTTACTGAATTATTTGTTAATTAAGAACTGTATTTTTTAATTTTGAGTTTACACACAAAATATTATTTAAAAATTAATTAATTAATTTTTAAAAGAGTTTCTTGTTATAAAAGATGCAGAAAATAAATAGAAAAATAAACAAATAGAGATGAGATAAAAATTTACGTGGTTTGATTATGCCTGCTCCATGGACGGATGTGATAAGAAACTTCACTATCAGGAGAGGAATTACAATATGATATGAAATCAACCTTATACAAGATATTAGAATCGCCTTGTATAAGAGGTAAAAAAAAAATTATTCAAAAGTAGATTATATTATCTATATCTTATATTCTTGTGGTGTACAAAAATATGTCTTTGAAAACATAAAAAAAAAAAATTAAAATTTTGAAGGACAATAGTTGATATGTTCCTGAAAATAAGTTTTTAAAAACTCTTTAGGAGACGTGAATTTTGCATATTTTGCATCTCAGGCTTGGATATAGATAATAAGTAGACAAGGACAATTTTTTTTAAAAATAATATATATAGTTCTTTTAAAGCATGAATTAATATATGTGCTTTGAAAAACTAATTTTAAATTTTTTTTTTTATTACATAGGAACTTCAGTCACTAACGAGCATTTCGAACCTCCTGGTGCGGCACCAAACCTACGGATCAGTATCCTCCACCCCCATGTCTCACTGATCAGGGCAAAATTCGGAACGCGGACACAGCTTTTGTGCATCAGTTGGACGTTCGGTCAACTCGACCCCCGGGACACATCTCCATTACCATTCACGGTCCCCGCTGGTTCACAAAGCGAACTCTTACTATCCATGCTCCCCGCTGACTTATAGAGTAAACTCTCATCATCTACAAGTACCGCTGATTCCGAGAGTGTATCTACCTGAAATTGAACCCTCAATACTCCTTACTTATTGATGCCCTTTCACCGCACCATGCCGGTGGGGAACTAATTTCAAATTTGAACATTCTCAAGTATGTCACTGTTACTGCTTATGTTTATATGAGAAGCAATAAATTGATAAAATAATTTTTATTTTAAATTTCTATAATATCTCAAAGGTTTCTCGATTTTCTAAATATTTAAAATTTGACCCTTCTTATCCTATTTTTCATTTGAAAATTCCCTCCCCTTCATTACAAGCGCAAATTAACATTTATTACCTTAAAAAAATGCTTATGCATTAATAATTAATTAATTTAGTTATATTAATAATATTTAGATCAAAAATAAAAATGATATTCTTGGTACTCCAAAAACAACATTACTAATATTCATTACTTTTCTCGCACAATAAAATGACAAATTTGCACTCCCCTTTTGTTCTTTAGACTTGCTAAATGAAAAAATTAAGAGGTAAAAATAAAAATCAAATGGTAAAATTATTATTTAATAAATTAGAAAAAATTACATGGGCAATCCTCGTAATATATTTTTAGAATACCCTTTTTTTTTTTTTTTCTGCCATCATTCAAGATATTTTTTGATTATTCCCCCATGCACATATTTAAACCTTAATTAAAAATATTAATGTAAATAGAGTAAGGTTTAGGAGTATGAATTTTGAATTTGAATTTAAAGATAAATTTAAATATAATTTGGTATCAAAATCAATATTAAATCGAAGTAAAATTAATTCCAATAATGGATGGAAGAATTTCCGTATCTTGATTTAATTATATAGATGGAGAGGAATCAAAACTAATGAAGCAAGAGCATTGGATCCGGTGCATGGCGTTCCTGCGTCAACGGCCGGTCATTGTACATTTAGGGAACTTCAATTCATTCCGTCTCCGTATCCCCAATTTCTTATTTCGTGCACTTGCCTTTTTGCCACCGCCCCCACCATTTTTCGAATCGGGCCGCACTATAATTTGAACTAGCACTCGCAGTCGCTTTTTGCTGTACTCAAATTTTGCGTATCGTGATTCGTGAGACATGACACATGCATGCGTGAGCCACGTAATCTACGTACTGGACAAATACGTATGTACCATTCAATACGTACAATAGGAATCCCCACACCCCCTGCCATCCTCCCATGCATCTCTCTCTCTCACTCACGCCATGTCAAGACACAACTCACATGCCCTCTCAGCCACGCGATTCGTCCCTGGGCCCCTCGAGTCTTTACATAATAAGTACAAAATTATTGAATTTAAATTTGAATAAATTTGAATATGATTTTATCTTAAATCTTATTCAAATTTAATTTAAATCTAAATTTAAATTCAAGTTCCCCTAAATTTATACACCGGTTCTCTCTCACTCACACGATGTCAAGACACAACTCACATGCCCTCTCAGCCACACGATTCATCCCTGGGCCCCTTGAGTATGAGCAGCTACTTTACATAATAAGTGCTGAATTTAAATTTGAATAAATTTAAATATAATTTTATATTAAATCTTATTCAAATTGAATTCAAATCTAAATTTAAATTCAAGTTCTCCTAAATTTATACACTGGCTTGGGGGGTTCTGAATATTAGTAAACGGCTTAGTATCCTTTTTTTCAAATCCTCCCTCATTTATTTTTTAAAAGTAAAAAAAATAAATAAAATCTCTAATAGAAAGCTCTCTTATTTTATGAATTATTTCATCGAGCAGTTCATAGCTATACTAGTAAAATATAGTATTCTCGTTATCAAGATTTTACATACACAAGAGGGCCAAACTTTCATAACCCTCTATTAATAATTATAGAAATGTGCTAAATGTGCATTCTTATTCTATGGTTCTAGAATTATTTATATTTATTTTGAAACGATAGTATTAAATTTTTTTTTATGAATATCCAACTAATTCATTGGAATAAAAATGAATCTGTCTCAAACATTAAAAAAGCATTTTAAAATTCAAATGCTTAGACTAAGATATATAATTATTACGCAATTGACAAATATAAAATTCCCTTACTACTAATAATCAATTAGTAATAAAAAAACACTCAATATTAAAATTGAAAATCAATCCATTTCACGGATCTAAGTCCTTCAAATTTATAAATTGAAATAGTTAAAATTTCTGTTATTTAAAAGTGTATTTTTTTTAAAATAAATCTACTAACTTTTGCATGTTTAGTTAGTCTTAGTAAATTATACACATGACGATTTTTTTTTAAAAAAAAAAAGGAAGAAAAAGCTGTAGGAAATGGTCCCTTCAAGTGAAATTTGAAATCACATCAATCATAAATTTACCAATGGATATATTTAGTTGATCGTTAAGTCTTAAATTAGTTACTAATATTAATTTCATACTCTTATTTATCATGTCTAGACTATTAGAAATATTTGTGAGTTGGATTAACCTATTCCTAAATCGTAGACTAATGAAACCACCCTAAAAATATTACTTATCATCATGTAGCAAAAATTTGTTTAGATAACATTTTAATTTATACGAACTCTTCAACCCCTAACTTTGAGGCGGCAGCAAATTATGATAGAGCATGATTGACGCGACGATCCGATAATTTTCTTTTAATAAATTAAGAGTTAGTATTTATGCAAAAAATTTTGAATATTATTTTATAAAACCTCTTTTGCTGCTTCAATTTATTCTTAATAAAACTTGATCAAATTTTGATAATTTTTTGATAATATATATGGAGAGAGAGAGAGAGAGAATAGTGGCATTGCCTGGTACAGATTTATGATGAAGAGGCTGACCCATATATATTATTTAGAAGATAAATTGAAGGATTGTCGTGAATATGTTTCATTCATTCAATCATTCCCTTAATATAAATATGTGTAAAAGGAAGATTCGGGGAAACGAGCGGAGTCCCCCCCTCCAGCTCCAGCCTCCAATGTCACGACACTCTCTCCCGTCTTCTTGTAATCCTTGCGCGCTCAATAATTAATAGCCTGCCAAACACTGTCCTATTGAAGAAGGTAAGCACCAAATTTATTAAAAAACAATCACTCATCAACTTATCTATATGTATGCATGGAGATCGAGTGATACGTGACAGCAGCCATAACATCTTGATTGACAGATTCGACTTCCCGATTAATTTAGATATAAATTTATTTTGGGAGCTAGTGTAAGATTTAGATTTTAAATTGAATTTTATTTAATTTTTAATATAATTTATTAAATTTGTATTCATTTTCAAATTTAAATTTAATATAAAAAATTATTACTTTCAAATACTATTTAGATAAAATGAAATATAAAATTATGATGATTTTAGTTTATTCAAATTTATACACAGATAACCTAATCAGTGTTAAGAAGGTTATCGTTCGTTAGTTTATGTATAGTACTAGTAAGCTCCTTTTACATAATATATTGGTTCTGAGCATATTATATGCTACAATTAAGTTCTTAATTTAAGATAATCTAATGGGGAGTTACAACTAGTTATATATATATATTACTTGAAAGTTAATAATTCTGTTTTAATTTTAAAATTGTCGAAGAAAGGCATCTTGAGGAGAAAGAGAAAAATAAAGATTCAAAACTACCTAATTAAGGGAAGAAAAATATAATAGAATCCACTTTTTTAGGTTCTTGAAAAGTAAAAAAATCTAAAATAGTAGTGAATTATTAATTTTTCAAATCATGTGTTGACCCTTAATTTTTATTGATATATTATGTTAGTGTCACACGACCCATAGCCGCCTAGTTTGCTCCAAATCCTATGAAGACAAAAAGGATGAGCATCTAATTAAGGAGGTTCGTATTGCCATCAAAGGATTTATTTAACATTGAGTTAGAAAAGGGTTGCCAACTGATTTTAGTAGGAGAAGGGAGGAAACGAGAAAAAGGATGGGAGTTCTACTTTGGTAATGGGAAGCATCCTTTTCTTTTCTTTTCTTTTCTTTTGGTTAACATGGGAACTCCTACCATCAATAAGTCCTTCGGACCTCCCGATGCGGCATCAAACCCATGGAGTGGTAGCCTTCCCCCCTAATTCGCCACCTATGTAAATCAAATGCTGACACAACTTAGTCACAACCAGGTTAGGCGTTCGGTCAACTCGCTTCTCAAGACCCATCTCAGGAGGCATGTCCTAGGACTCAGCCACACTGCATCAATCGAGAGTCTCTGCTAAGCGCATCAACCAGGAATCGAACCCCCGATGCTCCTACTGAATTGCCCAACTGCTTTCCACTGCGCCAATGCCCTGGGGGGGTGGAAGCATCCTTTTCTTGTAACTACCTTTGTAGGCCAGCTTCTAGCTGTGTCACGCGCTGTGCTTGATTTCCTCGCACTTGTGCCCACATATAGGAAATCTAGACTAGGCTCTCCATCCCATCTACTTGCATTGATGCTCATTACATTTGTGATTGGTTAAAAAATATCTTCGGCACCTCTAAACTACGTGCTACTCCAATTTATGACTATGGTTTATTTAGGTGCCTCTTTAGTGGAGAAGGTTAGCCCAACCTTGGTTCTTCGAGACAAGTATCTTGGTCATGTATGTGGTCAATACTTTTCTGACTTTACTGTGTCCTTCCAGGAAAGAGCCCTTGGTCATATACGTGATCGACATGTGAGTGACCTGACTTACTCCCTCTAATTAAGAATGTGTCGCTAATGATGAAATCAATACGTGTCTAACTTAATAGGCTCTCTTTCAAAGGTGACACTCTTTATCAATTACGTGATTAATATATGACTAGTTTGACTTATTTGCTCTAATGATGTTCTTGGTTAGTCACATGATAATACCGACCTAATTTGATACGGACTTAAATTCTAACTCGATGTAATTAATCATATATACATATATATATATATATATATATATATATATATAATGTCTAACCAAATTACTACTTTATATAAAGGTACATATAATAATAAAAAAATATTATTTTTCACACAATTTAAATTTTTAGAAGATAGAAATTTTTCAAAGAGGAGATTAATCGGCTCCTTGGGAGATTTTATTATAAGAATTTCTCAAAGAGACACAGGGGATGAATCCCATACGTGTGAGCCCTATGAGTAGATCCTGTGGACCGATGGTTTCTTCCTAGAAGATTCCCGGGATGAGGCTAACGTCTCTTTTGTTTTTATTGGAATATTTTAAACCTGTGTCTTCATGAAAAATATATATATTCATTTTTCGTTTTTAGATTTTCAGTTAACTACAAAAAATGGCGCATTATTGTTTAGTTTTTCAAGACTTATAAATAAAAGTATTTTAAAAAGTAATAAAATATGTTCTACACGTAAGAAATGCGTGTAGGTGTTTTGGATAAAATTAGAAATCCACCGAGTTTTGGATAAAATTAGAAATCCACCAGATTACAAAGTGTCGTGCAATTGAAAAGATTTTTTTGAAAAAAATAATTATTTACTTTTTCATCATTGCGGATTTTTAAAGTTTCAAATCCTAACTTTAAAAGTTCTCTAAATAATTAAAAATGGGCTTTTAAAAAGTTGAAAGGCAATTCATGAAACGTATTATACCCAATTCCTATTATTTTAAAAGAGAGAACTAATTAATCTAAAAGTGTAGGCCGAACTCGTTCTAACTCCTGTGTGGAGTATTTGCTCTTTATAATTATTCTTCTTTTAAATTTTTCTGTACAAACTAAAAAGATAAAAAAGATAAAGTGTTATTTTTTGTAATTATTTAAAAAAAAAATAAAAATAAAACAATTCCCCACATGTGAATAAATTCTATAGTATTTTCTTCGCAGAGGAATATTGCAAGATTTGAATTTAATTGCATCATTCGATTCACAAAATAGTTTGAATTGTGAAAGGTATGGTTCGGAATTTGAAATGGATACTTGAAAGTTCCAAATTCAAAATATTATGATGTTCTTTAGCAGAAGCAAAGACCTATAACTCTACAGCTATTATGTTGAATGTATTATGATGTTTAATACAAAATTATATTAAGTATTTTTTCGCTGTAAGCCCATATGCTAAAACCAATATCTACAAACAATAATTAAATGATTAAGATTCGATTATTGAGAGTTATGATTTTCTATTTAAAATAATACCGTGAAAAAAAAATTGAGGTATGGATGAATTGAACAATCCAAAAGGCTTCCAACACCAACATTTTTAAAATAAAGTACTCTCACTGTTTCTCTACAAGTGAGCAAGCTACCCTAAGCCCAATCCGTAGGCCCACAAGAACGTAGCAACTAGGAAGGCAAGTAGGAGCAGGCTAGGACCCACCTGCAGATTCTCGTGGGGAGCATATGGGCTGAAGCCCAGAATCGTCCAGATTGGGCTCCATCCAAACCTCAAAGGGGGTCGGCCCATTCAACAGGTGCTAATAAGTTTTTTTTTATTTAGGAGTTTTGCATCATGCAGTGAAAATTGGTATGGTTAAAAAAGGAGTAAAGGTGTTTAAACCGCTGATGAAGAGTCTTCAATTCCCATTTCTGGTTTAGCAGTTAGAATGTTTTAGGAGGCAAATTTTTGGCTTACATACCAAATCTTCATATAAATTGGTAGGCCATAGCTTGATTCTTAGTTTGCATCCTCATCCTGATTATTCATATAAATTGGTAGGCTATAATCTCTCTCTCTCTCTCTCTCTCTCTGACAGCTACTACACTATAATTTTTACAAATAATAGCAACTTATTAATGTGAACACTAGATTTAAGTACTTTCTAAAATTTTGTAATTTGTCATCATGCTTATTTTGTTTTTATTTTCTTGAAAACCTTAGCGGAATTGATAATATGCAAGGATTATGGAAAATCATATATGTATTATGAATAGCTCATCTTCCGAATCCTAAGAAAAAAGATAAAATTTTGTTAACTTTGGACGGTTAGATACGCATAAATTATTGGGGAATGTTAGATGATAACTTATGAAGATGACATTTAAGACTTTGTAATAGGGCATGCAGATATTTAAAAAAAAAAAAAAAAGTTTCAATGACTAGTCGTATATACTATTTTTTTAGTTGAAAAGGAACATTTGTCCTTATATTTACATATTCTTGTTTTATTATTTATTTATTTATTAAACGTTACAAGCTTAAAGTGACATAATAAAGATGTATTCAAGAAAAACCAAGTTAATAAGGTAATATTCGAACTTGATATAAAATTGTTAAACTCGAAACTCAATTTGATCGCTCTTAAATTTGTCAAACTTTAACTCGACTAAAATTTAATTAAATTTTGAAATAGTATTGGAGAGTTAGCAAATAATGAAATAAAATAAGAGAAGAAGGAGAAAAAAAGGTGAGAAGTACGGTGACAGGGTGACATGGTACGCACCACACACCACGTTCAACCAGAGAAAAAAACAGAGTATCCGCGTCCCCCGTGTGATGTGTGAACCTTCCTCTTCCCGCTACGCGCTTTCTCCTGGGACCCCTTCCCCTCATTCCACCACCACACTCCTCCTCCGCTTACACCAGCGCCACCGCCACCGCCACCGCCACTGCCACCATCCCCTCCCCGATTGCCCTCACCTCTCTCTCTTTTTCTTTTTTTTTTTTCTCTCTATGCAGTTTCACCGTGGAACATCTATTCAGATGCAGCCAAATTAAGATTTGGATGGATAGATGACTCTGCTCTTGGATTTTTCTCATTCATTGCTATTTATTGTTGTTGTTGTTTCTCCTCTTTGTTCATCTTCACATCTCCGCCTTCTTCTTCTTCTTCTTCTTCTTCTTCTTCTTCGTCTTGCTATTTCGCATGTTGGTTGTCGTGGACCTTCCTCTTCTTCCCGATCGCCCCCACCGCACCGCCACCATCAACCCGCCGTAGCTCTGTTCTTCAATAATGTCGCAGAAGCGGCAGCAGGAGGATGCCAGGGTTCGATCTGAAGGTAGCACTACTCCTGAGGACAAGCGTAGAAGGTTTCCTAGGTCAGTGCGAGAATCTGTTCCTCTCCTCTTTTTCTCTTTTTCCTTTTTTTTTTCTTTTCTCGAGATTGTCTCTTTTGTTTTATTTCGATTTTAATACTTGCGGTTGAGGTATTGATAAAGCAATGTCGGAATATGAATGAGAGGTCACCTGGGTACTGATTATATAATGAACTAATGAAGAATTGTTTTGAATGTGCCTTAACCCTGTGAAATACAATTTCACCATGGAATTTTTTTGCGGGGGATTGAATTGGGCGTGTTTGTTTACTCAAAGGGGATAATGGGTTCTCTGAATTTGAAGGGAAGAAGGCATAGAATGAATAAATTTTTGCTTACTGAAGAGTTGAAGTAGAAGTGAGCGCGGTTTACGGTAGGAAATGAAAATCACAGAATTGCTAGGTCAGGGGTGCTAATTGCTTCTATAATTGTTGATGAATTTTCTTGGCCATTTTGAAATATAATTGTCTGTGTTGGACGAATTGAATGAGTTCTCTTCTATCCGAGCTGGGAGTTGAAAATTGGGCATTTCCTTGAATAATTTGTTGATCAATATTGGACTAGTTTCTTTGTTTTGGATTCTAATGATTTTGTTCACAATCACTAGTGTCCTTACGGAAGTGATGAAGTTGCAGCATTTGCTAGAGCCAACTCTCGAGCCATTGATTCGTAGAGTGGTAAGTGCAACTCCTCAAACCATTTACTGCAATGTAATCAATATATTCTTTAAAATTACTGCTTCCATACTATCATCCATTTCCTATTTAGTTGGCACTTGACACATCTTTATTTTGCATGTACATTAAAATTAATCGAATGCCTGACCAAAAAACTACACCATTGAAATTTCTTAAGTATGTCAAGGCATTCCAGCAGCAGTGGGATTTGCAAGTGCTGTGTCCCATTAGACGTTGCATCTCAAGGCCATATCAGCTATAGCCCGACAATATGAAATCCTTTACATATTTTGTGATGGCATCGTCGCTGACCGGGTTACTCTTGACACTTGTTGCCTGTTTTCTGACCCTAAACACAGGACTCCAGAAGTCAGAAATAAATCTAATAGCCTGGAGCCCAATACTGATGCCTATGTTAACCTAAGCCCTTTCAAGCATTTGGTGACTGGTTATCTGAAGCCTTGAAATTTTTTTTCAAAATATAATGCAAAGCGTGTTCTTATACCTTTTCCATTATTTTTAGAAAGGACAGTTGTAGCTTAAGTTTTCCTTACTAAAAGATACACTGACTATATTCATTTCTTGTATTTGTCATCCAAGTCTTAGTTCTATCTGCATCATTCATCGTATTAAAGTAATTGTATGGAGGTGTGTACTTCCATTCTGATGGCTATATTGGTGGGACAGTTGAGAAGATTTCATCATTGTCTAGAGTTTTTAGATGTGAAATTGAAATATTTTGTCTTAGTTGATTATATTCAGGGATTGCTAACAGTTTCTGTATGCAATTACAGGTAAAAGAGGAAGTTGAATTGGCTCTACGAAAGCATCTAAATAACATGACGCGGTAAGGAATAGCATTTTGGTGATTGGGTTATGTTTTTTTTGAGGAGGTAGTGAAGTGTGCTTTCATAATCAATAACTATTGTGCCTTTGATTCATTTTTAAACTTGTGGTCAGGAATTGTGGGGAAGAGATACATGCTTCTGAATCAAGAAGCTTAAAACTACAGTTCGCAAGCAGTCTATCTCTTCCAGTTTTCACTGGAACTCGAATTGAAGGAGAAGAATGTTCCACCATGAAAGTAGCTTTAGTTGATGCAGTTACTGGGCATATTGTTGACTTCGGGCCTGAAGCTTCTGTAAAGGTGGAAATAGTTGTTCTTGAGGGAGATTTTGATGGCGATGAAGAAGATAATTGGACACTAGAGGAGTTTAAAAACAATATTGTTAGGGAAAGGGATGGAAAGAAACCACTTCTTACAGGGGATGTGTTTCTGAATCTTAAGGAGGGCATTGGTTTTGTGGGTGAGATCTCTTTCACTGATAATTCAAGCTGGACAAGGAGCCGTAAATTTAGGCTAGGAGCAAGAGTTGTTGATTACTCTAATGGAACTAGAATAAGAGAAGCGAAGACTGAATCGTTCATTGTCAGGGATCATAGAGGAGAATGTGAGTGTTTCTTTTTCTATTACCTTTTTTTTTTTTTTGGCAAAAACATTATCGGCAGCTGACATAGGCTGTGGTATGTCTCCATGGAAGTCCGTCATGATAATGCTGGAAAGAGTTTTTGTCTATTTATTTATAATTCAAAAGAACAGTCTTATTAAATATTTTGGAAAAAAAAGATAAATATTGTAAAGCAGTTATAGTGTTACTGCATACACGACCACAGGGCAAAAGTCACTATGGAATGGAGGAACCCAGGCAATTAGAAATTGCCTGGTATGCATAAGCATTGCCTATTCTGAAAGAATATTGTTAGGTGAATCAAGTTTTGTAGTGTAGTGCAGATAGACTAAAGCTTAGTTGTTGCCGGAATTAGGTGAATCAACCTTATGTTTTAACATCGAAGAAAGTAATTTGGTGTTGCTAGTATTAGTTGGCTCTGCATTTAATGTTTCAGTTTGAATATTCTTTTTGGCTTCTCCTTTTCTTTATTTTTGGTTCATATTTACATGATTCACAAATTCATTTGTTCTATTGTTTGATGTATTTTCCAATCTTAATGTTTTACAGTGTACAAGAAACACCATCCTCCATCTTTACTTGATGAAGTGTGGCGATTAGAGAAGATTGGCAAAGATGGAGCTTTTCATAAGCGTTTGAGTAGAGAAAACATCAATACTGTGAAGGATTTTCTGACTCTACTCTTTTTAGACCCTTCAAGGCTCCGTAATGTACGAATTGACTGCTACTTTCCTTGCAGTTATTTTGATACATTTGGAACACTTGCCACTGATATAATTTACTTGCTGCTACTTTACATTAAATTTTTTTTCGATGCACATAAATTTTTACATAGTATGTTATTTTTGAGGATATCTTTCATAAGAAGTGTACTGATCTATATGAGTATATAACCCTATCTTTAAGTTTTGTACTTTAGAGGCTTTCTGTTTCCAAAGAGAAAGGTTTATCATTGTCTCTATAAAAAAAACAAGGACATTTTTATTGTCATTCATCACCCTTTTACGCGGTGCGAATTTTTTTGTGTTCGAATGTGGTGTGACCATTTTGAAGTAATTCAAGTTTTTTGAAGCCTTGTGTTGGGAGACTTTGTATTTAAGATGACCACCAATAATTGTATTTTCTAAGCATGCAGCTTTGAGCCAAGAGGAATGTTCTTTACTAAGGGAATTAATGTTTTGGTCCAAGAGAAACATACATTATTTTATAATTCAAGCCTTTCAGTGGTGCTGTATTCCTGTGTAACATGTTGAGAGATATTTGACTTGTATATGAATAATCCAACTTGTTCTGACTGTTTGACAGGATTTTCTGTTGCCAAAAATGAAAGAGAAGAAAAAGC
Organism: Malania oleifera; assembly: GCF_029873635.1. NCBI lineage: Eukaryota > Viridiplantae > Streptophyta > Magnoliopsida > Santalales > Ximeniaceae > Malania > Malania oleifera. Next base: position 37,611,323 of record NC_080429.1, on the reverse strand, counting down.
CATTCCACCTTCTTTGGATGAGCTAATGACATGATTTTTTATGGCTGCAGATCCTTGGAACAGGTATGTCTGCTAAGATGTGGGAAGTCACTGTGGACCATGCTCGGACTTGCATGGTTGATAAGAGGTTGTATGTATACCATCCTCTCAATTCTCAACAAAAATCTAGTGTGGTCTTCAATATTGTTGGACAAGTGATGGGATTGCTTTCAGAAAGCCAATTTGTTCCCATAGATAAGCTGTCTGAAACTGAAAAAGTATATTTCTCATCCCTTTAATTTGCTTGTTTCTTAGCATAACATAATTTTTTTCTATCTTTGGGCTTTTTTTTAACTGATTTCTGATCAACTTTCTCTGTTAGGCGGATGCCCAGAATTTGGTATTATTGGCATTTGAACACTGGGCAGAGGTTGTTTCCTATGATGATGAGACCTCTATTTTGAGTAGCACTTCAAATACATCTAATGTTCTTTACCGATCAGGCTCGCCTGGGATGGAGAGTTCTAATGGTACTAAGTTATTGACATCTCCCAAGATTGGCAGATTTGATTATACACAACCAGTTGTATCTTCTCCAGACATAGTTTCTTCCATCTATTCCATTGGGTGTGGGAGTAGCTTGGATGATTATCCTCTGCACGGTATTGGCAGCCTGGATCTTGGATATGATAATCACCCTCTTGGTTTCACTGGTCAAGTTGCCAACTCCTTGATCTGTGATACAGAATCCATGACTCAAGCCTTTTGTGATGATCATCTACAGTTTTTGGAAGCTGATTGTTCCCTTCAGTGCCAGACTCCCAGTCTGGAATCACAGGCTGATCTACAAAGTGCTGTCAATGGCTTCCTGTATTCCCGTTCTACAGCCGTTGCCCATGCTCAGAGGAGATGGAGAAAGCTATTCAACGTTCTTCGATGGTTCTCAATAAGAAAAGCTGTGAATTCAAGAAAGCAGAAAAACCGTGTTCAAGAAATGCACAGATACAATTTAGAGGCTTTACAAAAAATGATTTGATCTTGAATCTCAAATACCACATTGGTTGGTGCTGCCCGATCCAAGTTTGTGTGCAGTTGTAGGGTAGGAAAGCTGGAGGTTTTGTTAGTATGGGATGTAAATACTACTGGTAGCTTGAAAATGTTTGGTTTTGTTCGCAATATATCGGAGAAAGCCTTCTTTTCATATGAAAATGTAAATGTGGATGTCTTTTACAGAATTAGGCTGGTTTTGAGTTGTGGGAATGCTTCAGTTGAAACTCAGAAGTGAGGCTATAAAATTAGAATGCTTATAAAACGCATGGGCTTTATGTGAAAATATCATTTGTACAAGCGCATTTGTTGAATAAAAATTGTTAGAAAAATATCATTTTGTGTAGAAGCATTGCGAAATGAATAAGAATCTGATTTTCCCCTTTCCCAGGGAATCATTTCCCTTGAAGTTTCTTATTTTTTATTGTTTCATTTTCCTTGAAGTTTCTTACTTTTTTAAGGTTTTCAATTCTGCACATGAGGGACGCATGGCAGCTAAATGGGACTACAGTCCTCCCTACAGATGCAGTCTAGGTGGCTGTGTCATTGTCAAGACTGTTTGGTTATATGGAAAATGGGCATTTAAATTTGGAGCCCCAATTCCAAGATCACTGGTTGGTTGCCGTATGTTGCATCAGTTTGGATTTGAATTTAATTCCATCCACCCAAACCAAATTCACAAAAAGCAATTCTACAGTGGAAGGGAATTTTATTTCAATCGATTGCATTCCAAATAAAAGTCGAATTTTGGAAAACCAAACACATGCTAAAACACCATGAAGGACACTTTATTTGGCACAAGGAAACATGTTTTGACCAGCCAAATCATCAGCGGCCACACTCATCTTTCTGGATGGATTTATATCAGTAAATGGTGGCTGTGGCTCAATCCTAAAGGAATACTGGGTGATCTCACAAGCTATTCAGTAAACCCAATCATTGGTGCATTCAATTTATCGGACGATCTCGATTACTTGATCATATTAACTACGAATCTCTCTAAACCGCCCAACAGATCGCTGGCTGTAGATCAGCTTCTTCAAATCTTGATACACCCAAAGATCCAAATGTATTACTGGAAATGTAAGTTGGAGAGTGTCTCACGTCAGAAAATATTTTATGTTGTAGGATCTTTTACTTTCATGTTCTTTACATATGCATGTTATCTTTGATGCGAAATAATAAAAGAAACCACAACGTAAATATATTAGGATCGTTCATGATGTATACAAACTGAGAAGAACGCTCTAAGAATTGTTTCTCTCACTTCACCCCGATCTCTTTTCTATTCGTCACTAGATTTTATGGGAGTATAGCCAATGAACAGAGAATTAAGGCAGAGAGAGGACAATCCTTCCTATATCTCTCTTCAGTTCATTCCATAAACATGCAGGAAAAATCAACTCTCTACTTCCTTGCAGCAACTCCCCATAATAGTAGCTAATATATAGAAATTCTTTCAACTTCCAACCATTAAATCTCACTCATTTTCAAAGCTAATCTTTCCAGTTAATTCATAAATGTATCCATTCAATATCCTTATCATATGGGCATATACCCTTCATGTGGGACTCATATCATTCATGTGGGACATATTGTAAGAATGCGAACTCGAAAAATAGAAGAAAATAAATATAAAAGAGAGGAATAAAGGAAAATAAAAGAAAAAGAAGGAATTTGGGAAGTCAGAGCCCAAATTGGCGACGATTTTGCAAGCTAGAAGAAAACCGACGCCGATTTTGAGTCAACTGGGCGAGTCAACCACAAAACCGACGACAGTTTTGTGGGAACAGGGGAAACCGGCACCGGTTTTCTCCTAGGCCTACTCACCTATAAATAGAAGTGAGCTCATTTTTTTTTTTTTAAAGAAATTCAAAATTCTCCTCATTTGAGCTCTGCTAGGGTTTTGGGTTTCTTGCGTCAAAAGGCTCCTACTGGCTCCCTTGTGCTCCCGGATCATTCTCTTCTCTTTCGGCTCGCCAAATCTCGTAGTTTCACCAGTTCAAAAGCTAGGGTTTCGAGTTTTCGGCCCGTTTCGATTTCTGTTTTGAAAATAGGTAAGGGGATTAAGTTAATGTAGCATTTTAATAACTTTGAACCGTACGAAATGTTTTTGGAGTAAGTATATTTATGTTTACAGTTATTCTTTTGAAAACCGATCGTTCAAAATAACCTTTTTCAAACCTAAGATATATGATATGATATTTTGAGTAGAAATGAACGGTGGAAAGCTCGGTTTGATCCTGCAAACCATGTATATAGTGTTTTTTGTGATTGCTTACAAGCTATGTTTTAATTATGGAAAATTATGTGGCAGGTGAATACTATTTTGAGAGTGATGGAAATATAAAAAATGAGAATGTTTGTGAAATACAGAATTGTTTGCAAAACATATTAGAACAGTTTGAGAAATGCAGGGAGTTTATGAGAGGGTCATGGGCCGAGTTTTACCAGACAGCCAATGGCTGGAGTTTTATTTAGTGGTTGAGAGTCGAGTTGTAATAGAGGGCCGAGGCCCAAGTTTGTTTTAAACGGTGCGAGGTTGGGGTTTATAAAATGACAAACTTAATGTGAAATGAGTTTAAAGTACAGTTTTAATTACTTAAATTGCATGATATGCTCTAGGAACCCTGAGGACCCAGTTGTTATGAGCATGATACCGTTGCTAGAGAGAGTTTCACCAGTTGACCGTGTGCGCCCACACTAGACTCGAGAGTGGTGTTGGGTGGTCTAGCCGATTGACCTAGGTAGAGGTGTTACCTTCCTTAGAAGTACGTACCAGGAAGTGGTAAGACAATCGAACCCGCAAGCGAGCTTGCGGAAGCTTGCAAACATAGTTAGTAGGGAGTGACTTGGTTTGGGTTGATCCCCTAGGTTTTAGTCTAGCCTTTGGGCAGCACAACCCTGACCATGGGGGTTTTTACATGTCGTTTGGTTCCAGGGAGAGTCTTTCATGCATATCTGTATATTTATGTAAATGATGTAATTGCTTTTAGTACTGATTTATACTGTGAGAAATGAACAATGAGTATACATTCTATTTTCAGTTAAAAGAGAGATATATGATTTTGTATACACTGAAACGCATGTTGACCACACACTGTTATTAACTTAATCTTCCTTACTGAGAGGTGTCTCACCTTGTTATACAATATATCTTTTCAAGAAATCCTAGAGATCAAGTTTAGCAGAACCAGGGGGTGGAGACAGTATAGTTTCTTTTTGAGAGTGTCTGCAAGAACTTAGATGTGAGCAGTTTATGTTGTAAGTCGCTGGGCTTGTATTGTGGTCATATGGACCAAGTTAGTTGGCTTATTAGTTTGAGATGTAATATGAGAATGGAAAGACCTTGATGTATGTTGATGGTTAGACTCTGGTAATAGATTATGGAGAATGTTTTATTTATTCCGCTGCATATTTTATATTATGAAATGGTATCATGTGCACAGACATCACTAAAGTAGCACCTCGGGCCAGTGAGGGGTTCTGGGCGTTACAGATGGTATCAGAGCCTAGGTTTTCTAGGTTCTGTAGACTTAGACGGTTAAGGATTACCACAGTATAGCCTGAGATGAGATAAGGATAAGAGTCAGTAAGTTAGGCAGGTTTTAGTCTGAAGGCTTGGTGGCGTATTTCCTGTGATGGTCTTTTGTGCTTTTCCTGGAATGACGATTTTAGGAAAACCATGGTAAATCCATTGATGATTCGTTTTGGGGTTGAGAGGCTGGAACTTGGAATCTAAGTTGAAACGTTAGGTTAAGTGAGTATGTAATTGTTCTGGAGTAGGGATTAGAGAGACGGTTTGCGGATGGCAAACTGTCGACGGTTTTGTGACAGGTTTTCTTGAATTGTTCTTTTAAAATTTTGAATTCACATGTTATGGTATTTCTTCATCCAATAATTGTCTTCCACATAATAAGAATGGAATATTGAGCTGGTTTATATTTCCTTTATAGGATGGACTCCAGGGGAAAAAACGTGGATGTTAGGGGAGATAACCATGTGAGCACATCCAGTAAGGACGATGCTGATGCTTCGGCGGTGCTGCACAGTATGGTGTGACAACCTAAGAAGGAAACCCGGAGGCATTCCAAAGAGCAGGATCAACTAGCGGTTGACAGGGGTTGCAACTTCCAGCAGTTCACCAGGACGAATCCACCGGAGTTTTCAAGAGGGCCGAACCCGATTGCAGCGGAGGATTGGGTTTAGGAGATGAAGGAGCTACCGAGTGTGCTGGAATGCATCGAGGAGAAAAAGGTTCGGTTTGCCACCTTCAAATTGGCAGGGGAGGCAAAGAGGTGGTGGAGATTGGCTAGGCTAGTGGAGGAATAGCGTCCAGGGTATGTATCTATTACCTGGAGCTATTTTAGGGAGATCTTCTTCGGCAAATACTTCCCCATTGTCACTTGGGAGGCGAAGGCTGAGGAGTTCTTACTTCTGACCCAAGGGCCCATGATTGTACAACAGTATGCGGCCTGATATGTGGAGCTATCTCGATTTGCTCCATATATGGTCCCGAAGAGCAGGATTAACTAGCGGCTGATAAGGGCTGCACGTTCCAGCAGTTCACCAGGACGAATCCACAGGAGTTTTCAAGAGGGCCGAACCCGATTGCAGCGGAGGATTGGGTTCAGGAGATGAAGGAGCTACTGAGTGTGCTAGAATGCACCGAGGAGAAAAAGGTTCGGTTTGACACCTTCAAATTGGCGGGGGAGGCAAAAAGGTGGTGGAGATTGGCTAGGCTAGTGGAGGAATAGCGTCCAGGGTATGTATCTATTACCTGGAGCTATTTTAGGGAGATCTTCTTCGAGAAATACTTCCCCATTGTCACTTGGGAGGCGAAGGCTGAGGAGTTCTTACTTCTGACCTAGGGGCCCATGATTGTACAACAATATGCGGCCTGATTTGTGGAGCTATCTCAATTTGCTCCATATATGGTCCCGAACGAGCCGAAGAAGGCTAAGATGTTTGAGAGAGGGTTGAGGCAGGCAATACACACATAGGTGGTGGCGTTATTAGCTCAGAGCTTTACTAAACTGGTGGACAGAGCCATGGTGGTGGAGGTCAGTATACAGAAGGGGAAAGAGAGGTAAATTAGAAGAAAAGGTCCTTGTGTCATAGTTTTTAGTCTAGCACCAGCCAGAGCTCATAGAAGTGGCCTAGTAGTTCGTCAGGCTAGCGACAGGTGGTGGGACCTTGAGCCCCTCAAGGAAATTCTAAACACTTTACCTGTCTCAAATGCCATAGGAAGCATGCGGGTAAGTGTAGGGCTAGTTTTACAGGCTGCTACCGGTGCAGTAGTGCGGGACATTAGGTGCGGGATTGTCGCGCGGTATTGAATTATGTGCCTCCATAGCAGCAGTATGGGGGAGGTAGTTAGGCAACCAGAGGTGGACACAAGGGGGCACCGCACAGGCTCGGGTGTATTGATGACATGTTTGACCAGTTGAAGGGTACTCAGGTTTTCTCTAAGATAGATCTGCAATCCGAGTATCACCGGTTGAAGGTGAAGTCAGAGGATGTATAAAAAAAAGCCTTTCAAACTTGGTATGACCATTATGAATTTTTGGTTATGTTGTTTGGTTTTACGAACGCACCTGTAGCATTCATAGATTTGATGAATAGGGTGTTCCATGCGTACTTAGATCAGTTTGTGGTAGTATTCATTGATGACACCCTGATTTATTTGAGGAGTCCTACAGAGCATGAAGCTCATTTGAGGCTGGTACTTTAGGTTCTCAAAGAGAAGAGGTTATTTGCTAAATTCAAGAAATGCGAGTTCTAGCTAGAACATGTTGCATTTCTAGGGCATGTAGTGTCCAGGGAGGGAGTTTCAGTGGACCCAAGCAAAGTAGAGGCGGTAGTTGATTGGGTGAGATCGAAGAACGTACATGAAATTAGAAGTTTCTTAGGTTTTGCATGGTACTATCGTCGATTCATCGAGGGTTTTTCTAGGTTGTCAGGTCCTTTGACACAGCTTACGAAAAAGAATAGTAGGTTTGACTGGACTAGTGAGTGTGAACAGAGCTTCCAGGAGTTGAAGCAAAGTCTAGTCACAGCCCCAATGTTGACCATTCCATCAAAGGATGGTGGTTTCGTGATCTATAGTGACGCATTCCAAAAAGGGCTCGGGCGTGTTTTGATACAATAGGGAAAGGTTATTGCTTATGCTTCTTGCCAACTCAAGGAGTATGAGAAGAACTACCCTACGCATGACTTGGAGCTAGTAGCTATTTTTTTTACACTAAAGATCTGGCGGCACTACCTATATGGTGAAAAGTGTGATATCTTTACTAATCATAACAGCCTCAAATACTTCTTCATCTAGAAGGAGTTGAATATGAGGCAACGCAGATGGCTCGAGCTTATTAAGGACTACGATTGCATCATTAGTTACCACCCAGGAAAAGCTAATGTGGTAGCTGATGCAATGAGTAGGAAGTCAGTGGGTCCGTTGGTTTCAGCAGTTGTTGTACAACATCAAATCGTGATGGATCTGGAGAGGTTAGGAGTAAAGTTGGTGGATAGGGATCCACATGTGTTCACTGCCAGTTTAGTTATTTAACCAACCTTGCAAGAGAGAATCAAAGCTTCTTAGATGAGAGACATAGAGTTAATGAAAATTATGGAGAAGGTGCGGAGTGAGCCGAAGACAGACTTCAATGTTTTTCAGGTTGAAGTTCTTAGATTTCACACCCGACTATGTGTACCTGACGATGCAGAGATTAAGAGGATGATTTTGGAGGAAGCTCGTCACTCTCCCTATACTGTTCACCCAAGGAGTGCGAAGATGTATAGAGATTTGCGGGAATCGTTCTGGTGGAGTAACATGAAGAGGGAAATTGCTAGATTTGTGGAGTAGTGCCTAATATGTTAGCAGGTTAAGGCAAAACACTAGAGGTTAGTAGGACCACTTTAGCCACTTGACATTCCCAAGTGGAAGTGGGAGCATATCTCGATGGATTTTGTAACGGGGTTACCTACAGCGGTGCAGGGACAAAATGCCATCTACGTTATAGTGGATCAGCTGATGAAGACTGCTTATTTCGTTCCCATTAGAGTCAATTATTCCATTAATAGGCTGGCAGAGCTATATGTGTAGGATATTGTACGACTCCACGACATTCCAATTTCTATCGTTTCAGATTGAGACCCATAATTTACCTCTCATTTTTGGAAGAGTTTGTAGGATGCCATGGGATCGTAGCTCATATTCAGTACCTTGTTTCACTCGCAGACGGATGGACAGTCTGAGAAGACTATTCAGACTCTAGAGGATATGTTACGGGTGTGTGTTCTAGATTTTGGAAACAACTGGATTCGGTATCTACCGCTCGTGGAGTTTGCATATAATAATAGTTACCAAGCCAGTATAGAGATGGCACCATATGAGGCTTTGTATGGTCACTGATGTCGATCTCCGTTGTACTGGGATGAGGTAGTCGAGTGGCAGATTTTGGGATCAGAATTGATTCAGCAGACCTCTGCAAAGCTCGAGCTTATCAGGGAGAGGATCAGAGCAGCACATAGTCGGTAGAAGAGTTATACTGATACTTACCGATGGGAGTTAGAGTTCGAGGTTGGGATATGAAATTCCTGAAGATTGCCCCAATGAAAGGGGTGATGATGTTTGGGAAGAAAGGGAAGTTAAGCCCTTGGTACATTGGGCCATTTGAGATCCTAGAAAGGATTGGTCCAATTGCTTATCAAGTGGCGTTACCCCTAACACTATCCAGAGTTCATGACGTGTTTCACGTATCAGTGTTGAGGAAGTACATGCCAAACCCTTCGCACGTGCTAAGTTATGAACCTCTGGAGATCGGGGATGCATTAGCATACGAGGAGGTACCAGTTCAGATTTAGGATCAAAAGGTACATAAGTTGCGTACTAAGGAAATACCATTAGTGAAAGTGTTGTGGCGAAACCACATAGTAGGGGAGGGTTCTTGGGAGTTAGAGGCAGAGACACACCAAAAATACCCACAGCTTTTTAGAGAGGTTTAGCCAAACAGATAAGGTAGGTTGTATAGTTTTCAATTATTTTCAGGTATCTAGGAGAGAGTTTAGTATGAAATTATAATCTCTCGAGACTTTAGGTTATAACCACGGTATTCCTCCTCCATAAGTGAGGGTATCTAATAAACTTGGGCCGGAGATGCTAGGTGGGTGGCCGTCGACTCTTTTGTAGAGCTGAGTCGTGAGTTTAGAGTATGTTTAGTAATAGTAAGCAAATTTCAAAGACGAAATTCTTATAAGGAGGGGAGATTGTAAGAACTCGAACCCGAAAATAGAAGAAAATAAAGATAGAAGAAAGGAATAAAGGAAAATAAAATAAAAAAAAGGAATTTGGGAAGTTAGAGCCCAAACCGCCAATGATTTTGCAAACTGAAAGAAAATCGGCGTCGGTTTTGGGTCAACTGGGTGAGTCAACCACAAAATTGGTGATGGTTTTGTGGGAATAAGGGAAACCTATGTCGATTTTCTCCTAGGCCTACTCACCTATAAATAGAAGTGAGCTCATTTTTTTTAAAGAAATTCAAAATTCTCCTCTTTTGAGCTTTGCTAGGGTTTCAGGTTTCTTGCATCAAAGGGCTCCTTTGGGCTCCCTCGTGCTCCCGAATCATTCTCTTCTCTTCCGGCTCACCGGATCTCATAGTTTCACCTATTCGAAAGCCTAGGATTTTGAGTTTTTGGTCCATTTCGGTTTCTATTTTGAAAATAGGTAAGGGGATTTAGTTAATGTAGCATTTCAATAACTTTGAACCGTACGAAATGTTTTTGGAGTAAGTATATTTATGTTTTCAGTTATTCTTTTGAAAAACGACTGTTCAAAATGACCTTTTTCAAACTTAGGATATATGATGTGATATTTTGAGTAGGAATGAATGGTGGAAATCTCAGCTTGATCATGCAAACCATTTATACAATGTTTTTCATGATTGCCTACGGGCTATGTTTTAATTATGGAAAATTATGTGGTAGATGAATACTATTTTGAGAGTGATGGAAATACCAGAAATGAGAATGTGAAATACTGAATTGTTTACGAAACATATTGGAACTGTTTGAGAAATACAGGAAGTTTATGAGAGGGCCAAGGGTTGAGTTTTACCAGACAGCCAAGGGTCAGAGTTTTACCCAGCGGCTGAGAATCTAGTTGTAATAGAGGGTTGGGGCTCGAATTTGTTTTAAGCAGCACGAGGCCAAGGTTCATAAAATGACAGAATTTATGTGAAATAAGCTTAAAGTACAATTTTAATTACTTAATTTACATGATATGCTCTAGGAACTCTGAGGACCCAGTTGTTATGAACACGGTACCATTGCTAGAGAGATCACCAGTTGACCGTGTGCACCCACACTAGACTCGAGAGTGGTGTTGGGTGGTTTGGCTGATTGACCCAGGTAGTGGTGTTACCTTCCCTAGAAGTACGTACCAATAAGTGGTAAGGCAATCAGACCCGCAAGCGAGCTTGCGGAAGCCTATAGACGTAGTTAGCAGCGAGTGGCTTGGTCTGGGTTGATCCCCCAAGTTTTAGTCCAGCCTTCGAGCCACACAACCCTGACCACGAGGGTTTATAGATGGCGTTTTGTTCCAGGGAGAGTCTTTCATGCATATCTGTATATTTATGTAAATGATGTAATTGTTTTTAATATTGATTTATACTATAAGAAATGAGTAATGAGTATACATTCTATTTTTAGTTAAAAGAGAGATGTATGATTTTGTATACACTGAAACGCATGTTGACCACGCACTGTTATTAACTTAATATTCCTTACTGAGAGGTGTCTTACCCCGTTATACAACATATCTTTTCATGGAATCCCAGAGATCGAGTTTAGTAGAACCAGGGGGTGGAGACTAGTATAGTTTCTCTTTTTAAGTGTCTGCAAGAACTCAAATGTGAGTAGTTTATGTTGTAAGCCGCTGGGCTTGCATTTTCTTGTATGGACCGAGTTAGTTGGCTTATTAGTTTGAGATGTAATATGAGAATGGAAAGACCTTGATGTATGTTGATGGTTAGACTCTGGTAATAGATTATGGAGAATGTTGTATTTATTCCACTGCATGTTTTATGTTATGAGATGGTATCGGGTACAAAAACGTCACTAAAGTAGCACCCCGGGCCCGCGAGGGGTTCAGGGCGTTACACATATCCTTTGGGATATATATCCTACATTCTACCACTTGGCCCATATGAATGTTATTAACTTGGATTAACAATATAACCACAATATCTGCACAATTTTTTAGCTTTTGCATACTTTTAGTGAGATTACCATAATATCATAATTAAACAACTCATTAACACGAGTCGTGGCAATGAATATCATTAAAACGACATTTTCCCTTCCATGTACTACAAATGTTAGCAAATCATTTAACTACAATCCATAATAAGAAGTAACCATATTGTCCCTATAATGTTTTTGTCAAAGACCATTCCTGTTAATAATAATCCATCTCCATAATTACATAATTGATGGTAAACAAGAATTATGTTCAGAAACACCATTATTGATATCATTATACATGTTATAAAACAAAACATAAAGATCCACAATTATACATCAGTGATTACAACAAAGACCCACGTGATCAGCATGTTACTTAAATGTCTTCGGCGTCAACTCCTTAGTTAAAGGATTTGCTATCATGAGTTTAGTCCTTATATGTTTTATAAGCACTGTTTGTTTCCGAACTTCCTCCTTAACGACCAAATATTTGAGCTCCATATGCGTAGTGCCATTAGAATATTTGTCATTTTTGGAGAAAAAGACTACAGTGGAATTATCACAATAAATTCTCAACGGCATGGCTATACTGTCAACAATTCCAAGTCCCGAGACAAAGTTCCGCAACCACAAAGTATGAATTGTGGTCTCAAAGCATGCGAAAAATTTAGCTTTTATAGTAGATTCTGTAATGATAGTCTGTTTGTCACTTTTCTATGATATTGCTCCTCTAGCTAATAGGAACAAATAACCATAAGTTGACTTTTGACTATCAACACATCTAGCAAAATCTGAGTCGGAGTAACCAATCACCTCCAATTGATCTGATCTTTGATATATGAGCATGCAGTGTCTCTTTCCTTTCAAATATCTCAAAACCTTCTTTGTAGCTTTCCAATGTTCCATTCTGGGATTACTTTGGTATCTCTTGAGCATCCCAACTGCAAAACTAATATCTGGTCTCGTACAAGTCTGCACATACATCAAACTTCCAACAATAGATGCAAAAGGAATATTTTCCATTTTTTTCTTTTCTAATTCATTTTGTGGACAATCCTTTACACTGAACTTGTACCCTTTACAGATAGGAGTAGGGGTTGCCTTACAGTTAGCCATAAGAAATCTTTCTAGAACTTTATTGATATATCCCTTCAGAGATAACCCTAACAATCCACGTAATCTATCACAGAATATTTCAATTCCTAACACATAAGTTGCCTCATCCATATCTTTCATTTCAAAGTTCATAGAAAGAAATCTCTTGGTGTCATTCAATAAACCAAGATCTATACTGGCAAACAAAATATCATCAACATATAGAATCAGAAAGATAAACTTGCTCCCACTAACTTTTAGATATATACACTGATCAACGGTATTTTCCTAAAATCCAAAGGTTGTAATGGTATCATGGAACTTAAAATACCATTGTCTGGAAGCTTGTTTAAGTCCATATATTGATTTCTTTAATTTACAAAACATATGCTCCTTTCCCTCAATCATTAAACCTTCAGGAAGATCCATATACATCTCTTTGTCTAAATTCCCATTCAAAAAAGCAGTTTTTACATCCATTTGGTGTAATTCTAAATAAAAATGAGCCCCCAAAGCCATTATGATTCTAAAAGAGTCCTTTTTAGACATAGGAGAGAATGTCTCTTTGTAATCAACACCTTCCTTTTGAGTGAAACTGTAGAGACTCGAAGAATTATAGTAATTAAATAATTAAACGAAGGAGAAAGGGAATTTCAAAAAGAATTTTCAGCAGGATCTCGTCGACGAATAGGCTTCTTGGGCTTATCAACGTGGACACATGTCTCGTCGACAAGACATTACCAAGAGGGATGATTTTAGGGCCTGAAGTTCGTCAATGAGGGGTAAGTATTCCTCGACGAACCCCCTTCATGGATTCGTCGACGAGGTGACGTGTCTCGTTGATGAATCTGGGCTTAATAAATATGCCAAATTCAGGTTTTCAACGAGAACCTACATGCAAAAAATCCTCTCCCTATCTGTAAGTTTCATCTCTCCCTCCTTCTCTCTAAATTTTCGGCTTCGTCCTTCGCCGGTTCGACGATCGGAAGCTACCACGTTACTCTTGGGAATATTCTCTACAAGTCTGGTGGAGTAGGTTGTTGGTTAGGCCAACTTGGGCACCATCCCAAAATTTGGGTAAGTTGGTTATTTTGAGTTTTATAAAGTATTTGGCATTTCTAGATGGAGGAAAGTGTAGTAGATGTAATGATACTGAAGTTTTTTTGGGGAAAATGTAAATTTTAGGGCGTTGAGTTGGGAACACCACGGGTGTAGATTTGAGTTTAATTGTGAGCTCTTAGTAAGCCAGGTAAGGAGATAAATTAAGTTAGCATTTTTCATGAAATTATTTATTGTCATACAACATTTATTTTTAGAAAAAAACGTATGTTATAGAATTATGTTTGGGAATACTGCTGTTGAACAGGGAAGTGGTTTTAACACATTTTTTAAGAAAGTATAATTTCAGAACAAATTATGAGTTTAGTAGGGTACTTACATTTGTGTGGCATGAGTATAATATTTCCATGAAAATTATGTTATATTAAATATTATTATGTTTTCCAGAATAAGCATGTTATGACAATTTCAGGAAAACCCTAAAAATAGTACAAGAATTACGGTTTTAAAACATTATGTTAACAATACAGAAAGGTTATGTTCAGTAAGTTATGTTATGTTTTATGCCGGCATAAATGTTGTAATTTTTACGTTATGAATTATGCCGGCGTAAATGCCATGATTTTTACGTTATAAATTATGCTGGTGTAAATGCCGTGATTTTTACGTTATGAATTATGCCGGCGTAAATGCTATGATTTTACATTATGATTTATGCTGGCATAGAAGCCATGATTATGTATGTTATGTCAGAATTTATGAAAATATGATTATGTCAAATATTACTCTAAAATACGAAACAACTATGTTTGATATTATGAAATGTATTATATGTTATCAAAACCTCGGATGACATAGTTTAGTTTTATGAAGCACGGTACCATAGCTATATGTTCACAATTATGTTTATGTTAGTACTACCAAACCTTTTATGTAGAGTGTGGGAGATGGCAGTCAATGTGGCTTTATGGGAGTGTCGTAGTTCCCCTTGTAGTTTGGCACAGGGGGAACATACCCATCGTACTTACACACCTATGTTTGACTTAGCTTAGCCGACCAGCCATTGCTAGGTCCTGCCTATGGACCGTACAACCTTGTCATGTGGGGGGTAAGACATGACAACAACTAGCTATCTATCTTGGGTAATATTTCAATATGGTATAGTTCTATGAGATGATTTTCCTATATAGAAATTTAGTATGTTAACCTATGTTATGACAAATCATGTTTTATTTATATATGATACGAACTGTTTTTATCAGATATGAACTATGTACTGTTTATATGTATAACACAAAAATACTCATGTTGTCACACACTGATATTAGTTTATTTCCCTTACTGAGAGATGTCTCACCCCAACCATACAAACAATTCAAGAAATATAGGTAGAAGGGTGGATAAAGCTTCGTAGCGGTAGGAGTTGACCAAACTACCCTGTCAGAAGGGTAAATAGGTGAGATAGGGTCAGATGGGTTTTTGTGATTATGACCCTAGGATACTTTTTGGGTCTTGTGGATGACTATATATATATATATATATATAATGGATTCAATAGAACTCTGGTATCGTTTCTAGTTTTGTATGGCATATATGTAATTCCATGTTTTCCGCTACTTAGGTATCAGAGTTGTATGACAAGTATATCCCTGGTACTCATGGGTCCAGGTTGATTATGATTATGATAGTTTAACAGGATGTTAGAATTATTAATATTGTTATTACATGGGAAAAAAATAATATGGTAAAATAGGTAGGTCATTACAATTTGGTATCAAAGCCTAGGTTGCTAGGTTCTGTAGACTCTAGAGTGCAGTGGAAACATTACCAGAATATAGGAAAAGGATTTGAGGTTTTGTTTTGCAGTATGGAGGTAGGACTTCCATGGTGGGTTTTGTGTCTTTCTTGGGGTGTCGATTTCAAGAAAGCCATAGTAAACTATTGTTGGGTTGTGTTTTTAAAGTGTGGGACTGAATGTTGAATTAAGATAAGGATGTTAAGATAGAAGGGATAATATGAGATTTTGGTTAAATACGTAAATTAAAAGGGTAGGGTCCCTAATTCATGTTTATTGTATTTTTAGGATGGACCCTGGAGGTGGCAATGCTCATGCGAGTGGTAGTGAGGGTGCAAGGCCCTTGGGTGTAGGCGGTGCTGATTCAAATGCAATATTACGCAGTGTGGTTCAGTAGGTCATGACTGAGATCACACAGAGCTCCAGAGAGCAGGGAGGCCTGTCTATAGGCCATGGGTGCACAATAGAAAAATTCACTAAGATGAATCCTTCGGCATTTTCAGGAAGAGTTGATCCCGCGGTTGCCAAAAACTGGATGCAGGATATAGAGAAAGTATTGGCGGTACTGTAGTCCACTGAAGAGAAGAAGGTCTTATTTGCCACCTATAAACTGATAGGAGAGGCTGAAAGATGGTGGACAATGGTAAAATTATTGGAGGAATAGAGGGCGGTGGCTATAGCTACGACTTGGTTCCGGTTTAGAGAGTTGTTTTTCGACAGATATTTCCCAGCCACTACCAGAGAGGCTAAAGTGGAGGAATTCCTGAATCTAAAGTAGGGATAGTAAATAGTCTAGCAGTACAAGGCGAGGTTTATAGAGTTATCCTGTTTCGCCCCGTATATCGTTCTCGATGAGACAAAGAAGGCGAAATAGTTTGAAAGAGGTCTAAGGCGAGAAATTTATAAGCAGGTAGCAGTGTTGAAAGTGCAGGACTTTGTTGAGTTCGTAGACAGAGCAGCTATGGCATAGGCCAGTGAGCGGATGGGGATCGAGGAGCAGGGATAGAAGAAGAGGTTCACGCCTTCAGGCTTACAGGTAGGCTCTAGTCGGAGCCAGTGAAGGAGAGGTAATTATGGTAGGGGATAGAGACAGAAGACGAGAGGTCATAAGATTCAGGGTATGCAGATCTACCCAGTTTGTCAGACGTATGGAAAGAGACACTTAGGAGAGTGTTGAGCAGGGAGAGGTGTCTGCTATTGTTACGGAGTATTGAGTTAGTACGAGATTGCCCTACACCACCTGGTACCGAACCTACTCGTAGGCCGCACCAAGAAGGTTATTAGGTGCCTAATGGTGGTTAGCAGAGGAATGTAGCCCCGACGAGGGTTTATGCTTTGACACCGGGAGACGTGGAGGCCGAAGGTGATGTTGTGACAGGTACCCTTACTGCTTTATCATATCAAACTATTGTTTTATTTGATACAGGTGCTACACACTCCTTTGTGTCTACAGAATACATTAAATTGTCTGGTGTTAAGACACAGTTATTAGATGTTGAATTATCAGTAGAAACACCGACAAGGTCAGTGGTGAGGTGTCGTAGGGTGCTCAGGGGCTACCTAGTAGAAATTCAGAGGAAAGTATTACGAGCTGACCTAATTGTGCTAGATATGCATGGATTCGATGTAATACTGGGTATGGACTAGCTGGCTACTAACCATGTTAGTATTGACTGTCATATGAAAGAGGTGATATTTAGATCACAGGGAAAGCAAGAATTCATATTTGTGGGATCACAGGTGCATTCCCCGCCTCAGTTAGTGTCAGCCATTCAGGCGAGAAGACTATTCCTAAATGGATGTGGGTTTATGGCCTATGTAAAGGAGGTGACAGAAAATGAATTGAAGCTTGTTAGTACACCAGTGGTAAAGGAGTTTCCAGACATTTTTCTAGGGGAATTACTCGGGTTCCCTCCCGACCACGAGATAGATTTTACTATCGACGTACTTCTAGGGACGGCACTAATCTCTGAAGCGCCTTATTGAATGGCTCCAGCAGAATTGGGAGCTCCAGGGACAGCACTGATCTCTAAAGCTCTTTATCAGACCTAGTGTATCACCCTAGGGAGCTCAAGTTTTATTTGTGAAAAAGAAAGACGAGACTATGAGGATGTGTATATATTACAGAGAAATAAACAAAGTAAAAATTAAGAACAAGTATCCTCTACCCCATATAGATGACTTATTTGATCAGCTTCAGGGTACACGGGTTTATTTTAAGTTCGACCTTAGGTTAGGTTATCACCAGAAGAAAGTTAGAGCAGAAGACGTTTCGAAGACAACTTTCAGGACCAAATATGGGTATTATAAATTTCTAGTTATGCCATTTGGTCTGATAAATGCTCCTTCTGTATTAATGGATTTGATGAATAGGATATTTCACTAGTATTTATACCTGTTCATTGTTATTTTCATTGATGATATACTAGTCTACTCGAGGAGTTTGAAGGAGCATGTGACACACTTAAGGTTGGTACTTCAAATGCTCAGGGAAAAGAAATTGTATGCCAAGTTTAGAAAATGTGAATTCTAGTTAGAGAAAGTTGCATTTCTGGGGTATGTTATGTCAGGAGATAGAATCTCAATAGATCCTAGCAAGATAGAGGTAGTGGTGAATTGGGCTAGTCCGAGGAACATTCAGGAAATCATGAGTTTCTTGGGATTGGCAAGATATTATCATCGGTTTGTAGAAGGATTCTCAGCTTTATCAGGGCCTTTGACACGACTAATCAGGAAGAATTCCAGGTTTGAATGGGATGACAGTTGTTGACCTTATAGGTCGTGCCCGGTTTTGATAATGACAAATACTTGCTGTATTTGATGGGTGTTTGAGGTTATGTGCAGGTATACTATTGGCAAGTCAAAATGATGGCACAAGAAGTAGAAGTTGAAGGCACTGAAGATCCTATTGATGTTGTATTTAAATTATTTATTCATTATGGGTATGTAATAGTAAATAGGGCTTGGACTGTAATAATCATACGCATCACCTGCATGGTAGGAAGGATAAGCTCAAGACCGTAGTTGGTCCTTAGGGAGGTCGATCGACACTGGATTTTTTGGTGTCCTAAAAAAGGCCTAGAATGACCCTAGGACACTCTCACATGCACATATATGTATGGTTAAATGAATAGGGTGATTGTATAATTAAACAGAACCGAAATGCACTTAAGTTGCATGTTCGGTTGACCGTACTGTTCATGTACAAAACCTCCCAGTCGACCGAACCGGGATCTGGTCAATAGTTTGACCACTGCCCGGTCGGCCAAACTTGTCTAGTTCATTTTCACCCGATCAACCAAACTCCTTAGGAGTCAACATTTGACCATCTAGTCGATTGTGCCCAAAATGCATAGCGACGCCCTAGTCGACCAAGTTCCCATGTATGGAACTCAATGGTCTGGTTGACCGAACTAGATAGTTCAAAAGGTTCCCAATCAATCGAATTGCACTAAAAATGGAAAATTGCCCTGGAACCTCCATGTCCGGTCGATCGAACTATGCACAACTCGGTCAACCGAACTTCCTTCGGTCGACTAGTGCTCTCGAGTTGCCTCAGTATTTTTACTGCGGTTAAATTTTTGAAATGGGGTTAAATATTTTAAAATATGTTTAAACAATATTAATAATCCCCTATATGTCCTAAACGATATATTTTTGGGGAACTTTATATATACCCCTTCATTTGTAAAAATTAGGAGGAGATTAACAAAACAATTAGCAAATTCTCTCTGATTTTCAAAAGCTCTTTTTTCACACATCCAAGCTTCATTTCTTCATTCTTACTAATCCTCATTGCAACTTTGCTAAGTAAGAGTGCTATTGTGAGTATCTAGTTAAGCTTACACTCTCATTAGTTCTAGTTGATTGATATATATTTTTATCCAAGAGTAAGCTTGAAGTTTTTCTAGGAGACTTCATTAATAAGTCTTTCGTAGGAAAACTTTATAGAGTTTGTGAGTTTTGCATTATCATTGCAATATTCAAGAGTTCGTATTTTTTTTTTTTTTTTGTGAAATAAATTTTTACGAACCTCTTTCAAATATTTCGTGTGCTTATTTTTGAGAAAAATACTTTTGGGATATTTTTCTTGTGAAGATCTTTGTTCATGTACCTCTTGATTGATAATATCATCTTAACACAAAGATCAAATAATTTTTTACAAACCGATTTCAAATATCTCATGTGATTTACTTTGAGAAATATTTTGCCGAGATATTTGTGCATATGCAAAAAGATCTTTGTTAAAATATCCCTTGATTGATTTTATCTTATTAAACACAAAGATCAATTTGTTTTATAAATCAAATCTTGAATATCTCTTGTGGTTTATTTGTACAAAAATATTTGTTGAGATATTTGAAGTGTGCTTGTGATCTTTGTTTGTGCATTATGATTGAAATAATTATTTGACACAAAGATCATATCATTTACACTCTCACGCACTGTTTGCAATATTTGCATAGATCTTTGAGAGAAGACACTTAAACTACATTGACCTTATCAAATCCTATCTTTTGGTAGTGTATTGATTATACTGTGCGTATTGGGTACATATCTACTTTACATGAAATCTTAATCATTGTACCATTTGATTGAAAAATTACTATTGTATTTTCAGGCGTGGCCTAAGGGGGGTGGTAATCCAGCCTGGAAGGATTGTGAAGGTTAAGGTCAGCCCTGTGTTAATTGACCTGGTTGTAAAGGTTGAGGTTAGCCCTGTGCTATTTAACCTAGTTGTTTAGGTGCCGCTCCACCCGTTAAGAGAGCCTATAGTGGTAATCCTTGTACTTGTTAGCCAAGGAGGGGATGCAGGCAATTTGGCCGAACCTCACCTCGATAACATATTGCATGTATTGTTTACTTTTTCGCACTTTACTTTTACTACACGTGCATGTTGATTTATTAAACGCATAGACTGACCCTAGGTTGTACAATACTATTGTTAAATCGATTGATCTAGGCAATAATTTTTAAATACCCAATTCATCCCCTCTTGGGGTTGCACCAAAGCTAACAACAGTTGTGAGCAGAGCTTCCAGGATTTGGAGCAGAGGCTCGTTATAGCACCAGTATTGACCATTCCATCAGGAGGTGATGGTTATGTGATCTATTGTGACGTATCTTTGAGGGGGCTCAAATGTGTATTAATGCAGCAGGGCAGAATAGTAGCATATGCCTCTAGACAATTGAAAGAATATGAAAAGAATTATCCCCCTCATGATCTAGAACTAGTTGTAGTGGTTCATGTACCGAAAATTTAGAGGCATTATCTATACAAAGAGAGACATGAAATATTTTTAGACCATAAAAGTTTAAAGTACTTCTTTACGCAGAAGGAGTTGAATATGCGGCAGAGAAGATGGTTAGAGCTCATTAAGGATTATGACTACACCATCAGTTACCATCCAGGTAAAGCAAATGTGGTGGTTGATGCACTGAGCTGAAAGTCCATGATAGTAGCATTGTCAGCAGCAGAAATTAAGAGCCCGATCCTGATGGACTTGGAGAGGCTTGGTGTGGAGTTAGTAGAGAGTGATCATTAGGTATTTGTTGCCAACCTGGTGGTGCAGCCTTCCCTACAGGATAGGATTAAAGTTGCTAAAAAATATGATGCAAAAGTAGCATAGCTAATAGCTAAAGTGCGGGATGGACAGGGTGAGGAGTTCAATATTTTTGATGACGGAGCTCTGAGGTTCCATACCAGACTGTGTGTGCCTATAGATGTGGATATCAGAAGGATGATTCTTGAGGAGGCTCACAGATCCTTATACACAGTTCATCCAAGTAGTACTAAAATGTACAGGGATCTATGAAAGTCTTTCTAGTGGAGCGACATAAAGAGGGAGATTGTCGAGTTTGTGCAGCAGTGCTTGACGTGCCAGTAGGTTAAGACTGAACACCAGAGGCCGGCAGGACAGTTGTAGCCTCTTTACATCCTTAAATGGAAGTGGGATAGCATTTCTATGGATTTTGTGATGAGTTTACCGCCGGTGCGGCACGGACACAATGTTATTTGGGTGGTCATAGATCGACTGACAATGACCACTCACTTTAGTCCTATAAAAGTCAATTATTTCATGGACAGACTGGTAGAAATATATATTCAAGAGATAGTATGATTACAAGGTGTGCTAGTGTCTATAGTATCAGATCGAGACCCACGTTTCACATCATGATTTTGGAAGAGCTTGTCGGAAGCTATGGGGTCTTAGTTATCATTTAGCATAGCGTTTCATCCTCAGACGGATGGGCAGTCTAAGAAGACGATTCAAATATTAGAGGATATTCTACGGGCACGTGTTCTGGATTTCGGGGGTAGTTGGACCCTATATCTACCATTGGTAGAGTTTGCATATAATAACAGCTATTAGACCAACATCAGTATGGCACCTTACGAGGCGTTTTATGGTATAAGATGTCGTTCTCCTCTATATTGGGATGATATAGGTGAGAGGTGAGTTTTGGTACCAGAAATAGTGCAACAAGCATATGATAAAGTCTAACTTATCAAAGAAAGAATCAGTACAACTTAGAGTCAGTAGAAAAGCTACGTAGATACTCACTGCCAAAAGTTGGAATTCGAAGTGGGAGACCATGTATTTTTGAAAATAGCACCATTGAAAGGAATTATGAGGTTTGGGAGGAAGGGTAAGTTGAGCCCTAGGTTTATTGGCCCTTTCGAGATACATGAGAGGGTGGGGTCAGTTGCCTATCGGCTAGCTTTACCACCAATTCTATCCAGGATACATGACGTATTTCATGTTTTCATGCTAAAGAAATACATCCTGAATCCCTCCCACGTGGTCAATTATGCAGAGATAGAATTTAGAGAATCACTATCTTATGAGGATGTTGGCCTTACAAGGCTTAAAATCTTGTTTTGATGCTAACAAACAAGTGGAACTTAACATATTTGTGTGAGTAATGTTATTTCAGGGCTCATATATGAGAAAGCAAGGTCGAAGTGCTCACATGGATCAAACGAAGCTTAAAAGAGTCAAAACATGGATTTAAAGATGATATTTTAAAGCTTGAAGAAAATGAGGACATGAATGATTTGTTGAAAGCCAAAGAAAAGTTAGAAGTCAAAAGAGCCAAAGAAAAGCAAAGTGAGAAAGCTCAAAGAAAGACAAAGCATAAAGACTCAAGTACCTAGAATGTGAAAAGTCTTAGAAGTCTTTATGTAAGTACTTTAATGTTTAAATATCGTTTGAAATATTTTGAAGCTATTTAGGGGAATTATATGGACTTAGTGACCTATTTAAAAACCTTGGAAAATGTTTTGTAAAGGAATAAAGAAAAAGAGCAAAAAAACATATTTTGAATTGGAATTGAAAAATCAGAAAACAAGTACCTCAGAAGACTGAAGTTTCTACTCAGAAGCCTGAAGTGTCAACTTCAGAAGACTAAACTTTAAGTTTGGTCATTTGAAGAATTACTTCATACGTCTAAAGAATAAGTTCAGTCGTCTGAAGAATTATTGGTAAAAGGCAGAAACTGGCAGAAACACCTCAGAAGACTGAACTCAGACTTCGGTCATCTGAACCTGACACTTCAGTCGTTTGACCCTCAACCTCGGTCATCTGACCCTGTATCCAGTTCAATTTTTTCAAAGGCTAAGGAACTTCAAAAGACTGGCCTCAAAGGTTCAGTCGTATGAACACTGTTAACGAGCAAATTTTTTAAAAGTTTTAATTTTTAAATATCAGTTGCTTGTGCCCCAAATTTTCTAAAAACTTAGGAAATACTCGAAGTAAACTTGGGCAACATGAAAACCCTTTTGAAAGCCGATAAATACATGGTTTTGCAAATCAAAATAAACTAAGAATTGAAAAATCTTATTGATAAGTTGAAAGCACTTTTGTTCTTACAAAGCTCTCTTGCTCACTCATTGAAAAACTCCTTTGCTGAGATATTCTAAAGTGCTGATCCTTCCTCCTCTGAATTCCTATTGCTAATCCTCATATAAGAAGGATATTGGTGAATTCTATACTTGAGCTTCAATTCTATTTCATATTGATATTTTTACATTGAAGTATGTAGTGCTGAAATTGTACTAACTTGCTCTTTGTGAGAGTATACTTGTACGCAGATTGTATCTTGTGTTTCTTGTAGTTCTTTGACATTCCAAGGATTGTTTGGATCATTAGATAAGCATGGGGTATTGCTTAGAGAGGCGGGCTCTAGCCTAATTGAAGGAGTGACTGAACGAGGGTACATCGTTTGGAGAGGCGGACTCTAGCCTACTGAAGGAGTGTGTAAATGGTGTTGTTCTGCTTAGAAAAGGAACTGATTTTAGGAATCCTTTGGTGGTTTGCCAAAGGTGAGGACGTAGGCTGGGTATAAGCCAAACCTCGTAAAAATCTCGGTCTCACTCTCTCTTTCCCTTACTTTTTATTTTCGGTACATATAAATTGCATGGATGATTTAATTTCTTAATCATATATACTATGTATATTTGGAAATCAAGTAAACTTAAAGTCTTATTTTGATTTGGGCTGCAGAAACCGAAATGGAGTACATTGGTTAAACCTTACTTTGCGGAAACCATAAGGGAGTACGTTACTTGGTTAACATCCCAAAGATAAATTTACTAAGAGTTTATTTGAATTCTGAATTTTGGGAAGAGTGTGAATGTTTTGTTGAATGTTAAATTAATAAACAAATTACATTCTCTACAGGCATTACAAATTCATATATACAGGGCTGCAAACAAAATAACCATCTTGATTGGATATTGTGATTGATTGGTTTGGTTGATTGATTGTTTAAATACTTTATTCCTATATGATTGTGGATTGGATATTATTTTAAGTATTGATTTTGTATTTGGTAAATCAACAAGAAGTCAAGAATACATTAAAAAGAAGTAAAAGAAATTTTTAAATCCAATTCACCCCCCTCTTGGGACTACGCCTTAGTTTTCAGAGGAGATACCAGTGTAGATCTTAGATAGGAAAGAATATGAATTAGGCAGTAAAAAAATTCCATTAGTAAAAATCCTATGGAGGAATCACACAGTGGAAGAAGTTTCATGGAAACTCGAGGAACAAATATGACAGAAATAACCACACCTATTTAGTGGGGACCAACAGTAATTAGAAAAAGATTCAAGTAAATATGTAAGATTTCTTTTGTGCAGGTTAGTTAGTACATGTAATAATTTTCTATTAGTAGGTAGTGTTTTGATTTTGGGAGAAATTTTCTTTTATGTATATCACGTAATATCCCAGAAGTTTGAATGTAACCATAGTATTCCTCGGCCACAAGTGAGGGTAAGTAATAAAACAAGTAACCCATTTTTCTCAAAGGATGGTGTTCAATACAGATAGTAAATTTTGAGGACGAAATTTTATAATGAGGGGAGAATGTAGAGACCCAAAGAATTATAGTAATTAAATAATTAAAGGAAGGAGAAAGGGAATTTCAAAAAGAATTTTCAGCAGGGTCTCGTCAACGAGCGCAGTGCGTTTGTCAACGAATAGGCTTCTTGGGCTCGTAGACATGGACGCGTGTCTCATCAACGAGACATTACCGAGAGGGCTGATTTCAGGGCTTGAAGTTTGTTGACGAGGGGTAAGTGTTCATCGACGAATTTGCACTTTAGAAATATGCCAAATTCAGGTTTTCAGCGAGAACCTACATGCAAAAATCCTCTCTCTCTCTCTCTCTCTCTCTCCCTCTCTCTCTCTCTCTCTCTCTCTCTCTCTCTCTCTCTAATTTTCATATCCCCCTCCTTCTCTCTAGATTTCCAGCTTCGTCCTTCGTCGGTTCGATGATCGGAAGCTGCCATGCTACTCCTAAGAAGATTTTCTACAAGTCTGCTGGAGTAGTTTGTTGGTTAGGCCAACTTGGGCACCATCCTAAAATTTGGGTAAGTTGGTTATTTTTAGTTTTATAAGGTATTTGATATTTCTGGACTGAGAGGAAAGTGTAGTAGATGGAATATTACTGAAATTTTGTTGGGGAAAATGTAAATTTTAGGGTGTTGAGCTGCGAACACCACGAGTGTAGATTTGGGTTTGATTATGAGCTCTCAGTAAGCCAGGTATGGGGATAAATTAAGTCACATATTTTTCATGAAATTATTTATTGTCATACAACATTTATTTTCAGAAAAATATGTATGTTATAAAATTATGTTTGGGAATACTGTTGTTGAACAAGGAAGTGGTTTTAACACATTTTATAAGAAAGTATGATTTCAGAACAAATTATGAGTTTCGTAGGCTACTTACATTTGTGTGGCATGAGTATAATATTTCCATGAAAATTATGTTATATTAAATATTATTATGTTTTCCAGAATAAGCATGTTATGACAATTTCAAGAAAACCCTAAAAATAGTATAGGAATTACGGTTTTAAAACATTATGCTCACAATATAGAAAGGCTATGTTCAGTAAGTTATGTTATGTTTTATACGGGCGTAAATGCCATGATTTTTACGTTATGAATTATGCCGACGTAAATGCCATGATTTTATGTTATGATTTATGCTGGCGTAGACGCCGTGATTATGTATGTTATGTCAGAATTTTTGAAAATATAATTATGTCAAATATTACTCTGAAATACGAAATAACTATGTTTAATATTATGAAATGTATTATATGTTATCAGAATCCTGATGGCATAGTTTAGTTTTATGAAACACGGTACCGTAGCTATAAGTTCAAAATTATGTTTATGTTAGTGCTATCACACGTCTTATGTGGAGTGTGGGAGATGGTAGTTGATGTGGCTTTATGGGAGTGTCGTTGTTCCCCTTGTAGTCTGGCACAGGTAGAACATACCCATCGTACTTACACATCTATGTTTGACTTAGCTTGGTCGGCCAGTCATTGCTAGGTCCTGCCTGCGAGCCACACAAACCTGTCATGTGAGAGGGGGGGGGGGGTAAGACATGACAACAACTAGCTATCTATCCTGGGTAATATTTCAGTATGGTATAGTTCTATGAGATGATTTTCCTGTACAGAAATTTAGTATGTTAACCTATGTTATGATGAATCATGTTTTATTCATATATGATACGAATTGTTTTTACTAGATATAAACTATGTACTGTTTATATGTATAACACAAAAATACTCATGTTGCCACATACTGATATTAGTTTATCTCCCTTACTGAGAGGTGTCTCACCCCAGCCGTACAAAAGTTTTAGGAAATCCAGGTAGAAGGGCGGATAAAGCTCCACAGTGGTAGGAGTTGACCAAACTATCATGTCAGAAGGGTAAATAGGTGAGACAGGGTGAGATGGGTTTTTGTGATTATGACCCCATGATACTCTTTGGGTCTTTTTGTAGATGACTATATATGACAGATTCAGTAGAACTATATATATATACATATATGACGGATTCAGTAGAACTATGGTATGGTTTCTGGTTTTGTATGACATATATGTAATTCTATTTTTTCCACTGCTTAGGTATTAGAGTTGTATAACAGGTATATCCCTGGTACTCATGGGTCTAGGTTGATCATGATTATGATAGTTTAAGAAGATGTTAGAATTATTAATATTATTATTACGTGGGAAAAAAATAATATGGTAAAATAGGCCGGTTGTTACAGAAACCCTTTGCTACAAGTCTAGCTTTATATCGTTCAATATTGCCATTATAGTCATGTTTGGTCTTAAAGACCCATTTACACCCAACTGTTTTAAAACCTTTAGGCAAATCAATGATGTCCCAGACTTTATTCTATTTCCTGGATTTCAACTCATCATTTATGGCATTGATCCACTTTTCATAATCCTTACATTCAATAGCTTGTGAAAACATAACCGGATCCTTATTAGTCCCTAAATCATAATTAGATTCCTGCATATATACTAAATAATCATCTGAAATAGCTAATCTCCTTAATCTTTAAGATATCCTTAATGCTATTTCCTGTGATTGTTCTGCAATTGGTTCAATGGTTACGAAGTGACAGATCGCTAGATTGTTGTTCAATATTATCATACTGTTCAATAACTAGAGGAACAACAACATCTGTTAAAGGTCTAGATATTGGGATAGGAACCCGAATTTCTTTAATGAACACATTACGTGATATATCACTCCTACTAATTTCACCATTCTCAAGGAACTTGGCATTACCGATTTCAATAATTCTCATACTATGGTCAGGATAGTAAAACCTATATCAGTTAGACTTTTCTGGGTAACCAATAAAGTACCCACTCATAGTTCTAGAATTCAATTTCTTTTAGTGTGGATTATAGATTCTAACCTCTGCTGGACAACCCCAAACCTGAAAGTGCCTCAAACTTGGTTTCCTCCATGTCCATAATTCAAAAGGAGTGTTCTAAACCGCCTTACAAGGAACTCGATTAAGCACATAAACAGCTATTTTAAGGGCCTCCATCCATAATGAAATGGGTACTAAAGTGTAATAACCCAAAAAATTAATTAGGGTCTCGTCGACGAGCACAGGGGATTCGTCAATGAGAATACATGAGGGCTTTGTCGACGAGGACACGTCTTGTTGACGAGAAGGTATCAAGAGGGGGATTTTGGTAGACTGAAAATCGTCGACGAGGGATTCAAGTTCGTCGATGAACTTCTTCAAGGACTCGTTGACGAGATGATGTGTCTAATCTACAAATCCGGATCTATAAATAGCTAAAACCTAGATTTTCATGAGAAACTTGCGCAGGAAATTCCCCTTTCTCTCTCTAAACGCCCCTCTCCCCTTCTTTCCTCTATCCCGGATCCATTTATTGTCGTATCAACGATTTGAGGCCACCACGATGCTTTTGGGAAAGTCCTCTGCAAGTCTGCCGGAGCGGATCGTTGGTGGGACTAGTTCAAATTTCGTCCCAATCTCAGGGTAAGACATTTTATTTAGTATTTGCTTTTCCCATAGTTATAAGAAATGTAGTATATGAAGAAATATTGATGTTTTGCTTTGGGGGATGTTGTTTTCAGGGTGTTGTGCGGGGAACCCTGCAGGTATAGGGCCAGAGTACAGTAGGGGCTTTTCAGAAATTAGGTAAGGGAAATATGCTATGCTAGGGCATTTTTAGAATGTTTATTAGCATATTATGTACGTATATTTACAAGCATGATGATTTGTTTATTTTCCAGAATATCATGAGTATTATCATTTCAGTAAATTTAATGATATGAAGCATGATTTTTTAATTAATCAAATGTGTGGCATGAGTTTATTATAGTATAGTATGTTGATTATACAATTTTACAGATATCCAGATATACAATTTTTTAGCGAAAAATGAGACTTACAGTATTTCTCAAAATAACATGATTTCTAAACCATAACACTCAGACAAATATTACAAATATTATAGATAGATATTACACAGACCGAGATTAGAGATATTACAGATAGATATTACAGATATTACTGATAGATATTACAGATATTATAGATAGATATTACAGATATTACAGACAGATATTATAGACAAATATTACATATATTTCAGACAAATATTATAGATATTTCAGTCAGATATTCCAGATATTAAAGTTCAGATTAATAGTGTTATGATTGTTTTGAAATCATGTTGAAAGCAGAAAGATAAATATATATTTATCTATGTATACAGTATTAGACGATATCAAATCCCTATGAAAATTACAGATAGATAGATATACAGCAGAGCATGGTGCAGTTGCTGTTATATATAGAGTGCAACCACATTACTCGGCTAGTATGTGGATTTAGTCTAACTGTACTAAGAGAGATTGCAGTCTCTCCAGCGAGCTGGGCTGAGGTGGTCGGTTAGACGATGATAGATATGGAGATTGCTCAGAGAGATTGCAGTGAGCTAGATTGACGAATGTTAGAGACAGATTGACTTGCCTAGGAGGCCAACTAGAGTAAGTCCAGCCTACGGGCCGCACAACCCTACCATAAGGGATTATATCATGATATACAGAATCCCAGGGTACAACAGAAGCTCCCATGTACAGATATATCACACAACAGCAATTTATATTATCATATTAGCAGTATGTACAGATAGCAAACTTGGATACATAGTTATATTTTAAACTACATTATATATGTTCTGTACAATTTATCAGCTTACTCATATTACAGTATCAGCATTATTTCAGTATATTAAATGTGTAACTTAGCCGCCACACACTAGTAATAGCATATTTCCTCTTACTAAGCGTCGTCTTATCCCAATGATTTACTGTTTTTCAAGAGATCCAACTAGGTGAGTAGCCCAGGCTCGCGATTAGAGATTATTTTGCACTGCCACACTTGAATGGTAGGTTTTTATAAGATACCAATGTTTCGGGGTAGTTATCAGATTATGGTGACGTCACTAGGCATTTTTGTATTAAAAAAATATATTTCAGAATATTGTAGTTTTCTGGTATTGTATATAGCAGTTCCCAGTTTTTGTATATCGCTGCTTAGGTATGTATGACATACAAAGTTTCCTTTGTGCTCCTTTGAGCCTAGAATTATTAGTAGTTCTTCGGACAATTAGTATTTATGATTTACAGATGGAAAAAAAATATGTAATATAAATAGCAGGTCGTTACAGTTTGGTATCAGAGTCTAGGTTGTTAGGTTCTGTAGACTCTAGAATGCATCGGGAATAATACCAGAATATAGGAAACAAATTTGAGGATTTGTTCTGTGGTTTTAATACAGGATTTTCATGGTGGTTTCTGTGTTTTTCCTGGGGTGACGATTTCAAGAAAGCCATAGTAAACTATCGACGAGTCATGTGTTTGGGTTGCAGGATTTGATTTTGGGGCAGGAACAGGGGAGTTGTTAATAGAGAATCTGAAGTTTTAGTTAAATGAATAAATTAAATTAGGTCGGGAGCTAGGATTTTGAAATGATGTTCTATGTGCTTCAGGATGGATCCATTGAGCAGGAGTATAGATGTAGGAGGTGATAGACCAGGACCCTCCAGTATGGGAGGTGTAGATATAGATGTAGTATTATGCAGTGTCACCCAGCATGTGATGGCTGAGATGGCTAGGAGTAGAGGAGAGTGTGGCTGCATGATCAAGCAGTTTACGCGGATGAAGCCTCCTTCTTTTTCTGGAGAAGTTGACCTGATCATAGCTGAGAATTGGGTTCAAGATGTCGAGGAGATTTTAGCAATGCTGGCATATACAGACGAGAAGAAAGTGGCATTTGCATCGTTTAAACTGATAGGAGAGGCAAAGCTCTGGTGGAGATCAGCGCGTTTAATTGAGGAACAGAGGCTAAATCTAGTGCCAATATCGTGGATTCGGTTTAAGGAATTATTCTTTGAATGATATTTCCCTGCTATCATTCGGAGCGTGAAGGCAGCAGAATTTTTGCATTTGGCTCAGGGGCAGATGACTGTATCTCTATATGCCGCACGATTTATTAAGTTGTCCTGTTTCGCCCCACATTTGGAACCAAATGAGGAAAAGAAAGTGAGGAAATTTGAAGAAGGCTTGAGGCAAATTTTTTTTGAGTAGGTCATCAACTTTCGAGCTTAGACATTTGCAGAGGTGGTGGATAGAGCTGTTATTATTGAAAGTGGTTTGCAGAGAGGTGTCATAGCTCAGAGTTAGATAAAAAGGTCTGCGTCTCAGGATCTTCAGGCGAGTTTCAGTAGAGGGCCATGGAGAGGAGATCGATATAGAGGAGGTGAAGGACGAATAACGGGCCGCGGTGGTTTTCAGGGTGGATGTGCCATTTCTACCTATGCTAGGTGTGGTCGGAGACACCCAGGTCAATATAGAATGGGAGAGGACATCTTCTATCATTGTGGGAGACCTGGGCACAGATCTTAGTCGTGTCAGGGGTTGCTAGCCCAAGCACTAGCTCCTAGATCATATCGGGGTGTTTATCAGGCCCTCCATGGAGGTCAGTAGAGGAACACTGCACTGGTGAGAGTCTATGTGTTGACGCAGGAGATGCTGAGGCAGCTGGAGATGTAGTTACAAGTACCCTTACTATTTTTTCATACAAAGCTGTCGTTTTATTTGATACATGTGCCACCCACTCTTTTATTTCGTCGACAAATTAACGGGGTATGAGGCATAGTTGTTGAACGTTGGGTTGGTTGTAGCTACGCCGACTAGGTTGGTGGTGAGATGTAGGAGGGTACTCAGGGACTTTCCAGTGACTATTTAGGGAAAGATATTGCCAGCTGATCTTGTGATATTAGATATGCAAGGGTTTGATATAATTCTAGGTATGGATTGGTTGGCAGTTAATCATGCTAGTGTTGACTGTCTTTTGAAAGAAATGATTTTTAGACCTCCATGTGAGCAAGAATACAGGTTTCTTGGTTCACGTTTCTATTCATTACCATAGCTTGCATCAACCATTCAGGTGAGGAAACTGATTTAAGAAGGCTGCCAGGGATTTGTTGCTTACATAAAGGAGTTGTCAAAAGAAGAATTAAGACAAGATGATATTCCTGTGGTCAAAGAATTCTCAGATGTATTTGCAGAAGAATTACCTAGTTTTCCACTAGACCGTGAAGTTGAATTTACTATGGATCTTCTATCAGGGACTGTACTAGTGTCTAAAGCACCTTACCGCATGGCTCTAGTTGAGTTAAAAGAACTAAAAGATCAGTTGCAGGAATTTCTGGATAAAAGTTTTATCAGGCCCAGTGTGTCGCCCTGGGGAGCTTCAGTTTTATTTGTGAAAAAGAAAATGGGACTATGAGGATGTGTATGGATTATAAGGAGATAAATAAACTAATAGTTAAGAATAAATATTCTCTTCCCAGAATCGATGACTTGTTTTATCAGCTCCAGGGGACCTAGGTTTACTCTAAAATCGACTTGCGGTTGGGATATCATCAGGTGAAAGTTTGAGCAGAAAACATTTCGAAAACAACATTTCAGGATGAGATATGAACATTTTGAGTTCCTGGTGATACCATTTGGATTGACTAACACACCAGTAGTATTTATGGATTTAATGAACCGGGTGTTCCATTATTATTTGAACCAGTTTGTGGTTGTGTTCTTTGATGATATACTGGTCTACTCAAGGAATTTTGAGGAGCACGAGCATCATTTGAGACTGGTATTACAATCATTGAGAGAAAAAAAGCTATTTGCGAAATTCAAGAAATGTGAATTTTGGTTGAGGCAGGCTTCTTTTCTTGGCCATGTGATATCTGAGGTGGGTGTATCAGTTGACCCAAGTAAGATAAAGGCAGTAGTCAATTGGGTAAGGCTAGGAAATGTTCAAGAAGTTAGGAGTTTTTTGGGTTTAGCAAGTATTCATCGGCACTTTGTGGATTGTTTCCCCAGTTTGTCGGGTCTGTTGACGCGACTTATGAGGAAAAATGTTAAGTTTGAATGGACCGAAGAATGTGAGCAGAGCTTTTAGGAGCTGAAATAAAGGTTGGTTACCGCTCCAGTGTTGGCTATTCCATCAGGGGAGGACGGATTTGTGATATAAAGTGATGCGTCCCTGAAGGGTCTTGGGTGCGTATTGATGCAGCATTGTAGGGTTATTGCGTACGCTTCTAGATAGTTTGAAGAATATGAGAAGAATTATCCTGTGTATGATTTGGAGTTAGTTGCAGTGGTGTATGCCCTCAAGATCTAAAGGCATTATCTGTATGGTGGAAAGTGCGAAATCTTCACGGATCACAAGAGCTTGAAATATTTCTATACCCAAAAAGAACTGAATATGAGGCAAAGAAGGTGGCTAGAACTTATTAAAGATTATGATTGTACTATTAGTTACCACCCAGGGAAAGCGAATGGGTAGCAGATGCTCTAAGCAGGAAATCAGTGGGACTAGCATTGGCAGCCATAAAGATTTAGCACTCGATCCTGATGGATTTGGAGAGACTTAGCATATAATTAGTAGAAGATAGTCCTCAGGTGTTTGTTGCCAACCTGGTTGTACGACCTACACTATATGAGAAAATTAAGGCCGCTCAAGGTGATGTAGAGTTATTAGAGTTTATAGCTAGAGTACGGGATGGTTAGGGAGAGGAGTTCAGCATCTCTGATGACGGAGCTTTGAGATTTTGCACTAGATTATGTGTGTCGGCAAATGAAGATATTAGAAAAACGATCTTAGAAGAAGTTCACAGATCACTATACACAGTCCATCTTGGTAGTACTAAAATGTATAGGGATCTCGAGAGTATTTCTAGTGGAGTGGAATGAAAAGAGAAATTTACGAATTAGTACAGTAGTGTTTGACTTGTTAGCAGGTTAAGGATGAGCACCAAAGACCAGTAGAGCAGTTGCGGCCACTGTTTATCCTAGAGTGAAAATGAGATTACGTCTCTATGGATTTCATTACTGGGTTACCACCAGTGCGACAGGGATTGAATGCAATTTGGGTGATTGTTGATCGTCTGACGAAGACCGTCCATTTCATCCCGATTAAAGTAGGCTATTCCATGGAAAGGCTGGCAGAAATATATGTACAGGAGATAGTTTGCATCCATGGTGTACAAGTATCTATAGTCTCAGACTGGGATCCTCAGTTTACTTCATGATTTTGAAAAAGTTTTTAGGAGGCTATGGGTACGCAATTAGCATTCAACACCGCTTTCCATCCCCAGACAGATGGTCAAACTGAGAGGACGATCTAGACATTAGAAGATATGCTTCAAGCGTGCGTGCTAGATTTCGGGGGTAGCTGGACTCAGGTTTTGCTGCTAGTTGAATTTGCTTATAATAACAATTATCAGTCTAGCATTGACATGGTGCCTTACAAGGCATTGTATGGTAGGAGGTGTCGTTCCCCACTTTTTTGGGATGAAGTTGGTGAGAGGCGAGTTTTGGGTCCAGAGATAATACAGTAGGAGTGTGATAAGGTCCAACTAATTAAAGAAAGAATCAATATTGCACAGAGTCGGTAGAAAAAGCTAGGCAGACACTTGCTGCCGGGAATTAGAGTTTGGCATGGGAGATAGATTCCTGAAGGTAGCTTCTCTGAGAGGGGTTATGAGGTTTGGGGAGAAAGGAAAGTTGAGCCCTAGGTATATTGGCCCTCTTGAGATACTAGAGAAAGTGGGGTCAGTTGACTACAAGCTAGCTTTGCCGCCAGCTTTATCTAGAATACACAACGTATTCCATGTAGCTATGCTGAAGAATACGTCCCAGATCCCTCCCACATAATTAGTTATGTAGAAATAGTGCTTAAGAATTCATTAGCTTATGAAATTCAGCTAGTAAAGGTTTTGTGGAGGAATCATGCTATAGAGGAAACTTCTTGGGTGCTCGAGGAGCAAATGAGACAGAAATACCCATATTTGTTCCTAGAGGTTTAGTGGTAATCAGGTAAAGTATAAGTAGTTTGGTAAAGTTTCTTTTGCAGGTACATATATGAATTTAGTTAGTAGGTAGTCTTTTAGTTGTATATATGTAATCTCCCAGAACATAGAATGTAACCACGGTATTCCTCCGCCATAAGTGAGGGTAAGTAATAAAATAAGTAGACCATTTTTCCTCAGAGAATAGTGTATGGTACAAATATTAAATTTTGAGGACGAAATTTTCATAAGGAAGGGAGAATGTAATAACCCAAGAAATTAATCAGGGTGTTGTTGACGAACACAGGGGATTCGTTGACGAGAATACATAAGGGCTTCGTCAATGAGGACACGTCTCGTCGATGAGAAGGTACTGAGAGGGGGATTTTGGTAGACTAAAAATCATCGACGAGGGATTCAGGTTCATCAACGAACTTCTTTAGGGACTCATCAATGAGATGACGTGTCTCGTTGATGAATCCGGATCTATAAATAGCTAAAACCCAGATTTTCATGGGAAACTTGCATAGGAAATTCCCCTTTCTTTCTCTAAATGCCCCTCTCCCCTTCTCTTCTCGATCCTGGCTCCATTTCTTGCTGGATCGACGATCCGAGGCCACCACGATGCTCCTGGGAAGGTTCCTTGCTAGTCTGCCGAAGCGGATCATTGGTGGGGCTGGTTCAACTTTCGTCCCAATCTTAGGGTAAGAAATTTTATTCAGTATTTGCTTTTCCCATAGTTATAGGAAATGTAGTATACAAAGAAATATAGATGTTTTGTTATGAGGGATGTTGTTTTAAGGGTGTTGAGCGGGGAACCCTGCGGGTATAGACCAGAGTACAATAGGGGCTTTTCAAAAATTAGGTAAGAGAAATATGCTATGCTAGGGTATTTTTAGAATGTATATTAGCAGATTATGTATGTATATTTACAAGCATGATGATTAGTTTATTTTCCAGAATATCATGAGTATTATCATTTCAGTAAAATTACAGATATGAAGCATGAGATTTTAATTAATCAAATGTGTTGTTTACCACAGTATAGTATGTTGATTATATAATTTTACAAATATCCAAATATACAGTTTATCAGCGAAAAATGAGACTTATAGTATTTCTTAGAATAACATGATTTCTAAACCATAACACTCAGACAGATATTACAGATATTATAAATATTATAGATAGAGATTATAGATATTACAGACAAATATTGTAGATATTACAGACAAAATATTATATATATTTTTGATAGATATTATAGATATTTCAATTAGATATTCCAAATATTACAGATCAGATTAATAGTGTTATGGTTGTTTTGAAATCATGTTAAAAGTAGCAAGATAAATATATATATATATATATATATATTTTTATGTATACAGTATTACACGATATTAGATCCCTGTGGAAATTACACATAGATAGATATACAACATAGCACGATACCATTGCTATTATAGATAGAGTGCAACCACATTACTCAGCTAGTATGTGGATTTCTTCTAACTGTGCCAGGAGAGATTACGGTCTACCTAGCGAGCTGGGCTGAGGTGGTCGGTTAGACGATGATAGATATGGAGATTGCCCAGAGAGATTGCAGTGAGCTAGATTGGCGAATGTTAGAGACAGATTGACTTACCTGGTAGGCCAACTAGAGTAAGTCTAGCCTACGGGCTGCACAACCTTATCATGAAGGATTATATCATGATATATAGAATCTCAGGGTACAGCAGAAGTTCCTATGTATAGATAAATCACACAGCAGCAATTTATATTATCATATTAGCAGTATGTACAAATAGCAAACTTAGATACACAGTTATATTTTAAAATACATTATATATGTTCTGTACAGTTTATTAGCTTACTCATATTACAGTATCAACATTATTTCAGTATATTTGTGTAACTCGGCCGTCACACACTAGTAATAGCATATTTTCTCTTACTAAGCATTGTCTTATTCCAATGACTTACTGTTTTTCAGGAGATCCAGCTAGGCGAGCAGCCTAGGCTCGCGAGTAGAGATTATTTTGCACTGTCACACTTGAAGGGTAGGTGTTTATAAGATACCAGTGTTTTGGGGTAGTTATCGGATTATGGTGACATCACTGGGCACTTTTGTATTTAAAAAAATATATATTTCATAATATTGTAGTTTTCTAGCATTGTATATAGCAGTTCCCAGTTTTTGTATATCGCTGCTTAAGTATGTATGACATACAGAGTTTCCTTAGTGCTCCTTTGAGCCTGGAATTATTAGTAGTACTTCATACAGTTAGTATTTATGATTTAAAGATGGAAAAAAAATATGTAATATAAATAGCAGGTCGTTACATTAGGAGTTACTTAACATACTCCTAACCATTTCTATAAGAGTACGATTATGCCTTTCAGCTGCACCATTTGCTGAGGCATACCCGACATTGTGTATTGTGCACAAATACCATGCTCTTCTAGGAATTTATCAAATGGACCTGGACATTGTCTAATTCCATCATACCTACCATAATACTCACCACTACTAATGTTTTTCACCTTCCTATCTAATTTTTGCTCAACTTCAACAATATATATTTTTAAAGCATCTATTTCCTAAGACTTTTCATGCAACAAATAGACATAACCATAACATGAAAAATCATCAATAAAGGTGATAAAATACTTTTCTCTACCATAAGACGGTGAGTCAAAAGGTCCACATACATTAGTATGAACAATCTCCAGAAGATTTCCACTTCTTGTGGCTTCTTTCTTTGTGTGTTTGGTTTGCTTTCCTTTAATGCAATCAACACATACATCAAAATTAGTAAAATTAAGGTTTGTTAGAATCCCATCCTTTACTAATCTCTCCATTCTATTTCTGGATATATGACCCCAATCTTTTATGCCAAAAGAAATAAAAATTTTCATTAACTCTACTACGTTTAGTTCCAATATTATGATGCAGGGTGAGGAGTGTTTGAACAAAATTTTCATTAAGATTAAATTTATACAACCCCTCAGACAAAACACCAGAATCAACACACAAGCCACCTTTCATTAGAAGAAAACCTTTATGTTCAAAGTACAAACCATAATCGTCATTGTCTAATCTCAACATGGAAATTAGGTTCCTAGAAATGTTTGGAACAGGAAATGTATCAAACAAGTCTAAACAATGACCTGACTCTAGATACAACTGAAAAGTTCAAATGCCAACAATAGGTACTTGATTTCCATTCCCCAAGACTATAAAGTGTTCGTTTTCCTTTATGCTCTAGATCATAAGGTATGCCTACATCGAATTTGAAATATGAACAGTAGAACCAAAGTCAATCCACCATGTGTTAGAAGGAACTTGTGTCATGTTTGATTCGAAACATACATAAGCTAAAAGCTTACCTTTATTTTCATACCAAACTGCCACGATAGAAATAACACTTTGGTCCATTATGTTTCTTTTTGCGAGCCTCATTGCCATTAGAAGTACCCGCTACCTTCATTGGATCTTTCTTTAAACCTTTCTTTGATTTCTTTACTTTACTTCCAATTGCATTACTCATGACATTAATTGAATGTTGTCCTTTTTGCTTAAGCCTTGCATTTTCTTGAATTAACATGCTTGCCAATTCATTCACATTCCATTTTTCTTTAATAGTGTTATAGTGAATCTGAAAAGGCCCATACTGAGGAGGCAGAGAATGCATAATAAACTGAACAAGGAAGTTTTCATCAACATTCATTTCCAAGGTTTTAAGTCTAGCAACTAGATTAGTCATATCCAGGGCATGTTCGTTCATTCCTTGGCTACCATCAAACTTCATTATGGTAAGTTCAACCATTATTCTCCCTGCAAGGGACATGTCTGCTAAATGGAATTGATCTTCCACAACTTTAGGATATTCTTTTGCATTTTCTAGTTGAGGAAGTGTTGATTTAATATTGTTTGCTATACACATCTGCATGAACATAATACTTAATTTGTTTGATCTTTCCAATGACCTATACAAAGCTCGTTGCTTTGAACTGCTTGTTTTAGTAAAAGTAGCTGGTTTATCCATTCACAGAGCAAAGTCCAGATCCAGAACACTAAGGTGAAACTGAATTTGTTCATTCCAGTCAGAGAAATTCATCCCATTAAAGATCGAAACAGAAGAAGCTAGCAAATATAGTGAAAGAGGAACAGACACTGCGATAAAATGATCACAAAATTAATGTGAGTAAAACATGTAATTACCCAAGGAATTTTTTAGCGCCTCGTCGACGAACACAGGGGTTTCGTCGACGAGGGTTCTTGAGTGTCTCATCGATGAGAAGATACCAAGAGGGGGTTTTGGATGTTTGAAATTCATTGACGAGAAGACAAGGTTTGTCGACGAACTTTATGCAGGACTCATTGACAAGGTGACGTGTCTCGTCGATGAATCCAGCCCTATAAATAACAAAAACCTGAATTAATTTGCAGAAACTGGTGCAGCAAACACACACTCTCTCTCTCTAAAATGTCTCCCACTCCTTTCTTCTTTAATTTTGGGTCCGTTTCTTGTCGAATCAAAAATCCGAGGCCACCACGA
This sequence comes from Malania oleifera, assembly GCF_029873635.1. Lineage (NCBI taxonomy): Eukaryota > Viridiplantae > Streptophyta > Magnoliopsida > Santalales > Ximeniaceae > Malania > Malania oleifera. The sequence continues at coordinate 37,572,303 of NC_080429.1, read as the reverse complement.
CGCTCCTAGTGAAGTTCTCTATAAGATTGCTGGAGCTGATCGTCGGTGGAAGTGGTTTGAAATTCATCCCAAGTTCAGGGTAAGGTGTTTTATTTAGAATATGCTTTCCCTGCAGTTATAAGAAATGTTGTATGCAGGAAAATACTGATGTTTTGTTCTAGGGGATGCCGTTTTCAGGATGTTGAGTGGAGAACCTTGCGGGTGTAGGGCCAGAGTTCAGTGAGGGCTTTTTAGAAACTAGGTAAGGGAAATATGCTATGCTAGGAGATTTGATTATTTAACAGAAATTAAATATATATACATATATATATGTGTGTGTGTGTGTGTGTGTGTATCAGTTATTATGTAGTTTTATAGAATATGAGTTTTTAAAGTATGTGTGGTCTGAGTAGATATTTCTTTTTACAGCATATCATACTATACAGTATTTACAAATAAAGATTGATGTATATCACAGTATATTTCAGAACAGTTTATTATAGATATTTATCCAGATCAGTATACATATACAGAAGTTTATTCATATTAGTATATTACAGTTTATTCAGAATTAGTACATTATAGTTATATAGATCAATTTATACAATATTTACAGTATGCCATGTTTTCCTAAATGCCATAACACTCAGAGTATATGGACATATTATATAGAAAGATGATACAGACAGATTATATAGAAAGATTACACAGAGTAGCATCAAGATGCTATAGTTATACAAATATTACCGTATTTACAGTATAGAGTTATAGCGTTATGGTTATTTTGGAAACATGATAAAAACAGTAAATATACATACATATATATATATATATATATATATGTACTTATATAGTATCAGATCCCTGTGGAAATATTATAGATAGATACAGTTTATAGAGCACGGTATCGTTGCTAATACAAATAGAGTGCAACCACATATCTCAGATAGTGTGTGGGTACTGTCAACTGTGCTCGGAGAGTATGCAGCTCCTCAGTTCGCTGGGTTGAGGGGACCAGTTTGACGAGGTAGCAGCCAGTCTCGTGCCTAGGAGAGTATGCAGTTTGGCCAGGCTGAGGTAGTGTAGAGTATAGTGACTTATCTAGAGGGCCGACCAGATTAAGGTTTGCCTACGGGCCACACAACCCTATCATGAGGGGTCAAATGATGACATACAGAGTCCCAGGGAAAGAGCACAGTTATGTATATGTATATAGTTTTACAGTATTTGATAAATATAGTATGATATTAGTAGTATGAAAAGTAGAAAACTCAAATGATACATATATGTTTTAAAATGCGAAAAATGTAAGATATGCTTTACAGATTTATCATGTTAGTACATCTTAGATGTTATATTAAAGTGTATGTAACTTAGTCGTCACACACTAGTAATAGCATATTTTCACTTACTGAGCGTTGGCTCACCTTATTATTCTAACATCTTTCAGGTGAACTAGTTAGGTGAGTAGATTAGGCTCGCGGATAGAGATTTCTTGATTACCCTAGTTGTAAAGTGAGTTTGTGACAGAGTTTTGTATTTTTGGGGTAGATGATATTGGAGGAAAATTTTTTATGGCTATAGTATGTATGTACTGAATTCTAGTATTGTATAGTATATGTGGATGTATGACTTATGTTTCCACTGCATAGGTATGATTATATATATATATATATATATATATATATAATAATGTGAATTTTGAGGACGTTACAAAACATTTCCATTAGTAGATTGCGTTCGATCTTTGGATCAACTTATGCAATATACTAATATTTATTTTTAATGGTGATTTTCATTCATTCAGGCATAATTGATAACCTTTTAAAGTTTGATTAGTCTATCACCTTTGGGCATCCATCCCAATCTCAATACCATTGTGACGATCCGAAGAATAATGGTATTTAAATAATAAAGAGGGAGGGAAATGGAAATCGAAATAGAAGGAGGCAGCAGACTTCGTCGACGAATGTTTTGCACTTTGGGAGTAATAATTGAGGAAATTTATTAGGTTTTCATCGACGAACACAGGGGATTCATCAACGAGGGTAAAAGAGGGCCTCATTGACGAAGACAAGTTTCGTCGCCAAGAAGATTACAAACGAAATGCACATTTGGGAAAATACTACTATTATGTTGAAATGTATATATATGTATGAGATGCTAGGAATTATGATTTTAGAATACAATGTATGGTTTTATACAGTAAATGTGTGGCATGAATATTACTTTACATGAGAAGTATTGTGATATGACTATGTTATGAATGAAACATGTTTTTAGGAATATGAAATATTACAGTACAAAATGATGTTGAAAATATATGATAATTGATTTATTATTCCGAATGATATGTATGAGAAATTCAGCGTAAGGTCGTGATTGATAGCCGGCGCGAGGTTGTGTTTTATGTATGAGTTCAGTGTGAGGTCGTATTTATGAAATGTTCGGCACGAGATCGTATTTATGAAATGTTCGGCACGAGGCCATATTTATGAAATGTTTGGCATGAGGCCGTATTTATGAAATTATAGAAAATGCTATCTATCCATTTATGTTAAATGCTATATTATCATGTATTATATGTTTTCAGAACCCGGATGTTAGTTTAGTTCAATTCAGGAGCACGGTACTGTGGCTTATAAAGCAGATATCTATGATCAGATTGGTGCTAACCGCCCCACGAGGGGGTGGGAGATGGATAGTCGATGTGACTTTCAGTGTAGAGTGTAGACATCCACCTGGCAGTCCGGACTAAGATGTGGCAGGCCCATTGTACTTACATACATTTTTGACTCAGTAGTGGTCAGCCAGCCATTGTCGGGTCCCGCCTTCGAGCTGCACAACCCGCCATGGGGGGTAATACTTGACATCAGCTAGCTATTCATCCTGGGTATGCTTTCAGTATTATTAGCTATACCTGACAGTTATGATTAGTATGATTTATTAGAAATATGAAAGTATACGTTTTTGCAGTTATTAAATAATGGATGTTTTCTGGTATGATGATTGTACTGTATATCTATATTATCATTAAGTATTCATGTTGCCACACAGCTGTATTTAGTTTATTTTCCCTTATTGAGAAGTGTCTCACCCCTAAACATTAAATGATTTTCTGGATACCTAAAGAAATCTGCGGGTCAAGGCGGCCGCTGAGTGAGTTGAGCTTCCCTGCTTGAATGGTAAGTGTTGATCTAGGATTAGGAGATTTTTGTTGTATGATCCTAGGGAAATTATGATTTTGGAGATTGTATATAAACACAGTATCTTTGGAAATGTAGTAGACTCTGGTATTATGTAATTTATGGTTGATGAATGTAATTTTTATTTACTATTGCCTACCACTATGTATGACAGGTGTCCCCGCTACCCACGGGTTTGGGTTGACTATTTTAATTATTATGTTTTATTATATATTAAGATAAACAGGTCATTACAGTTTGGTATCAGAGCCTAGGATACTAGGTTCTGTAGACTTTAGAATGCAGCAGTAATAAAACCAGAGTATAGGATAAGGGGATTTGAGGTCTGGTTTTGTAGTCTAGATGCAGGATTTCCGTGGTGGTTTGTGTGATTTTCCTGGGATGACGATTTCAGGAAAGTCATGGTAAACAATCGTCGGGTTAGGTATCTAGGTTGCAGGATTGAACCTTGAATTAAGATCAGAAGAGGTGAATTAATTAGGAATAAATACTATATTGGTTGGGGGATATATGTAGTGAATCTAAATTAAGTTATTTGTTTTTCAGGATGGACCCTGGTGGCAGTAGTGCCCACGCTAGTGGGAATGAGGGTGCTTTACCCTCAGGCGCTACGGGTAGATTCAGATGCAGTCCTACGCAGTGTGGCACAGTAAGTCATGGCCGAAATTGCCAGAAGTTTGAGGGAATATGGTGGTTTGTCGGCTGGCCATGGTAGCATGATAGAGAAATTCATAAAGATGAATCATCCAACTTTCTCACGAGGAACTAATCCTGCAGTTGCTGAAAACTAGGTGCAAGACATCAAGAAAATATTTGCAGTGCTGTGGTGTTCAGAGGAGCAGCGGGTACTATTTGCTACCTACAGACTGACTGGGGAGGTCGAGAGATGGTGGTCGGCGGTGAAACTTTTAGAGCAGCAGAGGACAATACCTGTGGACATGACATGGGAGTGGTTTAACGAGATATTCTTCGATAGGTATTTTCCAGCCTCGTCCAGGGAAGTTAAGGTTGAGGAGTTCCTGAATCTAAAGTAGGGACAGTAGACCGTACAGCAGTACGCGGTGAGGTTCATTGAATTATCTCGCTTTGCCCCATACATCATACCAGATGAAGCAAAGAAGGTACGACAATTTGAGAAAGGCTTGAGGAGAGAAATTTATAAGTAGGTGTCAATACTGAAGTTGCAGGATTTTACTAAATTGGTGGATAGAGCCACTATAGCAGAGATTGGAGAGCGGTTGAAGGCTGAGGAGTAAAGATAGAAGAAGAGATCCACACCTTCTGGTTCCCAGCAGGGAGTCGGCTGTGGTTCGTGGAAGGGAGGTGGCTATTACAAAGTCTGGAGACAGGAGATCGGGAATCGCGGTTTTCTAGGTGTGCAACCATCTTCAGCTTGCCCGTCTTGCGAGAAGAGATACGTAGGGGAGTGTCGTGCTGGGCAAGGTGTCTGTTACCGATGTGGGGAGACAGGACATATGATGAGGGACTTTCAAGCTCAGATTGGTGCTGCTCCTGCCCCTAAACCTGCTCGAGGAGGCTACTAGGTGCCACGTTGAGGCCAACAGTAGAATATGGCCCTAGCCAGGGTTTTTGCTTTAATGCTGGGTGGTGTTGAGACAGCTGGCGACGTGGTGACAGGTACGGTTAATATGTTTTCATTTAAAGTTATTGCACTATTTGACTCAAGGGCCACACACTCGCTTGTATATGTGGAATGTGTTAAATTGTGTGGGGCTGAAGCATAGACATTAGATGTTGAATTATTAGTAGTTACGCCGACCAGGTCAGCGGTGAGATGTAGTAGGGTACTCTGTGGTTGTCCAATTGATGTTTAGGGGAGGATTCTATTTGCTGATTTGGTAGTGCTAGATATACATGGGTTTGATATTATTTTCGGCATGGATTGGCTAGCAGCTAATTTTGCTAGTATAGACTGCCATGTGAGAGAAGTAATTTTTAGACCGCCAAGAATACTAGAATTCAAATTTATAGGGTCACGAGTGCAATCTCTATCTCAGATGGTTTCAGTTGTTCAGGCGAGGAGACTGCTCTTGCGTAGTTGCCAGGGATTTGTGGCTTTCGTGAAGGAAACAACAGGGAATGAAGTGAAGCTCACCAGTACGCCAGTAGTAAAGGAGTTTACTGATGTGTTTCTAGATAAATTGTCAGGTTTGCCACCTGATCGTGAGGTAGATTTTCTTATTGATCTACTTCCAGGTACAACGCCGATCTCTAAAGCATCGTACCAAATGGCTCTAGCAGAGTTGGTAGAACTAAAAGATCAGTTGCAGGATTTTCTTGATAAAGGCTTCATACGACCTAGTGTATCTCCGTGGGGAGCTCCAGTATTGTTCATGAAAAAGATGGATGGGTCTATGAGGTGTGCACAGATTACAGGGAGATTAATAAGGTGACCATCAAGAACAAGTATCCTCAACCCCGTATAGATAACTTGTTTAACCAGCTCCAGGGTACACAGGTATATTCTAAGATCGACCTCAGGTCAGGCTACCATCAGGTAAAGGTGAGAGCAGAAGATGTATAGAAGATGGCTTTCAGTACCAGATATGGGCATTACGAGTTCCTTGTTATGCCATTTGGTCTAATGAATACTCTTGCGATATTTATGGATTTGATGAATAGGATTTTTCATCCATATTTAGAACAGTTTGTGGTTGTTTTTATTGATGATGTGTTGGTCTATTCGAGGAGCTATGAGGAGCATTAGATACATTTGAGGCAGGTTTTGCAGATGCTTAGGGAGAAGAAGCTGTATGCAAAGTTTAGAAAATGCGACTTCTGGCTCGAGAAAGTTGCATTTTTGGGCCATGTTATCTCAAGAGACAGAATTTCTATGGATTCCAGTAAGATTGAGGCGGTAGTGAATTGGGCTAGACCAAGGAACGTTCAAGAGATCAGGAGTTTCTTGGGGTTAGCTGGATATTACCATCATTTTTTCGAGGGGTTCTCAGCTTTATCAGGGCCCTTGACACGACTGACTAGGAGGAATGCCATATTTGAATGGGACGACGGCTGTGAGCAGAGTTTTCAAGAATTGAAGCAGAGGCTAGTCATAGCACCAGTACGGATAATCCCGTCTAGGGGTGAGGGTTATACTATCTACAGTGATGCATCATTAAAAGGACTTGGCTGTGTATTGATGCAGCATGGAAGGGTAGTGGCGTATGCGTCCAGATAGTTGAAAGAATATAAAAAGAACTACCTTACCCATGATCTTAAATTGGCTGCAGTGATACACGCATTGAAAATTTGGAGGCATTACCTGTACGGTGAGCAGTGTGAGATTTTCTCCGACCACAAGAACTTAAAGTATTTCTTCACCCAAAAGGAATTGAATATGAGGCTAAGAAGGTGGTTAGAGTTGATTAAGGATTTTGACTGTGCTATCAGTTACCACCTAGGGAAAGCAAACGTGAGCTGATGCACTGAGTAGGAAGTCTGGGGAATTAGCGTTGATGATTATGGAGATCCAGCATCCGATCATGATGGATTTGGAGAGACTCGACATAGAGTTGGTAAAGAGTAATCCTCCAGTATGTATCGCCAGCCTAGTGGTACAGCCTACTCTGCAAGAAAGAATTAAAGCTGCCAAGAAAGAAGACCCAGAATTAGTGGAGGTGATGGATAGAGTGCAGAGTGCTCAGGGTGCTGATACTGACATTAGGAAGATTATTGTAGATGACGGAGCTCTGCGGTTTCATTTTAGACTATGTGTTCTTGCCGATACTGACATTAGGAAGATTATTTTGGGGAAGGCTCACAAATCTTTGTATATGGTTCATCCCGGCAGTACGAAAATGTATAGGGATCTACAAGAGTTTTATTGGTGGAGTGGTATGAAGAGAGAAATTAGTGAGTATGTAGCCCAGTGCTTGATGTGCCAGTAGGTAAAAGATGAGCACTAGAGGCCAGCGGGTCAGTTGCAGCTGCTATTTATCCTAGAGTGGAAGTGGGATCATATTTCCATGGATTTTGTCTCAACGCTGCCGTCGACATCGCATAGACAAAATGCGATTTGGGTGATAGTAGATCAGTTGACTAAATTGCCCATTTCCTCCCTATCAAGATCAGCTATTCCTTTAGCCGTTTAGTGGAGATTTACTTTTATAATATAGTTCATTTTCATGGATTGCCTGTATCTATTGTGTCAGATCGAGAACCGAGTTTCACGTCACGGTTCTAAAGAAGCTTGCAGGAAGCTTTAGGGTCTCAGCTATCGTTTAGCATGATATTTCATCCTCAGTCAGATGGGCAGACTGAGAGGATAGTACAGATACTAGAAGGTATGCTCCGAGCATGTGTATTAGATTTTGGGGGTAGTTGGACTCAGTTCATGTCGCTGGTAGAGTTCGCGTATTATAACAGTTACTAGTCTAATATTAGCATGACACCGTTTGAGGCTTTATACCGTAGGAGGTGCCGATGTCCTTTTTATTGGGATGAGATGGGTGAGCGGCGATTTGTGGGGCCAGAACTGGTACAGCAGGCGTACGATAAAGTTCGGCTTATCAAGGATAGAATCATTGTAGCTCAAAGCCGACAGAAGAGTTATGCCAACAATCGCTGTAGGAATTTGAAGTTCGATGTGGGTGATCAAGTATTTTTGAAGATAGCTCCTTTAAAAGGGTTTATGAGGTTTGGTAGGAAGGGTAAACTTAGCCCTAGGTTTGACGGTTCGTTTGAGATTTTAGAGAAAGTGGGGTCGGTGGCCTATAGGCTAGCTTTGCCACCTACACTATCCAGGATGCATGACGTATTCCACGTATCTATGTTGAGGAAATACGTCCCAGATCCTTCTCATATTATCAGTTATGGTGAGTTAAAGCTCAGTGATTCACTAGTCTTTGAGGAGGTACCAGTGCAGATTCTGGACAGGAAGGAACATGAACTATGTAATAAGAAAATTCCTCTGGTAAAAGTTCTAAGGAGGAATCATACAATAGAAGAGGCTTCTTGGGAGCTCGAGGAGCAGATCAGACAGAAGTACCCACAATTGTTCCAAGAAGTTCAGATGTAATGGGAAAATGTAAGTAAATAGTTAGTATTTCTTTTGCAGGTACATGTAATGCTTTAGTTAGTAAGTGGTATTTTAGTTTTGGGGGAATTTTCTTTTGGTATATGCAATCTCCCAAGACTTGAAATGTAACCACGGTATTCCTCCGCCATAAGTGAGGGTAAGTAATAAAATAAGTAGACCATTTTACCTAATAAGGGATGATGAATTATATGAATAGTAAATTTCGAGGACGAAATTTTATAAAAAGGGAGAATGTGACGACTTGAAGAATAATGGAATTTAAATAAAAAAGAGGGAGGGAAATGGAAACAGAAACAAAAGGAGACAGCAGACTTCGTCGACGACATTGCACTTTGGGAGTAATAACTGAGGGAATTTATCAGGTCCTCGTCGATGAACACAGGGGATTCGTTGACGAGGGTACAAGAGGGCCTCGTCGATGAAGACAAGTTTTGTCGATGAGAAGATACTGAGAGAGGATTTTGGGGAAATATGAAATTCGTTGATGAAGGTGTAGGTTCATTGACGAACTTTCTACGGGACTCATCGATGAGGTGATGTGTCTCGTCGACAAATTTGACCCTATAAATAACAAAAACCCGAATTTAAACCCAGCAAATTGAGAAAAAATCACTCACTCACTCTCTCCCTTTGATTTCTCTCCCTTCTCTCTTTGATTTTAGGTCAGATTTTCATCGGTTCGAGGATTTGAAGCCACCACAATGCTCTTGGAGAAGTTCTCTCATAATCTATTGGAGCAGATCGTTGGTGAAAGTTAGTTGAAATTCATCCCTGAGTTGAGGTAAGACTTTTTATGCCAAATTTGGTCTTACTGTAGTTATAGGAAATGATATTCACGTGGAAATACCGAAATTTAGTTCTGCGAGTTATTGTTTTCAGGGAGTTGAACAGGAAACCCTGTGAGTGCAGGATCGAAAATTTTAGGGGGTTTCTTTCAGTGTCAGGTAAGGGAATAAAATAAATAGTTATTTTCCATGCAAATTATTATTAATTATCAGTAAATTTATTTTCAGTATAACATGTATTATATCTCTATATTACGAAGGAAATGCACATTTGGGAAAATACTGCTATTTTGTTGAAATGTATATATATGTATAAGATGCCAGAAATTATGATTTTAGAATACAATGTATGATTTTATACAGCAAATGTGTGGCATGAATATTACGTTACGTGATAAGTATTATGATATGACTATGTTACGAATCAAACATGTTTTCAGGAATATGAAATATTACTGTAACGACTTGCTATATATTCTTCATTTTTTTTATATATATAATATCATCTGTTTGAAATATTGCTAGTAACATCCCAGGCCCAAAGGAGCACTGAGGAAACTCTGTCTGTCATACATAACTAGGCAGCGGTACATAAAACTGGAACTGCTAAGTACAATACAATACCAGAAAACTATAGAACTCTGAAATATTATTACAATGCAAAATACCTAGTGATGTCTCTATGATCTGAAAACTATCCCGAAACACTGTTATCTCAAAAATACCTACCCTTCCCACAAGGGTAGCTCAAGTCAACCTCTACTCAAGAGCTTGATCTGCTCGCCTAATAGGATCTCCTAAAAAATGATAAGTCACTAGAATGAGACAATGCTCAGTAAGTGGAAATATGCTATTACTAGTGTGTGGCGACTGAGTTAAATAATTAAAATACTGAATTAATACTGTAATCTGAGAAAACTGATAAACTGTACAAAATACATCTATTTATCATGTAATCTTTAAAATATGACTATGTATCTGAGTTTGCTATCTGAAGGTACTGCTAGTATAATAATATAAATTGCTGATGTCTGATATATCTGTACATAGGAACTTCTGCTATACCTTAGGATCTGTATATCATGATATATCCCCTCATGATAGGGTTGTACGGCCTGTAGGCTGGACTTACTCTGGTCAGCCCTCTAGGTAAGTCAATCTCTATCCTCCGCCAATCTGTAATGATCTATAAAGATCCTAGCCCACTGCAATCACTCCGAGTTGTCTCAAACCTCTATTATCGTCTAACAAACTACCTCAACCCAGGGTGCTAGGGAGATTGCAATCTCTCCTAGCACAGTTAGACGAAATCCATATGCTATTTGAGTTATGTGGTTGCACGTGTCTGAAACTAGTAATGGTAACGTGCTCTGCTGTATATATATCTGTCTGTAATTTCCACAGGAATCTGATATTGTGTAATATTGTATACATATATAAATATATAACCATCTTGTTGCTTTTAACATGATTTCATAAACAACCACAACACTATAATTCTGCGCTGTACTATCTGAGATATCTGACTGAATTATATATATAATCTGTCTGTAACATTTGTGTTTTCTGTCTGTACTATCTGTGATATCTGTATAAAATATCTGTATATAATATATGTATACTCTGTATATAATATCTGTATGCTTTATATATAATATCTGTATGTTATGAATATAATATTTGTATATTATGCATATCTACTATGGCATCTTGATGCTATCATTGTATAATCTGTTTGAATAAACTGTTCGAGTGTTATGGTTTAGAAATCATGTTTTTTGAGAAATACTATACGTCTCATTCATTTCTAATATTCTGAAATATCTGAATATCTATATATCTGTAATACTGTAAAATCTATATATATTGTACTCTAATAAACTTATGCCACACATTTGAATAAACACAATCTCATGCTCAATTTCTGTAATTCTGCTATAAAAATAATATTCATAATTCTCTGGAAAAATAATCTGAGATACATGCTCGTAAATACACATTCATAATCTTCTATATACATATTAAAAATTTCTAGCATAACATATTTCCCTTACCTTAAATCTGAAAAGTCCATACTATATTCTAGCCATATACCCGCAGGGTTCCTAACTCAACATTCTGAAAACAATATCCCCCAGAATAAAACATCAGTATTTTCTTACTTACAACATTTCTTATAACTACAAGGAAGACATAATTTGAATAAAATACCTTACCCTGGATTTGGGGTGAATTTCAAACCAACTTTCCCCACGATCTGCTCCGGAAGACTTGCAGAGAACTTTGCCAGGAGCATCGTGGTGGCCTCAAATCTTCAATCTGGCGAGAAATGGTGCCAAAATCGAAGAGAGAAGGGGAGGGGGTCATATGAGAGAAAGAGAGAGTGAGAGAGAAGGGTTTGCACTGAAGATTTGTTTAAAAATATGAGTTTCAGCTATTTATAGGGCGGGATTCGTCGACAAGACACGTCACCTCATCGACGAGTCCTGTAGAAAGTTCATCAACGAGCCTGCACCATCGTCGACAAGTTTCAGTTTGCTTTAAACCCTCTCTCGGTATCTTCTCGTTGATGAGATAGGTCTTCGTTGAAGAGATACTGAAGAGCCCTCGTTGACGAAACCCCTATGTTCGTCGACGAGTCCTGTAGAAATTCTTGGGTTATTACAATTACAGTACAAATTGATGTTTAAAATACATGATAATTGATTTATTATTCAGAATGATATGTATGATATATTCAGTGCAAGGTCGTGATTGATAGTCGGCGCGAGGCCGTGTTTTATGTGTGATTTTGGCGGGAGGCCGTATTTATAAAATGTTCAGCACGAGGCCATATTTATGAAATGTTTGGCACGAGGCCATATTTATGAAATTATAGAAAATGCTATCAATCTATTTATGTTAAACGCTATATTATCATGTATTATATGTTATCAGAACTCAAATGTTAGTTTAGTTTAGTTTAGGAGCACGGTACCGTAGCTTATAGATCAGATATCTATGATCAGATTGGTGCTAATCACCCCACAAGGGGGTGGGAGATGGGTAGTTGATGTGGCTCTCAGTGTAGAGTGTAGACATCCACCGGGAAATCCAGACCAAGATGTGGCGGGCCCATCGTACTTACAGATATTTTTGACTCAGTAGTGGTCAGCCATCCATTGTCGAGTACCGCCTTCGGGCTGCACAACTTGTCATGGGGGGTAATACATGAAATCAGTTAGTTATTCATCCTGGGTATGTTTTCAGTATTATTAGCTATACTAGACAGTTATGATTAGTATGATTTATTACAAATATGAAAGTATACGTTTTTGCCATTATTAAATGATGAATGTTTTCTGGTATGATGATTGTACTGTATATCTATATTATCATTAAGTATTCATGTTGCCACATAACTGTATTTAGTTTATTTTCCCTTACTGAGAAGTGTCTCACTCCCGAACATTAAATGATTTTCAAGAAACCCAGAGAAACCGGCGGGTTAGGGCCGCCACTGAGTGAGTTGAGCTTCCCTGCTAGAAGGGTAAGTATTTATCTAGGATTAGGAGATTTTTGTTGTATGATCCTAGGAAAATTATGATTTTGGAGATTATATATAAACACAGTATTTTTAGAAATGTAGTAGACTCTGGTATTATGTAATTTATGGTTAATGAATGTAATTTTTATTTACTGCTGCTTAGGTTCCATTGTGTATGAAAGGTGTCCCCAATATCCACGGGTTCGGGTTGACTATTTTAATTATTATGTTTTATTATATATTAATATAAGCAGGTCGTTACAACCATTCTATCAATTATCCTGACTAATTTAATGATTACTTGAAAGTTGGTGCACCTTTGGGTCAACCATAATAATCAAATAACCATTCTGTAATAATTTTTGCAAAATCATATTTCAATACAATGTTTATAACTTTTCTTAGCAAGATCACTTTGGTTACAAGATGCTAACCATAAAAAAAAACATTGATTGATACCTTACTCAGCAAAAATTGTTTAAGTTCACAGTAGATGATCAATTCCCCACTATAAGAATTTTACTTGCTTACTTTTATGTAAAAATTCGACAGCTTATGCATGCATAAACATAATTGTTCTCTGGAAACAAATGAGTACAGAACATACCATCCTTATCAATTTACTCTTATAAATGTGTGAGCGTTCCATTCTTAATCAAGTAATTAAAACAGTTTGCATGCATTTGATTTAACATCTCTCTTTAGCATCACTGTACAGGGGAAAACAATCGATAGTTTTGTTCGGCCAGCAAGTTCACAGTACAGAACTTCAATATTTCAGACCAACAAAACTCAATAAATTTATCATATATCACATAAATTTTTCAGGAATCATATATCATATGAATTTCTAGTTTGATTCCAAAAAATATCATGAATACAATTTTTCATACGAAACAATAACAAAATCGTAAAGGGTTAATAGAAACAATTTTTATCACAAAAGAAAGAACATAATAATTTTAACCTGGCTCTTATACCACATGTAAGAAAATATTATATGTTGTAGGATCTTTAACTATCATGTTCTTCACATATGCATGTTATCTTTGATGTGAAAAAAATAAAAGAAACCACAAAGTAACCGTACCGGGATCGTTCATGGTGTATACAAACTGAGAAGAATGCTCTAAGAATCGTTTCTCTCACTTCACCTCGATCTCTTCTCTATTCATAACCAGATTTTATGGGAGTATAGCTAATGAACAGAGAGTTAAGGTAGAGAAAGGACAATCCTTCCTATATCTCTCTCCATTTCATTCCATGAACATGTAGGAAAAATCAACTCACTACTTCCTTATAGCTACTCTTCATAACAGTAGCTAATATATAAGAATCCTTTCAACTTCCAGTCATTGAATCTCATTCATTTTCAAAGTTAATCTTTCCAGCTAATTCATAAATGTATCCATTCAATACCCTTATCATATGGGCATATACCCTATATGTGGGACCTATATAATTCATGCGGGACATATCTGTTGGGATATATATCCTACATCTCAGAATTTCAAAGTCAAAGTTTGTTACTATTAAAAGGTTAAAAAAAAACATTTTAGCTTTGTTCACTCTTGACGTATCTATCTTTATAAGATGCTCCCCATTCATGACCTGGAAATAATGCATCTTCTGCTATGAGGGAAATAGGGGCTAGAAAAAGGAAAAAGAAATGGAGAACCAAAGGGGCCATGTGTAACGTTCTACTTAATTTATCATATAATAAAACGGATTTAATAAATAAGTCAACCTGAACCCGTGGGTAACGGGGACACCTGTCATTCACAGCAAAACCAAGGCAACAGTAAATATAAGACATCATCATCATAACCACAAAAGATATAATACCAGAGTTAACTATAATCCATAAATATGGTGTTTATATACATCTCCCAAAATACAAAACATATATGCATATCTAGGAACCCAAAACTCAAATCTACTGTTCCTAGACAAAACTTACCCTCTTGATAGGGTAGTAACACACTAACTCAACGGCGGCCTCAATCTACTGGTCTTTCTGGGTTTCCTAAAAATTATTTAATGTTCGAGGGTGAGACACTTCTTAGTAAGGGAAAATAAATTAAATACAGTTGCGTGGCAACATGAACATTTAATGCAATTATACATATATAATACATTTCATATACCTGAAACATTCATCATAATATACTGAATAATCATATACTTTCGTATTTTATAATAAATCATATAGTTCATAAAATTTCTGGTATAGCTGATAATACTGAAAACATACCCAAGATGAATAGCTTACTGGTGTTATGTATTACCCCCCCATGATGGGTTGTGCAGCTCGAAGTCGAGACCCAACAATGGCTGGCCAACCATTGCCGAGTCAAAAAAATATTTGTAAGTACGATGGGCTCGCCACACCCTGGTCTTGACTGCCAGGTGGACATCTACAACTCTACACTGAAAGCCACATCGACTATCCATCTCCCACCCCCTCGTGGGGCGGTTAGCACAAATTTGAACATAGATATCTGATCTATATAGTTACGGTATCGTGCTCCCGAACTGAACTAAACCAACATCTGGGATCTGATAACATATAGTACATGATAATATAACATTTAACATAAATGGATTGATTGCATTTCTATACTTTTATAAATACGACCTTGCGCCGAAAATTTCGTAAATACGGCCTTGTGCTGAATATTTCATAAACATGGCCTTGCGTCGAAAACATATAACATACATGGCCTTGTGCCGGCTATTAATCACGGCCTTGTGCCGAAAATCTCATGCATATCATTCTGAGTAAATAAGTTTTTTATCATGTACTTCAAAATCATCATATATTGCATTATTTCATAATTCTTGAAAACATGCTTATTCATAAAATTGCCATAATATAATACGTATCATGTAAAAGTAATATTCATGCCACACAATACTGTGTAAAATCATACTTTTCATTCTGAAATTACATTTCCTGTATAACAGCAGTATTTTTCCAAAACTGCATTTTCTCAATAATATTCAAATATAAAACATGCTTTCCTGAAAATTAATTTGCTGATAAATAATACTAATTTGCATGGAAAAATAACTGTTTTAATTTATTCCCTTACCTAGTCTTGAAAAGAAACCCCCTAATTTCACTTGTCCTGCACCCGCAGGGTTCCCCATTCAACACCCTGAATTCAACAATTTTCAGAACTCAACTTCAGTATTTTCGCGTGAATATCATTTTCTATAACTATAAAAAGACCAAATTTGGCATAAAAAACCTTACCTCAAATCAAGGATGAATTTCAACTCGCTTTTACCAACGATCTGCTCCAGCATATTTGGAGAGAACTTCCCCAAGAGTGTCATGGTGGCCTTAGATCGTCGATCCGGTGAACGACGGAACCAAAATCGAAAGGACGAGAGAGAGAAATCGTAGACAGGAGAGAGAGAGAGAGAGAGAGAGTGAATTTCCTGATTTTTCTGCATTTAAAACCGAGTTTCACACTATTTATACTAGGGGCTTCATTGATGAGCCACATCACCTCGTTGACGAGGTAAATAGGCAATTCATCGATGAACTCTCCCCTTTGTTGACGAAATTCAGAGTCGCCCGAAAATCCTTTCAGTATCTTCCCATTGACGAAATTCACCTTCATCGACGAGTTCATAATGCAATGTCATCGAAAAAGCCTGCTATACCCCCCTTTCCTTATTTCCATTTTTTCACTCTCTTAATTAATATTTAAATATCATTATTCTTCGAGTCATTACATTCTCTCCTCCTTATAAAATTTCATCCTTGAAATTTACTATTTATATATCTCATTATCCCTTAAAGACAAAACGGTCTACTTATTTTATTACTTACCCTCACTTATGCGGAGAAATACCGTGGTTACATTCCAAGCCTGGGAGATTACATAAATCAAAAGAAAATTCCCCCAAAACTAAAATACCACTTACTAACTAAAGTATTACATGTACTTGCGAAAGAAACATTACATATTTACTCACATTTCTTAATCACATCTGGACTTTTAGGAATAATTTCGGGTATTTCGGTCTAATCTATTCCTTGAGCTCCCAAGAAGCCTCTTCTACTGTGTGATTCCTCCATAGAACCTTTGCCAGAGGAATCTTCATATTACGTAGTTCCTATTCTCTTCTATCCAGAATGTGCACGGGTACCTCCTCATGGACTAGTGAATCACTGAGTTCTAACTCACCATAACTAATAATATGAGAAGGATTTAGGATGTATTTCCTTAACATAGATATGTGAAATACGTCATGCGTCCTGGATAGTGTAGGTGGCAAAGCTAGCCTATAGGCAACCGACTCTATTTTTTCTAAAATCTCAAATGGACCGATAAACGTAGGGCTAAGTTTACCCTTTCTTCCAAATCCCGTAACTCCTTTTAACGGAGCTATCTTCAGAAATACATGATCACCAATATCAAATTCTAGATTCCTGCTGCGATTATCGGCATAACTCTTCTGTCGGCTCTGAGCTACACTGATTCTATCCCTGATGAGCTGAAGCTAATCGTATGCCCGCTGTACAAGCTTTGGCCCCATAACTCGCCGCTCACTCATCTCGTCCCAATATAACAGAGAACGGCATTTTCTACCGTATAGAGCTTCAAATGGTGCCATGCCGATGCCGAACTTGTAACTGTTATTATACACAAACTCTACCAGCGGCATGAACTGAGTCCAACTACCCTCAAAATCCAATATGCACGCTCGGAGCATATCTTCTAGTATCTATATCGTCCTCTCAGTCTGCCCATCCGACTGAAGATGGAATGTTGTGTTAAACGATAGCTGAGACCCTAAAGCTTCCAGTAAGCTTCTCCAGAACCGTGACATGAAACGCTGGTCTCGATCTAACACTATGGACACAGGCACTCCGTGAGAATGAACTATCTCCTGAACATAAATCTCTGCTAAACAGCTAAGGGAATAGCTGATCTTGATAGGGAGGAAATGGATAGTCTTAGTCAATCGGTTTACTATCACCCAAATCGCATTTTGGCCATGTGATGTCAATAGTAGCCCTGAGACAAAATCCATGGAAATATGATCCCACTTCCACTCTGGGATAAATAGCGGCTGCAACTGACCCGTTGGCCTTTAGTGCTCAGCTTTTACCTATTGGCATGTCAAGCACTAGGCTACATAGTCGACAATCTCTCTCTTCATTCCACTCCACCAATAAAACTCTCGTAGATCCTTATACATTTTCGTACTGCCAGGATGAACTGTATACAAGGATCTGTGAGCCTCCTCCAAAATAGTCTTCCTAATCCCAGCATTAGCAGGAACACACAGTCTAGAATAGAACCGTAAAGCCTTGTCATCTAAAATACAGAATTCCTCTCCGATACCAGTCTGCACTCTATCCATCACCTCTGCTAATTCTGGATCTTCCTTCTGAGCAGCTTTAATTCTTTCCTGCAGAGTAGGTTGTACCACTAGGCTGGCGATACATACTGAAAGATTACTCTCAACCAAATCTATGCTGAGTCTCTCCAGATCCATCATGATTGGATACCAAATCTCCATAGCCGTAAACACCAATTCCCTAGACATCCTACTCAGTGCATGAGCTACCACGTTTGCTTTCCCTGGGTGGTACTTGATAGTACAATCAAAATCTTTAATTAACTCTAAATGCATACGCCCCCACCCTGTCATGCTGCATCAATACACATCCAAGTTCCTTTAAAGACGCATCACTGTAAATGACATAATTCTCACCCCCTGATGGGATAATTAGTACTGGTGTTGTGACTAGCCTCTTCTTCAATTCCTGAAGACTCTATTTGCAACTATCGTCCCATTCAAATCTGGCATTTTTCCTAGTCAATTGTGTCAGAGGCCCTGATAAAGTTGAGAATCCTTCAACGAAATGATGGTAATAACCAGCTAACCCCAAGAAACTCCTGATCTCCTGGGCGTTCCTCGGCTTAGCCCAATTTACTACCACCTCAATCTAATCGAAATCCACAGAAATTCTGTCTCCTGAGATAACATGCCCCAAAAACACAACTTTCTTGAGCCAAAAGTCACATTTACTGAACTTGGCATACAATTTCTTTTCCCCGAGGATCTGCAAAACCTGCCTCAAATGTACCTTATACTCCTCATAACTCTTCGAATAGACCAGTACATCATCAAAAAAAGAACAATAAACTGATCTAAATATGGGTGGAAGATCCTATTCATCAAATCCACAAATATCGTAGGAGCATTCGTCAAACCAAATGGCATAACAAGGAACTCGTAATGCTCATACTTGGTCCTGAAAGCCGTCTTCGATACATCTTCTGCTCTTACCTTTACTTGATGGTAACCTGACCTAAGGTTGATTTTAGAATATACCCATGTACCCTGGAGATGGTCAAACAAATTATCAATACAAGGTAGAGGATACTTGTTCTTGATTGCCACTTTATTAATCTCCCTGTAATCTATGCACATTCTCATAGACACGCCCTTCTTTTTCACGAACACTACTGGAGCTCCCCATGGGGATACACTAGCTCGTATGAAACCCTTATCAAGTAAATCCTACAACTGATTTTTCATTTTCTGCCAACTCTACCGGAACCATTTGATATGGTACTTTAGAGATCGGCGCTGTACCTGGAATTAGATTAATGGGAAAATCTACCTCACGATTAGGTGGTAAACCTAACAATTCATCTAGAAACACATCAATAAATTCTTTCACTACTGGTGTGTTAGTAAGCTTCAATTCATTCTCCAAAATTTCTTTTACAAAGGCTACAAATCCCTGACAACCACTCAAGACGAGTCTCCTCGCCTGAACAGTTGAGACCATCTGAGGTAGAGACTGCACTCGTGACCCTGTAAATATGAATTTTGGTTTTCCTAGAGGTCGGAATATCACCTCTCTTGCACGATAGTTTATACTAGTAAAATTAGCTACTAGCCAATCCATGCTGAAAATGATATCAAACTTATGCATGTTTAGCACCACCAAATCAGCAGATAGAATTCTCCCTTGAACATTAATTGGACAATCACGAAGTATCCTACTACATCTCACCATTGACCTGGTCGGTGTAGCCACTACTAATTCAACATCTAGTGATTGTGTTTTGGCCCCACACAATTTAACACACCCCATAGATACAAATGAGTGTGTGGCCCCTGAGTCAAATAATGTAATAACTTTAAATGAAAACATATTAATCATACCTGTTACCACGTTGCCGGCTATCTTAGCATCTCCCAGCGTCAGAGCAAAAACCCTAGCTGGGGCCATATTCTGCTACTGGCCTCCACGTGGCGCCTGGTAGCCTTCTTAAGCAGGTCTAGGAGCAAGAGTAGCGCCAATCTGAGCCTGACAGTCCCTTATCATATGCCCTGACTCCCCACACCGGTAGTAGTACCTCGCCCGGCACGACACTCCCCCAAGTGTTTCTTCCCGCAAGTCGGGCAAGCTGGAGATAGCTGCACACTCAAAAAACCGCGATTCCCTGTCTCTTGCCTCTGATCCCTGTAGTAACCACCTCTCTACCACGAACCATGGCCAACTCCCTTCTGGGAACCAGAAGGTGTGGATCTCTTCTTTTGCCTCTGCTCCTTAGCCTCTAACCACTCCCCAACCTCTGCTATAGTGGTCCTATCCATCAACTCAGTAAAATACTGTAACTTCAATATCGACACCTACTTATGTATTTCTCTCCTCAGGCCTCTCTCAAACTACCGTACCTTCTTTGCTTCATCTGGTATGATATACGGGACGAAGCGAGACAATTCGATGAACTTCGCTGTGTATTGCTGTACGGTCTGCTGTCCCTGCTTCATATTTAGGAACTCCACTATCTTAGCTTCCCTAAACGAGGTCAAAAAATACATATCAAAGAATATCTCCTTAAACCGCTCCTATGTCATCTCCATAGGTACTGTTCTCTGCTGCTCTAAGAGTTTCACCGCCGACCATCATCTCTCGGCCTTTTCAATCTGTCTGTAGGTAGCAAATAGCACCCTCTGCTCCTCTGGACACTGCAGCACAGCAAATATTTTCTCAATCTCCTGCACCTAGTTTTCAGCGACTGCAGGATATGTTCCTCTTGAGAAAGCCGGAGGATTCATCTTAATGAATTTCTCGATCGAACTACCGTGGCCTGCTAACGGATCACCCTCTTCCCTCGAACTCCTGGCAATTTTGGTCATAACCTGCTATGCCACACTGGGTAAAAGTTCATCTGAATCACTGCCTGCAGCGCCTGAGAGTCCAGAACCCTCATTTCCACTAGCATGGGCACTACTGCCACCAAAGTCCATCTTGAAAAACAAATAACTTAAGTTAGAACCCCCTTCGCTATACATTTCACCCAACTAATATAATGTATACTCCTAATTAATTCATCTCTCATGATCTTAATTCAAGGTTCAATCCTACAACCTAGATACTCAACCCAAAGATAGTTTACCATGACTTTCCTGAAATCATCACCCTAGGAAAATCACACAAACCACCACAGAAGTGCTATATCTAGACTACAAAACCAGACCTCAAATTCCCTTATCCTATATTTTGGTATTATTACTGCTGCATTCTAGAGTTTACAGAACCTAGTATCCTAGGCTATGATACCAAACTATAACGTCCTGCCTAATTTATCATATAATAATACAAATTTAATAAATAAGCCAACCCGAACCCATGGGTAACGGGGACACCTGTCATTGACAACAGAACCTAGGCAACAGTAAATATAAGACATCATCATCATAACCACAAAAGATATAATACCAGAGTTAACTATAATCCATAAATGTGGTGTTTATATACATCTCCCAAAATACAAAACATATATGCATATCTAGGAACCCAAAACTCAAATCTACTGTTCCTAGACAAAACTTACCCTCCTGATAGGGTAGTAACACACTAACTCAACGGCGGCCTCGATCCGCCGGTCTTTCTGAGTTTCCTAAAAATCATTTATTGTTCGGGGGTGAGACACTTCTTAGTAAAGGAAAATAAACTAAATACAGTTGCGTGACAACATGAACATTTAATGCAATTATACCTATACTATACATTTCATATACCTAAAACATTAATCATAACATACTGAATAATCATATACTTTCGTATTTTATAGTAAATCATATAGTTCATAAAATGTCTGATATAACTGATAATACTGAAAACATACCCAGGACGAATAGCTAGCTGGTGTCATGTATTACTCCCCATGACGGGTTGTGCATCTCGAAGGCAGGACCCGGCAATGGCTGGCCGACCACTGCCGAGTCAAAAAAAAGGTCTGTAAGTACAATGGGCTAGCCACACCCTAGTCCGGATTGCCAATAGGACGTCTACAACTCTACACTGAAAGCCACATCGACTATTCATCTCCCACCCCCTCGTGGGACGGCTAGCACAAATCTGAACATAGATATCTGTTCTATATAGCTACGGTACCGTGCTCCTGAACTAAACTAAACTAACATTCGTGTTCTGATAACATATAGTACATGATAATATAGCATTTAACATAAATGGATTGATAGCATTTCTATACTTTTATAAATACGGCATTGCACTAAACATTTCATAAATACGGCCTCGCGCCGAACATTTCGTAAATACAGCCTTGCGCCGAATATTTCATAAACACGGCCTTGCGCGGAAAAAATATAACATACATGGCCTTACGCCGAAAATCTCATACATATCATTTTGAGTAAATAAGTCTTTTATCATGTACTTCAAAATCATCATATATTGCATTATTTTATAATTCGTGAAAACATGCTTATTCGTAAAATTGCCATAATAGAATACGTATCATGTAAAAATAATATTCATGCCACACAATGCTGTGTAAAATCATACTTTTCATTCTGAAATTACATTTCCTATATAACAGCAATATTTTCCCAAATATGCATTTTCTCAATAATATTCAAATATAAAACATGCTTTCCTGAAAATTTATTTGCTGATAAATAATACTAATTTGCATGGAAAAATAACTGTTTTAGTTTATTCCCTTACCTGGTACTAAAAAGAAACCCCCTAATTTCACTTGTCCTGCACCTGCAGGGTTCCCCATTCAACACACTGAATTTAACAACTTCCAGAACTAAACTTCAGTATTTTCGCGTGAATATCATTTTCTATAACTATGAAAAGACCAAATTTGGCATAAAAAGTCTTACCTCAAATCAGGGATGAATTTCAACTTGCTTCCACCAACGATCCGCTCTGGCAGATTTGGAGAGAATTTCCCCAGAAGCATCGTGGTGGCCTCAGATTGTTGATCCGGAAAAAGACGGAGCCGAAATCGAAGAGAGGGGAGAGAGAAGCCGTAGGGAGGAGAGAGAGAGAGAGAGAGAGAGAGAGAGAGAGAGAGAGAGAGAGAGAGAGAGAGAGAGTGAATTTCTTGATTTTTCTACGTTTAGAACCGAGTTTGACACTATTTATACTAGGGTTTTCGTCGATGAGCCACGTCACCTCGTCGACAGGGTTAATAGGCAATTCGTCGACAAAATTCAGTGCCCCCCTTTCCCTGTTTCCATTTTCCACTCTCTTAATTATTATTTAAATACCATTATTTTTCAGGTCATTACACCATGTAGTGGTGCTTACATATCCTGCTCAGGGGTAGGTCAACCCCCTCCTCCAATTTGCCAAATGCTTGGCCTCCAAAGGGCTAAAGGCCACTTTTGCCACCACCCATTACACCGTCAACTCCCTCCGTTCAAACACCATATGCATCGAAGCCATCTCAGATGGTTTTGATCAAGGCAGCTTCAAGCATGCTCCTAGGGCAGATGACTACTTGGAGTCACTCAAAACTGCTGGCTCAAAAACTCTAGTAGAGCTCATATTGAACTTCAAAGACTTGGCCTCTCTTGTTGACTACCTCGTATATGATTTGCAACTTCCATGGGGCCTTGATGTGGCTAAGAAACCGTGCATTCGTGTAGCTTCTTTCTTTACCAACTTAGTTGTTTTTTCCTACATGCTCTGGCATGTTCACGGTGGTGCCTTGACCATGTCTATGAATCCAAAAGCCCTGCCAGTGTCACTATTCGGCCTTCCTCTGCTTGGCTTTTCTGAATTTTCAACTTCTCTTGTGAACCCTTCACACCTGTCTGCTTATCTTGTACCCTTGATTGAATAGATTTCCACTTTGGATCAACACGAGTGGGCGTTTGCAAACACATTCGAAGAGATAAAGAGCGAGGTAACTAATAGTTTTTCCTTTTATGCCTTAAGATTTTATTTCTCAATTGAAAGCCACTAGTTATAGTTAAGATCAATTCTATTTTAAGAACATAACATAGACTGGAAGTAAACTAAGCAACAAACAAAAATATCGGGTGTTAATTGAAATGGAAAATGACACACTAATAGAAATGGGTTATTGAGCCATTAGAAGAGGAATAATCAAAATCAAGGGATTAATTGAGCAAGTGGGAAATAAAAGGAGGTGAAGAGGGCTAAAAAAATCCTGGGGGGGGGGGGTTGCAGTAAATTAGATATGATTTCAATTGAATAGGAAATTTCACCGATAGTTTGTTCAAAATAGCCAAGAATTCATGGATTGTGGTATTGAATTGTATGCGGTGAATTTGGATCATATATGATTTATCAAAGAGGCCTAACTCAAAAAAATTCAAAGAATGTTATAAGCCAAATTGTACTAGTTTCACAATATGTGACAATTTTTTATTACATAATTATTCAACACTCTTTTTGCATCTTGCCATTTCTATTTAAAAGCTAGCGAAGGCTATGTCAGGATTTTGGCGGGTGGTGATGGTCGGTCCAATGTTTTCATCAACCTACCTAGATCAACAAATCGAGGGACATACATGTTACAGGGCCGACCTCTGGAAGTCAACTTATAATCAGTGCTTGAGATGGCTGAGACAAAGTCCCCTAATTCGGTGATTTATTTGTCATTTGGGAGCATGGAAGAAGTTGTTGAAAAATAGGTTGAAGAAGTTGCCTGGGGATGGAAAGCAAGCAATAAAAACTTCTTATAGGCGCTGAAGGAATCTGAACATGGCAAGTTGCCTGTGAATTTGTGGGCTTAATAGGTGAGATGTGGTTAGTTGTGACATGGTGTGTTCAACTGAAGGTGTTAGCCCATCAAGCTGTGTGTTGTTTCATAACGCATTGTGGCTGGAACTCAACACTAGAGGGGTTAAGCCTAGGCGTCCCGATGGTGGGGATGAAGCGGGTTGACCAGCCAACTAATGCCAAATTTGTGGAGGCGTGGCATATGAGAATGAGAGCTAAACATGATGAAAAGGAATTGTGAGTAGGGAGGAACTAGAGATGTGTATACGGGAAGTTATGGATGATGAAAGAGGTGAAGACATCAAAAGGAATGCTTGTAATTGGAGAGAGTTGGTGTTGTGATTATCGAATGTAGGATGCACATCGAAATAAGTAAAACAAAACAAGTAAATGAAACATAACCACAAAAATAAGAAAAAACAAGAATCAACACAAGGATTAACGTGGTTCAACAAAGCCTACATCCACGGAAGCAATCCACACAAGACTAAGAAATTACTAAGTACACAATAAACTTCACAATGATCTCTCTCTCTCTGTCAAAATATGCCTAGAAGAACATAAGTAACAGTCTCTCAGAGGTTTCCCTCCAAATTACTAACCACCCCAATGTTCCAATTCAAAATTCAAATTTTTTCTCACAACCCAGATACACTCGTCGACGAGAATAGGGCACTCGTTGATAAGTCAGAGAAGGACACTCATCGAGTAGTTAGCCCACTCATCGACGAGTCTTTAAATCTACTCTTTGCATCTTAGAATCTTTGAATTTTCCTTGCTCTCGAGATTTACTCATTGACGAGTACAGAGCACTTGTCGATGAGTCACTGCTGTTGTATTCAATAACTCATCCATATGCTTTTCTTCCTTTGTTTGTGAATCTCACCAAGTATAAGAGCTACACACAAATATAACAATAGGAAAACCTCGAAAAACATATCTAACTGCTCCACCTTGAACCTAGAACCCTTGGTTGGGTTTGTCTCCCTTCTATCACATGGATACATGGAGTAAGTTCAAGCAATGCTTGAACTTTTCAGTGGTGACCGACTTTGTCAAAATATCCGCTACATTTTTAGACTTATGAACCTTCTCCAATACAAGCTCACCCAAAGTAATCAATTCCCAAACCTGATGGAATCTCATATCAATATGCTTGGTTCTTGTAAAAACTCGAACCGTGATATATGAGTTTAAATAAATAAGAGAGGCCAAAATTGGGAATTTGGCAGATTTCATTGACGAAAATAGGATTCATCGACAAAGTCCATATATTTCTCGTTGACGAAGTTTAGAGGCTCGTTGACAAGGAGAATCCGAGAGGGTTCGAAAAGCCGGAGATCCCAGACTCGTCGACAAGAACACCATTTTGTCCACGAGAAGACTATAGAGCCTTGTCGATGAGGACGCAATTCGTCAACGAGAAGTGGCTTGGTCAAAGGGCTATAAATTGAAGTTTGATTATTTCCAAGCTAAGAAAACTCAAATATCTTCTCTCTCTCTCTCTAGAACTCTCCCTACTCTCTATCTCTCTAGATTTCTTCGTCGTTCATTGTGAGAATCATAAATCTGAAGTTACCATGAGGATCGTGGAAGGATTCTCTACAAGTTCTATAGATCAAAATCCCGTTTAGGAGATTTTTAGGTTTTAGCTTAAAATCGAGGTAAGGCTTGGTTTTCAATTCTGATCCAATAGTTTAGTAGAGAACAATGTTGTGAGTTTTTTTTATACTGTTGATTGTAGGTTTGGGGACTCAGTTCGCTATTTAGGGGTCTTGGAGTTCGGGATTTGCTATTTGGAGAAAAAGTAAAGGGAATTGTGTTTATATCAATTATTTTTGAAATCAGACTCGATAGAACTGTAGTTCACGATCCTGTGTGTGTTTTGGCTACTCATTTGGGGGGATCTAATGGGGAAAACTATGGGTTTTTCATGATTACAGTTTTGGGAAAAAGGGGGGGGGGGGGGGGCGATGGGCTGCATCCCTGGCTTTGTTGAAAACCGAACGTATATGTTGATTTATACTGTGTTATAGGGATAACCGTGCCTTGACTTGTTAAAACTGTATGGGTTTGGAAAATCGTGATTTTAGATTACCAAATGGGTGTGGTTTGTTTTGTTATATGAGCATGCATGTGTGTGATTGGTTTAAATGCTAGTAGAAACATGGTTCCGAATTGTTCCAGGTACTTAAAGGGTTCGACTCTATATCTGAGGGCATATGAAATCACTGGCCATAGATTGGCAAAGTGTCCAGCTCTATATCCGAGGGCGTGAGCCTATTCTGGTAGATCAGGCCAAAGGGTGTGGATCCACCAGTTAGCGCTGGTATGATGCCATGGGAGTCAGGGACTAGCCATGTGCCAGTGGCGCTGTGTTCGTAGGTTGGCTATGGGCCAACGTCGTATGTCATGGGCTGAGTTCGGGCCGAAGGGTGTGATGACATCGGGTGTGCTGATCATGGGCATGCGTGTGCGTGTATGCACTGGGTAAAATTAGTACTGGACTACATTTAGCTGCGTGTATGTTGCATCATGATAACACTCAAATGCCACATAGAGATATAACCTATAATCTTCCTTACTGAGAGGTATCTCACCCCTATTGTACGTACATTTTCTTTTATAGGTCATTCGAGTAATCGGAACTAGCGTCCTTGTGTCAGGAGCGTAGTGGTCGGTGTACTGCAGGTAGCGCTTGGGTAAGTGCTAGGATTTGTATTTTGTGGGTTGCCGTTTTTAGATATGTTGGGCACCTACTTGTACGTTATTGATGGAACGTTGATTCTGTCCATGTGTAGACTCTAGTATGGTACTATATGTATATAATATAACCTTTTTCTGCTGCATATATCCTGTTATGTTTGGATGTGTATAGGGTGCCTGAGAACCCCACGGGGTCGGACCCTCATCTATTGTCCTCTATCTTTGGATGTTTTGTATGATACAAGGACTGGTTGGTTTACATTTTCACCCCTGGATTCCATTTTTAGGTTTGGGGCGTGACAGTTCTAGTGTGGTACACTTGATTCTTCACTAAATAAATAGCACTTTGACTGTCACAACACAGCACAACCTTGTCTTGTTGTATGCCCAGCTCTTTGACCAAACCAATAAACCTTAAGGCTTCCTTTGCAGTTTCAGCAACTGCCATATACTCAGCTTCAGTTGTGGACAATGCCACCAGAGATTGAACTAGGGATCTCCAACATATAGGTCCTCTTACAAGGGTAAAAACATAACCCATTGTAGACCTTGTGTCATTCATATCCCTTGTATAATCAGCATTGACAAACCCTATAACTGAAGATCCATAACCTTGTTTCTTGCCGAATATGATGCCATATCTCGGTTTACCCTATACGTATCAGAAGATCCCCTTGACGATTTCCCAATGCTGTCTTCCTGGATTAGAGAGAAGCTTACTCACAGCATTCACGACATTTGCCAAGTCTGGCCTCATACACACCATGGCATACATTAATCTCCCCACAGTGCTAGCATAGGGAACCTTTGACATGTCTCAGATATCCTCATCCATACTTGGGCTATTTTTAGTAGACAACTTAAAATGACTCTCTAGAGGTGTACACACTGGTTTTGCATAGGCTATGCTAAACCTTTTCAACACCTTCTTCACATAACTGCTCTGAGAGGACCATTACCTCCCTGCAATTCTGTCCCAGTGAATCTCCATCCCAAGTATTTTCTTGGCTAAACCAAGATCCTTCATGTCAAACTCCTTATACAATAGTTCCTTTAACTGATTCACCTCAGTTAAATCTTTTGCAGCTATCAACATGTCATCGACGTACAACAACAAGAAAATAAGAGAACCATTATCAAGCTTGTTCACATATATGCAGCAGTCATACTCAAACCTTTTGTAGCCAATCTTGATCATATAAGAATCAAATCTTTTATACCATTTCCTTGGAGACTATTTTAACCTATAAAGAGATTCTTCAGCTTGGAAACTAAGTTTTCTCTCCCTAGTTCATTGAATCCCTCTAGGTGCACCATATAAATATGTTCCTTCAAGTCATCGTGAAGAAATGCTGTCTTCAGATTAGGCCGAAGGGTGTAGATCCACCAGTTTGCGCCGGTACGATGCCATGGGAGTTAAGGACTAGCCATGTGCCAGTGGCACTGTGTTTGCGGGTTGGCTATGGGCCAATGCCGTATGTTGCGAGCCAGCTTTGGGCCGAAGGGTGTGACAACACTGGGTGTGTTGATCATGGGCGTGCGTATGCGTGTATGTACTGGGTAAAATTAGCACTGGACGACATTTAGCTACGTGTATGTTGCATCATGATAACACTCAAATGTCACACACCGATATAACCTGTATTCTTCCTTACTGAGAGGTGTCTCACCCCTACTGTATGTTCATTTTCTTTTACAGGTCCTTCGAGTAACCAAAACTAGTGTCCTTGTGTTTGGAGCGTAGTGGCCGGTGTATTGCGGGTAGCACTTGGGTAAGTGCTAGGACTTGTATTTTGTGGATTGCCTTTTTGAGCTATGTTGGGCACCGATTTGTACGTTATTGATGGAACCTTGATTCTGTCCATGTGTAGACTCTAGTATGGTACTGTATGTATATAGTATGCCCTTTTTCCGCTGCGTACCTTTTATGTTTGGATGTGTATAGGGTGCTTGGGAACCCCACGGGGTCGGACCCTCATCTATTATCCTTTATCTTTGGATGTTTTGTATGATACAGGGACTTGTTGGCTTACATTTTCACCCCTATATTCCATTTCCGGGTTCGGGGCGTGACAGCTTGGTATCAGACCTAGGTTATTGGGTCTTGTAAACTTGGTTAGGCTTAGCTATGAGTACATACCAGAGTATAGGATGTTGGATATGGGTAAAGTTGGTTAAGGGTTGTTCGGTTGCTAGACCGGATTTGTCGAAGGTATTCCGTGTTTTTCCTAGGATGATGATTCCAGTAAAAGCAAGGCAGATCATTGATGACTTTCGTGTTGGTGCGATAGGACAAACATAGACCTGGTAAGGAGTAGTTAACACAATTAGTATAGATAATTGTGTTAACTGTATATGTTTTAGGGATACTGATAGATTCCTGTTGTGTTGCAGAATGAAGCCCAAGGATAATTACCTGGGAAGTGGCTTCGAGGAGACTACGAGTGATGAGTCCCCTTCAGTACCTCGAGGTTTGATAAGACAGGTGTTATGGGAGATCGGGCAGAGTGTGAGGAAACATGAGCGCTCTCCTACTACTACAGGGTGCACCATTGAGAGGTTCACATGCATGCATCCTTCGACGTTCTCTGGAGGATCTGACCCAACGATGGCAGAGGATTGGGTGGAGAAGACTGAGAGGATTCTGGAAGTCCTGCACTCCACGGATAGGCAGCGAGTCCTCTATGCTACCTTCCAGCTATCTGGGGAGGCAGGTCGATGGTGGACTATGATGAGTCTGCTAGAGAAGCAGAGAGCCGAATCTAAGGAGATGACATGGAGCTGTTTCAAGGAGGTATTCTTTGACAGATACTTGCTGGCTTCTGTACGTGATGCAAAGGCGGATGAGTTTTCTGCTCTGACTTAGGGAAGTTTGACGGTACAGGGATATGCGGCTCGGTACATAGAGCTATCCTGGTTTGCACCGTGTTTGATCTCGAGAAAGTATGAGAAGACTCGGAGGTTCGAGAAGGACTTGAGGAAGGATATCCGAAGACTAGTGGGTATGCTTCAGATTCGCGAGTTCTCGGTGTTGGTGGATAAAGCCACGGTGATTGAGACCGGTATCCAAGAGGATGAGGTGGATTAGGAATCGAGGAAGAAGACAGTACCTTCTGGTTCTCAGTCAGGATCTTGTCAGGAATCGTGGAAAAAGAGGAACAAGGGCTTGGGTTATCACCAGAATACCGAGTGCTAGGATTCTCAGGGGAGCCAAATTAGTGGTCGTTGTATCAGATGCCACAGACGGCACTAGGGTGAGTGCCGATCATTTGGGGGTAATTGTTACAATTGTGGCCAGCCCGGTCACATGTTTCGAAATTGTCATGCACTGAAGCGAGACTGCATCTAGTGTGAACAAAGGGAGCAATCAGATACCTCAGGGAATTGTTTAGACAAATACAACTCCGGCCAGAGTATATTCTTTTAATCCAGTGGATGAAGAGCATGCAGGGAACCTAGTGACAGGTACCTTATTATTGCTTTCAAATAAGGCTTCTGTTTTTTTTTTTATTTGGGTGCAACCCATTCTTTTATATCCGTGAATTTTGTTGGACAGAGTGGGGTTGAGACTCGAGACATGAACGAGGTGTTATTTGTTACTACGCCATCTGGGAGTGTATCATTCTGTAGGAGGATCTTGGAAGACTGCCCAGTGGTAATTCAGGAGAAGCTGCTACCGGTGAATCTTGTAGTATATGACATGTTGGGGTTCGATATCATTCTGGGGATGGATATGGGTTTTCTCCAGTTATGGTGTGATTGACTGTTGTAGGAAGATGGTAGTGTTCAGACCTCCTGAGAAGTAGGAGTGCGGATTTGTAGGATTATGTGTGCGGTCGGCGCCACAGATTCTATCAGCACTACTGGCGAGGAAGTTACTTTTGGATGGGTGTCAGGGGTACCTAGCTTGTGTGAAGGAACCACTGCGGGAAGAGTTGAGACTTGAGAATATTCGGGTAGTCAGCGGGTTCCCAGACGTGTTTCCAGATGATTTACCTGGTTTACCTTTAGATCGTGAGGTGGAGTTCGCTATAGAATTGCTGCCTGGCAAGGCACTGATCTCTAAAACTCTGTACCGGATGGCTCCAGCTGAACTTCGAGAGTTAAAGGAGCAGTTGCAGGAATTATTGGACAGGGGTTTCATTCGACCTAGTGTTTCACCCTGGGGGAGCTCCAGTACTGTTTGTGAAGAAGAAATACGGGTCGATGCGAATGTGCATTGATTACCGTGAGATTAATAAGGTAACTGTGAAGAATCGCTATCCTCTACCTCATATCGATGATCTTTTTGACGAGTTGCAGGGGACGCGGGTATTTTCAAAGATCGACTTGTGGTCAGGATATCATCAGGTGAGGGTTAGAGCTGAGAATGTAGCAAAAACAGCTTTCCGAACCAGATATGGCCACTATGAGTTCTCAGTCATGCCTTTTGGGTTGACGAATGCTCCAGCAGTATTTATGAATCTTATGAACAGGGTTTTCCATGAGTACCTGGATTGGTTCGTGGTGGTATTCATTGACGATATTTTGGTATACTCAATGAGTTCGGATGAGCATGAGGACCATTTGAGGTTAGTATTACTAATTCTATGGGAGAAGAAGTTGTATGCTAAACTGAAGAAGTGTGAATTCTGGTTGAGTCAGATTGAATTCTTAGGCCGTGTGGTTACTGGTGATGGTATATCAGTTGATCCTAGCAAGATTGAAGCTGTGGTTGACTGGGAAAGGCTGAAAAGTGTGCAGGAGGTTTGGAGTTTTCTGGGACTGGTGGGTTATTATCGTCGATTTGTGGAAGGCTTTTCTAAACTGTCTGGGCCTCTGACTCGATTGACCAGGAAGGGAGTGCAGTTTGAGTGGACCAGTGATTGCGAGCGGTGTTTTCAGGAGTTGAAGCACCGACTTGTTACTACTCCAGTCTTGACCATTCCTTCGGGGGATGGTGGGTTTGTGATTTATAGCAACACGTCTCTAAAAGGTCTGGGATGTGTGCTTATGCAGCAAGGTAAGAAAGTAGCATATGCTTCTTGAAAATTGAAAGAGTACGAGAAGAATTATCCTATGCATGATTTAGAATTGGGCTGCTGTTGTATATGCACTGAAGATCTGGCGACATTATCTGTATGGTGTGCAATGTGAGATCTTCGCTGATCATAAGAGCCTCGGGTATTTCTTCACGCAGAAGGAGTTGAACATGAGGCAAAGGCGGTGGCTAGAGTTGATTAAGGACTACGATTGCACGATCAGTTATCACTCGAGGAAGGCTAATGTGGTAGCCGATGAGTTGAGTCAGAAGTCAGGATTTGCGGCTGTATCTGCAGTTGTAGCTCAGCAACACATCAGACAGGATCTGGAGAGTTCAGGAATAGAGTTGGTGTCTGGTGATCATCAGGCCTTCTTTGCTAGTTTGGTGGTCCAGCCGACTTTGTTTGAGCGTATTAAGGCCGCGTAGGCTGGTGATGCAGAGTTGGTAGAGGTTATGGAAAAGGTATAGCAAGGACTAGCTATAAAGTTTAACATGTTTGAGGGAGGTATGCTAAGGTTTGGGACCAGGTTGTGTGTTCCAAACGAAGACGAGATCAGGAGGACGATTCTGGAGGAAGCGCATTGTTCTTTGTATACAGTACATCCTATTAGTACAAAGATGTATCGAGACTTGCGTGAGACCTTCTGGTGGTCTGGTATGAAGAGGAAGATTGCTCAGTTCGTGGAGTAATGTCTGACATGTCAGTAGGTGAAAGCTGAACATTTGAGACTGGTAGGGCCGTTGCAGCCTTTTCCTATTCCGGTGTGGAAATGGGAGCATATTTCCATGAATTTTGTGACCGGATTGCTGCCAGCACTTCACGGGAAGAATGCTATTTAGGTGATCATGGATAGGTTGACGAAATCTACTTATTTCATACCGATGAAGGTTGGCTATCCTTTGAGTAAGCTAGTTGAAATGTACGTGCATGAGATTGTGAGAATACATAGAGTAACGGTGTCCATTGTATCAAATCGAGATCTGAGGTTTACTTCTCGATTCTGGAGAAGATTGCAAAAGGTATTGGGGACGAAGCTTACTTTCAGTACAATATTCCACCCCCATACTGATGGACAGTCAGAGAGGACGATACAGATCTTGGAAGATATGTTGCGAGCTTGTGTGTTGGACTTCGGTGGTAGCTGGATACAATTTATGCCACTCATAAAGTTCGCGTATAACAACAACTTCCAGGTTAGTATCAGGATGGCACCGTTTAAGGCTTTGTATGGTCGGAGGTGTTGATCTCCCTTGTATTGGGATTAGGTCGGTGAACATCAGGTGTTAGGACCTGAACTTGTGCAGCAGACGTTTGAGAAGGTAGGTTTAATTCGGGAGAGGATTAGATCGGCCCAGAGTCGGTAGAGGAGTTACGCAGATGTTCACCGCCGTGATTTAGAGTTCGAGATGGGGGGTAAGGTATTTCTGCGTATCGCTCTGATGAAAGGGGTGATGAGATTTGGGAGAAAAGGTAAGCTGAGCTCGAGGTATATCAGACCATTCGAGGTACTTGAGGGAGTGGGTCCAGTAGCCTACAAGATTGCACTACCCCCAACATTCTCGAGGGTCCACGATATGTTTCACGTATCCATGTTGAGAAGGTACGTGCTGGATCCATCACATGTTACCAGTTATGATAAGTTTTAAATACTTTAGCGCATGAGGAGATACCTATTTAGGTTTTAGACCATAAAGTTCAAAAGCTTCGTACTAAAGAGATACCGTTAGTGAAGGTATTGTAGTGAGACCATGAGGTTGAGGAAGCTTCTTAGGAACTGGAAATGAAAATATGCCGGAAGTATCCACAATTGTTTTGAACACTTGTATGTTATCCTACCTTGGGTTGGGATAGGTGGTTATTCATCGGGAGTGTGTGTATTGTGAACTCTTGAGACTGGTGTATATGTAACCACGGTATTCCTTCGCCATAAGTGAGGGTATGTATGTATATGTGTATGATGGGGCTGCACTGTAGTAGTCGCCGGTTTTCTTCCTAGTGTTGCATATGTGTATTCAGTTGTATGTGTGAGTTTGTGAATGAGAGATGGAAAATTTTGACGACGAAATTTTTGTAAGGAGAGGAGGATATAAGAACCCAAACCGTGATATATGGGTTTAAATAAATAAGAGAGGGGAAAATTGGGAATTTGGCAGATTTCATTGACGAAGCCAGGATTCGTCGACGAAGTCCACGTATCTATCATCGACGAAGTTCAGAGGCTCGTTAACGAGGAGAAGCCAAGGGGTTTTGAAAAACTAGAGATCCCAGACTCGTCGATGAGGACACCATTTCGTCGACGAGAAGACTCTAGAGCCTCGTAGACGAGGATGCAATTCATCAATGAGAAGTGGCCAGGTCAAAGGGTTATAAATTGAAATTTCATTACTTCCAAGCTAAGAAAACTCAAATATCTTCTCTCTCTCTCTCTAGAACTCTCCCTACTCTCTATCTCTCTAGATTTCTTAGCCATTCCTCGCGAGAATGGTAAATCTGAAGTTACCACGAGGATCATGGAAGGATTCTCTACAAGTTCTACGGATTGAAATCCCGTTTCAGAGATTTTTGGGTTTCGGCTTAAAATCGAGGTAAGGCTCGGTTTTCATTTTTGATCCAGTAGTTTAGTAGAGAATAATGTTGTGAGTGTCTTTTGTACTGTTGATTGTAGGTTTTGGGACTCGGTTCACTGTTTAGGGGCCTTGGAGTTCAGGATTTTCTATTTGGGGAAAAGGTAAGGGGAATTGTGTTTATATTGGTTATTTTTGAAATCGAACTCGGTAGAACTATGGTTCACGGTCCTGTGAGTGTTTTGGCTACTCATTTGGGGGGATCTAGCAAGGAAAACTATAGGTTTTTCATGATTACAGTTTTGGGAAAAAGGGAAAGGAGGGGGGGGGGGGGCGACGGGCTGCATCCTTGGTTTTGTTGAAAACCAAACGTATATGTTGATTTATACTGTGTTATAGGTATGGTCGTGCCTTAACTTGTTTAAACTATATGTGTTTGGAAAACTGTGAATTTAGATTACCAAATAGGTATGGTTTGTTTGGTTATATGAGCATGCATGTGTGTGATTGGTTTAAATGCTAGTAGGAATGCGGTTTCGAATTGTTCCAAGTACTAAGAGGGTTTAGCTCTATATCCAAGGGCATATGAAATCATTCGCCATAGATTGGAAGAGTGTCTAGCTCTATATCTGAGGGTGTGAGCCTATCCTGGTAGATCAGGCCGAAGGGTGTGGATCCACCAGTTAGCGCCGATACGATGCCATGGGAGTCGGGGACTAGCCATGTGCCGGTGGCGTCGTGTTTAATGGTTGGCTACTGGCCAACGCCGTATGTCGCGGGCTGGCTTCGGGCCGAAGGGTGTGACGACACTGAGTGTTTTGATCATGGGCGTGCATGTGCGTGTATGCACTGGGTAAAATTAGTACTGAATTGCATTTAACTGTGTGTATGTTGCATCATGATAACACTCAAATGCCACACACCGATATAACCTGTATTCTTCCTTACTGAGAGGTGTCTCACCCCTACTGTACGTACATTTTCTTTTACAGATCGTTCGAGTAATCGGAACTAGCGTCCTTGTGTCAGGAGCATAGTGGCCGGTGTACTGCGGGTAGCGCTTGGGTAAGTGCTAGGACTTGTATTTTGTGGGTTGCCGTTTTGAGATATGTTGGGCACCCATTTGTACGTTATTGATGGGACCTTGATTCTGTCCATGTGTAGACTCTGGTATGGTACTGTATGTATATAGTATGACCTTTTTCCGTTGCGTATATCCTGTTATGGTTAGATGTGTATACGGTGCTTAGGAACCCCATGGGGTCAGACCCTCATCTATTGTCCTATATCTTTGGGTGTTTTGTATAATACAAGGACTGGTTGGTTTACTTTTTTACCCCTGGATTCCATTTTTGGGTTTGAGGCGTGACAGTTCTAGTGTGGTACACTTGATTCTTCACTAAATAAATAGCACTTTGACTGTCACAACACAGCACAACGCTGTCTTGCTGTATGCCTAGCTCTTTAACCAATCCAGTAAGGCTTAAGGCTTCCTTTGTAGCTTTGGCAACTGCCATATACTCAGCTTCAGTTGTGGCCAATGCCACCAGAGATTGAACCATGGATCTCGAACATATAGCTCCTCTTACAAGGGTAAAAACATAACCCATTGTAGACCTTTTGTCATCCATATCCCTTGTATAATCAGCATCGACAAAACCCATAACTGAAGATCCATAACCTTGTTGCTTGCTGAACATGATTCCATATCTCAGTGTACCCTATACGTATCTAAAGATCCACTTGACGGTTTTGTTAGCCTTAGTGGCTACACCATCATTGTTTAATGTGTTTTGATGATATTAACCTATATGTTGTTCCTAGTGTTTTCCTATCTTTGCAGATCATGTTTAGTACAGGTACTCGTACATGAATTATTGGATTTAAGGCAAAGATCGGACCGAGTAGATGTCAAGAAGGAAAGATCAAATGGACACGTACTCGGAATGACCCAAGCACAACCAAAGAAAGCTTAATTGTAGAATTATTTGTAATAAGAGTTGTGTGAGGTAGTATGTTTTGTAACTCTTGCAAGTGTGTTTCTTGCATGATTTCTGAGTAAGAGTTGATCAAAGCACATGCATACTAGGACACATGAGTTTATAGCATTGCACTAAAGACATAAACACAAACTCACCTTTCATAACTTTCTAAGTTAAAACAAGAGTTTGTAAAATGAATCCTAAAACTCAAATATGTTTTCAAAGGGACAAGTTTTTAACATCCTAAATTAAGAACATTTTTATACTTAGTCTCGATTGTGTTAAAACAAGTTTAATGTCTTAAAGGTTCAAATAAAGTCGAGTATATTTACAAAAGGACATACTAAGCATATAAGATATCAAAATGGGTTTTCAAACGTGTTTTATTAATTAAAATATCTTATATTCAAAAGGAAACTCATTTGGACAAGATTTAATCTTCATTAGACTTAATATATTTCATATAATTTTGTCTAATAATGATTTGAGTCATTAAAACAATTTTTGACAAGGAAAAACAAAGTAATCGTCACTGCTGTAGTGCAGTCTTGAGTCCTGAACATCTTACGGTATTTTGGGCATAACTTTTTATAGAAAAGTCCAACTGGGACAAGCTTGGTGTCCTTGGAAATCTAAGAGAAAATTCCACAACTTTAATGTTGTTGACTTTTTTTGATTCAGGGACCTCGTCAATGAAATTCAAATTTCGTCGACAAATTTTGGGCAAAAGCGCTCCAACAGGCAGAAAACGGCTAGTTTGCCAAATAAAATATTTTTTCTTCCCCCCAACGGCTAGTTAACGGCTCCTAAGGTTTTTGTGCTATAAATACAAGCTATTAGACTTGTATTAATAAGGTTTTGAAGGTCTTTGATCATTGTTAGTAAAAAAACATCATTTTATACAAAACCTAGCACATTGCATATTAGTTCTTCATTACATGTGCTCATTCTCTCTTGCTCACTTATTATGTTTGATTCAATTCTTGAGAGAATAGTTTGAGGTTTGAGTTGTAAATCATATTTGCTCATTGTAAGGAGCATTCTTTGTAATCTTCCATCTTCTTGTGAAAGGTTCTTTGTGAACCAAGTTGTAAGGTTCTTTGTGAACCGAATCGGTAAAGGCTCTTTGGGAGCGGTAGGGATTTGTTCCCAAGTTTGTAAGGCTTGCTCTGTTGTGGAAGGAGCGATTATAGTAGATTGTAGAATCCTTCACTTGGTGCTAAGGCGTGGACGTAGGCTTGGTGCCGAACCACGTAAAAATACCGGTATTGTTCTTTCTCTCCCTTATACTCTTTACTTTATATCTTGTGCATGGTTTATATTTATATTACGGTATAATTTCTTGTATCTTGCCAAGAGTTTTAATTTTGTAGAAGACTACATATTTCGCAAAAAGAGTCTATTCACCCCCCCTTTAGACTATATACTCCGGGTTGGGACTTCCAACAGGTTTCCTAATGTTGTCTTCCTGGATCAGAGAGAAGCTTACTCACCACATTCACGGCATTTGCCAAGTCTGGCCTCATACACACCATGGCATACATTAATCTCTCCACAGCGCTAGCATAGGGAACCTTTGGCATGTCTCGGATATCCTCATCCATACTTGGGTTATTTGTAGTAGACAGCTTAAAATGACTCGCTAGAGGTGTACACATTGGTTTTGCATAGGCCATGCTAAACCTTTTCAACACCTTCTTCACATAACTGCTCTGAGATAACCATAACCTCCCTGCAATTCTATCCGCCGAATCTCCATCCCAAGTATTTTCTTGGCTAAACCAAAATCCTTCATGTCAAACTTCTTATACAATGGTTCCTTTAACTGATTCACCTCAGTTAAATCTTTTGTAGCTATCAACATGTCATCGACATACAATAACAAGAAAATAAGAGAACCATTATCAAACTTGTTCACATATATATACAGTAGTCATACTCAAACCTTTTGAAGCCAATCTTGATCATATAAGAATCAAATCTTTTACACCATTGCCTTGGAGACTGTTTTAACCCATAAAGAGATTTCTTCAGCTTGCAAACTAAGTTTTCTCTCCTTGGTTCATTGAATCCCTATGACTGCACCATATAAATATTTTCCTCCAAGTCGCCATGTAGAAATGCCATCTTCACATCCATTTGTTCCAAATGAAGATTATAATGGGCTTCCAACCCCAACACTATTCTAATCGAAGTGTGTTGGACCACAAGTGAAAAGATTTCATCATAGTCTATTCCATTCTTCTGTGAGTACCCTTTTGCCACTAACCGTCCCTTGAATTTTTCTCCTTCCTTTTCTTAAATTGCCTCATTCTTCCTAAATACCCATTTGAAGCCTATTGGTCTCTTCCCATCTGGAAGCTCCACCAATTCCCAAGTTTGATTTTTATTTAGTAATTCCATCTCTTCAATCATTGCACCCATCCATTTACCTTTCTCTTGGTCGTGCACTGCCTCTTGAAATGTAGTTGGATTGTTGCAATTGGTAAGAAAAGCATAAGACACTAACTCTTCAAAACCATACCTTAGTTATGGTTTGATAGTTTGTCTAGATCTCTACATAGGAAGATTGTCGACTTGCTGGTTTCCTGAGTTGGAGCTCCTTGCAACTATAGGACCATAATCATTGTCATTGCCTTGAGCTTCCAACTCCTTTGCCCCAGTTTTCTAACTTTTGTTTCTGTTCATCACAATCTTGAGTATGCTTCACCATAGCATTCTCATGAAAGACTATATCCCTACTAATCACCACCTTATTTGCCACTGGATCCTACAACTTGTATCCTTTCACACCCTTTTGATATCCCAAAAAGATGCAACGTCGAGATTTTGGGTCAAACTTCGATCTCTCCTCATTAGATACATGAACATAGGTTGGACATCCAAATACCTTCAATTCAGAGTAGTCTACTGCATTTTTTGTCTATACCTCTTCTGCCACTTTACCCTCTAGTGATGCCTTTGGTGATTGATTTATCAGAAAACAAGCCGTACTAACTGCCTTAGCCCAGAAGTTCTTTGGTAGCCCTGTATTAGCCTGAGATATCGAACTCTTTCAGTTGGAGTTCGGTTCATCCTTTTAGCCACATCGTTTTGCTAAGGTGTTCGGCGAACGGTAAAGTGTCTCTTAATGCCTTGCTGCTTACAAAACTCCATAAACCGAGAATCAGCGTAATCGGTCCCATTCTCTGACCTTAGACATTTGATTCTCCTCCCCGTGTAGTTTTCCACTTCAACTTTCCACAACTTGAACTTAGCAACCGTATCAAACTTATGCCGCATGAAGTATACCCATATTTTCAATGAGCAATTGTCAACAAAACTCACATAATACAAATGTCCACCTCTTGATGCTACTCTAACCGAGCCCTAAACATTAGAATGCACATAATCAAGAATACCTTTCGTCTTGTGAACAACTGACTTGAATTTTACCCTATTTTGTTTTCCAAGAACACAAATCTTGCAAAAGTCCAGATGACATGATTTTATATCTTTCAAGAGTTTCCTCTTGTGTAGTTCCTTCATACCATGTAACCCCATATGCGCAAGACGCATATGCCACAAGACGGTCTCATTAGATTCAGCATCTACAGCTACAGCTCCACCTACAACAGTAGTTCCCTATAATGTGTCGATATTCCCATCTAACTTTTGCCCTTTCATTGCCGTCAGATTTCCTTTCCATAGTTTCATAACCCCACTTTCGGGCTTGTAATTGAAACCATTACAATCCAAGGTGCCAAGTGATCTCAAACTCTTTCTTAACTTCGGTATATTTCTTACATTGCTTAAGGTTCTCGCAGCACCATCAAACATTTTTTTATCTTAACATTTCCTATGCCAATGATCTTATAAGAAACATCTTACCTGCAAGAACTGAACCTAATTCACTAACCTGTAGGTGTTGAACCCCTCATTTTTTGTAGTCATATGGTAAGAACATGCCAAGTCAAGAATCCATGAGTCCGTAAAGTTATTTGATCCTGACGAAACTGAAAGTACATCACCATCACTGCAAACTGAACCTCCTTCTTGAACCATATTCGTTGATTTCAAAATTCCTTCATGCTTTTTAGCATTTCCTTTCTTCCAATCCGGACACTCTGATTTAACATGCCCCTTTTTACCACATTTATAACACAAGATATCCTTTCTCTTATTGGATTGAGTACGAGATTTCTATCTTGACCCATATTTAAACTTTCTTTTACCACGCTCATTGTTGCCTTTCACCACAAGTCCTTCTCCTTCATCACATATTTTCAGCTTTTGATGAAAATTCAATAAGGCACTTGTCACCTCTTCTAAATCAAGAGTCTTTTTTCCCCACGTAAGAGTGGTAACTAGATTTTCCTAGGTCTGAGTTGATGGCAAGGAGTTTAGTAACATCAAATTCTTATCATCTTCATCAAATTTAACATCAACCCGCATCAAATCACTTATGATTTGATTAAAGGCATTGATACATTGATCTAAGTTTAAGTCTTCAACCATCTTAAAATAATAATTATAATAAAGATAATTATAATAAAATGAATTTTGGATGAGTAAAGTTAAACGAAAAGTCATTTCATTAAGCCCTAAATTTGCATCTATTAATATACACGACATATCATTTGCTTTTAACTATGGATAAGCATTATCATTTGTCCACCATCAGGGATATTCTGTTTTGAGAATGAGTTAAAGTGTTTACATGTGTGGTTTGATGCATGCAACTATATATATTCATATGCATGCCATTCACATTCATTTCAGTTATTCGTTTAGGGTTGAAAATTATTGTACGACACACTCTCTATATTTTTCCTCCCATTTATGCTAAGCGCCAGCTCTCCATTATGCTCTCCATTTGTATACTAATTTTTATTTTATGATTCTTAATTTGTAGGGTTTGCGGCTGTTATAATATCAGCACGATGTCATGCATGCACTACAGTCGTCTTAGAAGCAACTGTTGATTATTTCTTTGTAATTTTTATTGTTATTTGAACAGATGAAATTTATGTATTTTAATTTGAATTTGTATAATGCATTTGTACTTGAATTTTGAGTTTTTTTTGTTATCTGAACATATGTTATTTTTTTATTTTAATTGAATTTATATTTGAATTCGAAATTTTGAATAATTTATGAATTTTGTAGTAATTATGGTTTCAGGTTATGTATGCAAAAATGTAATTACAGATTTTTACATGAACTGATGATTACAAAAAATTAGTATTAATTTTTTTTTAATTTTAAATTATTAGTGAATGATTAAAATTCATTACTAATAGTAGGGTATTAGTGAAGGATTTAAATTCACTACTAATAGTAGGCTAGTGACGAATTTAAATTCTTCACTAATACTGCACTAGTAGTGACGGATTTTAATCTTTCACTAATACTACACTATTAGTGATGAATTTGTAATTCATCACTAATACCCTACTATTAGTGATGAATTTTAATCCTTCACTAATACCCCGCTATTAGTGACGAATTTGAGTAGAACCGATGTAGAATTTATGATGACGATATTAGGGTTTTAGTGATGGTTATAATCTGTCACTAATACTGTATTATTAGTGACGAATTTAAAATTCGTCACTAATAGTTAGTAGTAACGGCAGATATAACAACTAATTTAAAATCGTCACTAATACTTATAAATTCGTTACTAATAGTATTAGTGACAAATTTATAAGTATTAGTGACGGATTTGATCCTTCACTAATACCCTGATTTTTTGTAGTGACATGCCCCCTTTTACTACATTTATAATACTGAATATCCTTTTTCTTCTTGGATTGAGTACATGATTTCAGACTTGACCCACATTTAAACTTTCCTTTGCTACGCTCATTGTTACCTTTCACCACAAGTCCTTCTCCTTCATCACATATTTTTAACTTTTGATGAAAATTCAGTAAGACACTTGTCACCTTTTCTAAATCAAGAGTCTCTTTTCCCCATGTAAGAGTGATAACTAGATTTTCATAGATATGAGTAGATGGCAAGGAGTTTAGTAACATCAAAGTCTTATCATTTTCATCAAACTTAACATCAACCCGCATCAAATCACTTATGATTTGATTAAAGGCATTGACACGTTGATCTAAGTTTGAGTCTTCAACCATCTTAAGCTAATAAAGATGCTACTTAATAAAAATTTTATTATTGAGTGAACATGTACTAATTTTCTAACTTTCGCCATACAACTGCTGGAGAATCCTCCACCATCACACGATAGAGCACTTCGTTGGCCAAAAACAAGTGTATTGTAGAAGCGGCCTTTGCCTCCAATTCTTTCCAAGTTGCCTCATCCATTCCATCTGGTTAAGCGCCAAGTAGAGCCTTAGCCATTCCTTATTGCACAAGTATATCCTTAACTCTTCTTTGCCACAAACCAAAATTTTTGGTTCCATCGGATTTGACTTGGGAAAGTAGCAGGGACTGCAAATCAAGCGCACTAGCATGCATGAATCCCTATGCCTCAGTATTTAACTATAGATTAACAGCTTGGGATTCTATAATATAGCCTAGGCCATAGTGCCATTCAATGATGGGACTCCCATGTGGACTGACGCAGCATTGCCTTTCCTTTTGGGCAAAAAGATACAGTATTCCCCACAAGAGGCAGGCCATCATATGCCAACAATAATCCACTTCTGCATCATATTCATAAACTATTACCATCACATAATACATCTTTAAGGTATCAATTGCATTCATTAATTTTATGTTTGGGAAAAATTTAAATTTAAATTTGTGTGAATTTAGATAAAATATAATATAAAATAATATTAAATTTAAATTTAAATTCACTCAAATTTAAATTTAAATTTAAACCCAAAATTCATACTCTCAAATGTAGTGCAAATATTAAACTTATATTTTTCTTTTTCTTTAAAAAAAAAAAAATGAATAAGCCTCTCACAAAATGAATAGTCTTGTGATGACATGATATTAGTAGTTTTGTCCCCATGCTTGAAAAGTGTGATGGATGATTTTGGCTTGTTCTCTCACCAAATATAAGTTGTACCAATCAAAGAAAAAGGAAATGTAAAAAAGAGTAGGGTACATATTTTTAATAATTATATAACGTACACCTTAACAAAGCCATGAACACTTAGACCCCAAGATTAAGTGGAATAAACTTAACTATGACAAGATATTATCTACTTTTGACTTATTAGATCTTCTAATTTATTTTTTGAAATTTCTTTATAAATGAAGCATTTAAAAAGTTGAAAACTAATGTCCTTATTTGGCCAAAATTTGATTATACATGTGTGATGTTAGGTACCCTCATACTCGTTAATATGACTCACCCATATGACAATGTCCCCAAAATAACTTTATATTTACTATAAATAATCTTGGTCTAACTTTAAAATGGAATTATTTACTTTGACCATTAAATCTCACAAACTTCGTTCACAAACTTAAGATCTGTGTACTCCCGGGGGGGGGGGGGGGGTTGAATTGGGTATTTAAAATTTTCTTTGCGGAATTTTAATTTAAAAGGTTTGGCTAGCAGCTTACGTCCTTACCTCAAGCAACCTGCTGTGAGAATTTCCTTTCCACTTCGTTACTAGGTGAAGCAAGCCTCTCACCGTTCAAGGTGGAGCCACCTCTCTAATGAGAACAACCCTCTTACTAGGCAAAGATTCAAATACCCTAAATAGTAAAAAACAAAAACAAGAAACAATTTTTATTCGTACAATAGAATACTCTCAGAAGAGCAGATTTGTGAGAA
Source organism: Malania oleifera (assembly GCF_029873635.1). Lineage (NCBI taxonomy): Eukaryota > Viridiplantae > Streptophyta > Magnoliopsida > Santalales > Ximeniaceae > Malania > Malania oleifera. The sequence continues at coordinate 37,527,664 of NC_080429.1, read as the reverse complement.
TTTAACAATTGCAATGTTAATGTTGCAGTAAGAATGATGAAATGTGAACACTGGAATGATTATAGGTCTCTAAGTCAATGATATTTCCTAAGAGCTTCAATTAATAATATTGAAATTTGAAGTACTTACATGAGACTTTTATAATATGAATTTATCTAAGTTCATAAGTCCTCATGTGATGAGGCTTCTAATATCCTTCTGAGCTTTTAGTGAATCTTCAATAACTTTCATATCCCTCATGACTTGAAGCTTTATGTTCATCATGACTCATAACTTTAAGTGTAACTTTCATTCAATCTTTTCACGTATGCTCACTTGATTTCACAAAAAACACATTAAGTAACCTTGATTTATTATCATCAAAACAATATTAAGCGTTATTAGGCCAACACTAACCCCATTAAATCTTGTTATCTATGGTCAAGATTTTTTTATGTGACATAATGCCACACAAGTCTATTTGACGAATTAAACACCCCCAAAATATATATATATAATGGACCTACCCTTCATGTCTCCATCTGTCCATTTGTTAGATGCTAAATGATTGTCACATATTTAGCATATAGAAAACCACATGGAAAACATAGAAGAACAAATCTTCTTTATAATTTCTCAAAAAAAAGAAAAAAAAGAAAAAGGAAATGAGGCCACAAAAATGAGGGCATTTCTTACCCTCTATGAGAAATTATGCCCAAGAAAAGAAATTATTTGGAGAATTCAAGCTCCAAGGCTCAAGAAATGAGGGAGACAATTCAAACCTAAAGAATGCATTGAATGCCATACCCTCTTTAATTGGACTCTTTACAAGGCAAAACAAAACAGCACACATGGAATCACCTTCTCCCCCACTTCAATGCAAAACTCTGGAAATTCTCAATCTATTGTTAAATGTCGCTGTCCAAGTTGGGTGTGTTGCCAAACCTTCTCTCACTAGGCCTTATGAAACTTTCAGAATATTGTCCTCAGCACCTTCAACCTCAACTATTTTTCCTACCTCATTTTTTTAATTGCATGTGTAGAAGAAAGCTGAATTTTGATGACAGCAAAGATAAATTTAGATAAGAGGGCAATATATAAAGGGCACTAAACGTTCAATGTGCAGATTTGTACATCTACAAATAATAATAATAATAATAATAATTAATAATTTATATTTTTCCCTACATAACCCAGCAACATCCCTGTATCTTTCTTTGATACCGTGGCCGGCCAGTTCTCGATTGAGCTCGTGTCCATGGTTGAAACCACTAACTGCAGATTAGCCATCCTTCAAGATCCTGATTCCTAACTTCCAGCAGTTTTGGGACATTCACATCTTGCACGCCTTGCTGTCGTTGCAAACTTGACCCTATAAAAAGTAAAGACTAAATATTTCAGAATTGCATTTCTTTTCAATGTAAAAGTAAGCATTGCCAAATGAGAAATGAATACCAGAGACACTGGAAATAATTTTTATGAATCTAATGGTGGTGTTGAGTGGAAAAAATAAATCCATAAAAAGATAGATATGATAAAAAGGGCTAAGAAATACATACCAAGCGGGCATATTAGTTATGTAGGTGGACAAGATAACCGTGACATTTTACATTTTTATTTCCATGGTTAACAATTATACCATTTTTACTCATCCTTGAGTTCGTAATGTACTGTATGGCTCTGTTATGGCATAAAATTATCCTATTTACATATGTAATCCTCTTCTTACAAGTTTTTTAGCACCCTGAGCTTCCTATATTTCTAGCACCGCAGTACAGAATTCCCCCCAAAATGGATCCATCCCTCTAATTTCTCTCTCCCCTGTTATTATTAAACTAAAATTTTAAAATATCATTTGAAATGAAGCAGGTCTCAGGGGCTTCAAAAAATTTGTCACACCTTTTATGGGATATGGGATCAAAGCTATTGAGGCTCCTTTGCTATAGTAGGCAAGTGAATACATGCTTGACAAAAGCAAAGTGAAAACAGAATGGAATTTCTATATTCCTTCGATTGAATATTTTGTACATCCCAATCTTATAATATATAATACAGTCAAGGATTCTAAATAAGTAAATAATCTCTCTACAAAATAATATACAATCTTCTACATTTACTACTTTCCTAATTTACTCAATATACAAGGATACTCGGGATTTCAACACTCCCCCTCAAGTTGGATCATAGATATTAATCATATCCAACTTGTCAATGAAATCATCAAAGTCCTGTCGTGCTAACCCTTTAATAAAGATGTTTGCAGTTTGTTCCTTGGTAGGCACATAAGTCATATAGATTGTTCCTTCTTCAACCTTCTCTTTGATAAAATGTCGGTCCACTTCTTCATGTTTAGTCTTGTCATGTTGAATTGGATTGAGAAAGATACCGATGGCTGCTTTGTTGTCACAATAGAGTTTGATAGGGAATTTCACCGAAATTTGTAACTCTTCCAAGAGTTTCCGTAACCACAGTCCTTCACATATTCCTTGTGCAACTGCTCTAAATTCGGCTTTAGTGCTACTTCGGACCACTACATTCTGTTTTTTGCTCATCCAAGTTACCAAATTTCCCTATACAAAGGAGCAATATCCAGTGGTAGACCTTCTGTTTTCCGCTGATTTTGCCCAATCCGCATCTGTGAAGATTTCTACTTCCTTACTTTCACATTTTTTGAAGAAAAGTCCTTTGCCCAAAGAACCCTTGAGGTACTTGAGGATCATATACACAACATCTAGGTGAGTCTTTTTCGGTGAATGCATGTGTTGGCTTACCACACTTACCGAAAATGCAATTTCGGATCTAGTATGCGATAGGTAAATTAGTTTACCAACCAATCTTTGATACCTTTCTTTTTTAACAGGTATTCCACATTCTTCGACCCTCTTTATAGCTTCAATCGAAGTTTCACTAGATTTGCAACCAAGCATGTCAGTTTTGGTTAGGTTATCACTAATATACTTTTGCCGAGAGACACTGATACCCTTTTTTGATCTAGCAATTTCCATTTCCAAGAAGTACCGCATTTGTCCAAAGTCTTTAACTTCAAACTCAACAACTAGAGCTTTCTTTAATCTTTCCATCTCCATTGTATCATCTCCAGTTAGGATTATATCATCAACATATACTATCAGAATTGTTTTCTTACCACTTTCAGATTGTTGGAAGAACATAGTGTGATTTGATTGCCCTTGTCGATACCCTGATTTTTAATCATTTTTGCAAACTTGTCGAACCATGCTCTGGGAGATTGTTTGAGTCCATACAAAGACTTTTTGAGTTTGCATACTTAGTTTCTTTACCTTTCTTACTGAATCTTGGTAGTATAGTCATGTAGACTTCTTCTTCTAGCTCGCTATTTAGAAATGCATTCTTAATGTCGAGTTGCCGTAGTGGCCAATCGAAGTTAACTGCCAAGGACAGGTGTACCCGAACCGTGTTCAATTTTGCGACTGGTGCAAATGTATCCATGTAGTCAATGCTATAAGTCTGTGTAAACCCCTTTGCAATGAGTCTGACTTTATATCGTTCAACTATCTCATCAGCTCTATATTTCACTGTGAAGACCCATTTACAACCAACGCTTCTTCCCTCTCGGCAAATTCATAACGTCCCAAGTTCCATTCTTTTCTAGAGCCCACGTTTCCTCCATGATAGCTTCCCTCCATATAGGAATCTCCAAGGCTTCCTGGATATTCTTTGAAATTTTTATCCTATCAAGGTTAAAAGTAAAAGCACGATATTCTGTAGATAGACTTTTGTAAGACATGTATTTTAACCAGGGATATTAAGAACATCACCTGGTTTGTTTTTTGATTGCAATGGGTATAGGCTTATCAAAAGGGAGCTCATGACCATCAATTACCTGATCGGGATTGGGCATGGACTCATGGTTGCTTGGAGCTATCACTTGTTCCAACTCTCTTGGTGCCTCAGGTATGAGATTCTCTCTGTTCTTTGTGTTTGGCTTTCTTGAGTAAACAAGTATTTATGTGCTATTTTGCTTTTCTGCATCTCCCCCTGAGGTTAAGTGATCTTTTGTACACGACGGGTTAGGAAATGATGCAATGGTTGACTCAGTGTATGACACGGATTCATCAACAGAGAAATCAAAGAACCAATCTTCACTCCATTTCTCCCCCTGAAGAGAGGGCTTTGGGAAGTAAGGAGTGGTTTTAAAGAACGCGACATTGAGGCTAACAAACAATTTTTTTGTGACAAGATCATAACATTTGTAATCTTTCTGAGTAGGAGAGTAACCAATGAAAACACACTTAATAGCACGAGGTTCCAATTTATCCCGATTGTGAGCATGAACATGAACAAAAGTAGTACATCCAAAGATTTTCATAGAGATTGGAGTGGAGCCGAGTGTTGGGAAACCATTCCTGGAGTTTCTGGAGAGGAGTGGCAAAAGAAAGAACTCGACTAGGCATTCAATTAATGAGATGTGCAGCTGTTAAAATGGCATCGCTCCAAAAATATTTTTTCATATTTGTAGTGAACATCAATGCTCGAGCAATGTCAAGAATATGTCTATTTTTACGTTCAATAACCCCATTTTGTTGAGGAGTATCCACATAGGAACTTTGATGAACAATTCCATTTTCTTGAAGAAAAATGTCCCAAGATATCATTGAAATATTCCGTACCATTATCAGTACGTAAAATTTGAATGTGAGTTTGGAATTGTGTTTGAATCATGGAATGGAAATTGGTAAAAATAGAACGAACTTCAGTTTTATCTTTCAACAAGTAAACCTAACAAATACGAGTATGATTATCAATAAAAGTAACAAACCATATCGTGTGAGTGCGATTAAGAGAGCGTGAGGGCCCTCATAAATCACTGTGAATCATAGTAAACGGTTTGGATGGTTTGTATGTGGATTTTAGGAAGGAATTACGTTGGTGTTTTGCAAGTTCACAAATCTCACACTGAAGTTCAGAAGACGTTTTATTTGAAAAAATGGAAGGAAATAAACGTCTTAGATATTGAAAATTTGGATGATCCATCCTAGAATGCCATGACAAAATTTAACTATCCCTAGAAGCAAATGCAGAATCACAAATAGCAGTTTTACATTGTTCACTTACATTTGTCTCCTCAAAATAGTAGAGTCCCTTACATTCCTTAGCACTACCAATCGTCTCCCCCGATGATAGGTCCTGAAAAACACAATGAGATGGAAGAAATTTAGCAGAACAATTGGAGTTTTTAGTTAACTGGCTAATGGATAGTAAGTTGCATGATAAATTACGAACATGAAGAACGAACTCTAGTGTGATGGAGTCAGAGAGTCGGATATTCTCTTTGCCTGCGACAAATGAGAGTGATCCATATGCAATTTTAACTTTCAAATTTCCAGCACAGGGTGAATATGATAAGAAAAGATGATAGGCATCGGTCATGTGGTCAGAAGCACCAGAATCAATAATCCAAGGAGTTTTGGATTTAGAGGTTATATTCAAGGCTTGCAAAAAATTACCTCTTTAGGCTAAAGAACCCGAAAAAATGTTTGTTGAAAACGAAGTCATGAGGTCTAGTCCGCCGAACTAGGTAGGCCTTGCCTCAACATTTTCCAATCAATAAAAGGCTCTGCCTCGGTGACTTGGGAATGGGGATGGAGACGTGGCTGGCCTTCTTATTTGGCTTCTTCAACGACTTCTCGAGGCTTTTCTCTTCCTGCTTGGCTAGGCAGCGAGCCTTGGCCTTGCGTGCAGCGGCCTCGGTGCGCTTCTCAGCATCCTCCTTGTGCTTCTTGGCGGCGCGGGACTTGGTGCCCGCGGCGTCGTGCCAATACTGCTCTTCCTTCTCGTGAGCCTTGTGGTCCTTGTGGTCGGCCTCTGTGGCGCTCTTGTGAGCTCTCGCCGCTTCGGCTTTGCTGTTAGTGCCCATCTTCTTGAGATGGATCTCCGACCAGGAGTCCATTGTCACCGATTGGACGAAGCTGTTGTGAGCAACGAGGTCGCGGTGCTTAGCAAAGCACTCGAGACACATGAAGACGCCGTACGATACCAACACCCATTGCGGGTTCTTCTGCGAGCAATCGACGCAGATCTTGTTCGCCCGCTACGATTGGAGTTCTCTGAGTCGCCGTGATGCCACCATTGGACCCAATCCGAGAGACCCCATGTTGGAGGTGGCATCAGAGTCACCATCGAGAGTCTCAAAGGAGCACGACCCTCTGTTGCTGACGGCGCTGTCGGCCATTGCTAACTAAGATTTAGAAACCCTAGCTTTGATACCATGAAAATAGAATGGTATTTTTGTATTCTTTCGATTGAATATTTTGTACATCTCAATCTTACAATATATAATACAATCAAGGATTCTAAGTAAGTAAATAATCTCCTTACAAAATAATATACAATTTTCTACATTTACTACTTTCCTAATTTACTCAATATACAAGGATACTGGGATTTCAACACAAAGAATTATAAAAATGGAAATGTTGCATAGGAAACTGTCCTTTGCAATAGTAAAGAACAGGGCAGGCAAGACTTTCACGGTGCAGACATCATGTTCACACCTCATACCCCAAGAACCTTCACGTGACTGCATATGCTTACCTTTTTCTTACGTGCTTCCACAACCTCTTCTAAAGGTGGCCGGCCTGTGATAAAAAAATATTATTGAAATTATTAACAAGAAGAATAAATTGAAGATGTTTTGTTCTTATTATTACGATTATTTTATTTATTTATTTGTTGGGGAGGGGGGGGGGTTACAGAAGCCATGTAAGCCATTAGTTACTGCACTAATTTGAACTTCTGTTCGTGTAACGGTTAGAGGAAAAAAATGCCATAAGTGCACAAAAATATTGTCCTAGTCTTACCATGAAACTAAATCACTAAGTTTACAGTCAACCTAAAGATGAGAATCAGTGTAGAGCTTTAGCACTAATTACTCAAGGAGAAGTGGAAACAATTAAGCATAGAGATAATTTTGGCCGTTAGAATGTTTAGACAGAGTCTAACTTGCAAGATCATTTAAGAGATATAGACTGACCTGTTATTTGAAGGCGATATTTAGCCCATACACCATATACAACATCAGCTATTTTTGCCATCTGTGAATGGCACGCTTTCCTCAGTAAGAGCAAAGTGCAAGCAACTAAACTAATGAATTTCCTCTAAAATTCCACGTGAAGGAGGTACACCAATGTAACTATAGGTGATGTTATGCATGATGAGGGACTTACAGGCTTATATTTGGTAACGGCATAAATCCATCCAAGACCAACTTCTTCATATAGTCTTCTAAATGCCTGCAGAAGTTGTTTCTTGAAGTTAATTTCTAAATAAGAAAGAATAGTAAAAGCGACACTGTTCATGTCATAGAAACAGTGAGACGGAAAGAGACTAAATTAGCTGTGCTCAGAGTTTGGATTGTGCTATAAATGCTGATTAGGCTCCAAATCAAACATTGGAGTCATACATGCCCACAATAAGGCCTCAGGACACTTACTGCACACTTGGTGTATACTGCATATACTCTGAGCATCTCCCTTCATTAAAACATTACAGTTGTTCCTGCCTAGTTTTGGGCTATCTTGAACTCACTTTCTTGGTATGGTAACATTGAATGGCTGGAGTAACACAGTCCAATGTGATCCTTCCAATACTCAATTGGAAGCAATTGTATGGGGCATGTGACCAATTTACGGTTTTCAATTTTCTCAAGCTTTTGCAAATTAGGTCTATTGCTCGAGTAATATTGATTTTTAGTTCAAAAGATTCCATACTCTTAGTTGATATTGCTTTTATTATTTACTATCAGGAGCTCTGCAAAGTTAATCCTTGTTCAGTGGACTGAAGTTCAATGTGATGTCAAGTGTTAAAAGTTCTTCAAATCCTGCCATTGCTATTTGCTGAAACAAATAGGAGAAAACTGAAAAGCACCATGTGTGGCTGGGAGAGAGAAGTTTCAAACATAAGTTGCAGATCCTACTAATACAATTAATATAACAAAACATATGTAATCAAATTATATATTATTGTTTTGACATTAACAGTACTTTAAAACAGTTTTAGAATATATTATAGAGGCAATCTTAACTATTGATTTATTTTCCTTTTCTTTTTGAGGAAATGACGGCTGAGTAGATATAATATCAATTCCTGATTAGAAATTAGAATACTAAAAAACTGGAGTATGATCAGTTTTGGAAGGGGCCATACCTCAACATCTGTGACTACAGTTCCATCAGCCAGGATAGCATGAATTCTCCCCATAACCTAAAATAATCAATAAACTTCAATGTTAGTTCTTATTGTAACAAATTTTTTTTTTCTAATATTTAAAAAATTAATTTCAAAATGTTTATGCTTTGCAATGTCCATTAAGATTTGGAGAGGCATAGCTTTATACAGTATCGGGCATGAAACCATAGCCTAGCCCTTTTTTTTTTTTCAAAAAGAAAGTAAGCATAAATGAATAAAAAAGAAATCAAAAATCAAAATTGCTTTTGATTTTTTGTATGCTTAATGAGAACACAAATGCATATCTTGGAATAGGTGCAAGATAGTAACTTAAATTTAGAAAAATAAAAAGGAAAAAGAGAAACATGCAAAGAACAAAATATTATATGTTCTTTTGGATGGTGTGGAGCGGAGCTGACGGGTGCGCGCGCGCACACGCGGTGGGGGGGTGGGGTGGGGTGGTGAGTGTTTTGACAAGCTTGCAGTGTGTCCAGAACAGTCACTACAAGAAGTAATAAGATTCATATTACACATATTATGGCAGTTGGGACACACATGTTTTTATTTTTTATTTTTATTTTTTATTTAATTAATTATTTTTTGTTTATTTTTATAATTTAGTCAAATTCATTTTCTGCTCTAGCATTGACTCACTATCACAATATAAATTATTGTAAATTGTTGAAAAATATTGAAAATTGAAACAAAAGAAAATATTGTATTTATGGATTAATTATTAGTTATAACATGTGTGTTAGTTCCAATTAGTTGTTGATTACCTAATATTTTTCTAAATTACATTACCTTTAATATTTAACCAATATCTGTTTTAAAGGTTGTTAGAAGAGAACATGCTATTTTAGTATTACATTGTTTGAATGGGGCAATAGTGTCATTCATGTTTTTTTTTATTATTGACATATTGCGGGTGGAGGGGGGGAGGGGGAAGGCCTCTGTATGCAAGCTCTACGAAACTTCTGCTTCTTTCTTTACTTCTCCTTCTCTTCTTCTCTCCTCCATCTCTAGCTTTACAACAAGGTAGTAGAGCATTAATCTTCTCTAAATCTGCTTCACCTGAGTTGTTTTTTGGACACTGTTCTTTGTTTTTTTCCCTTTTATCTTCCCTTAACCAGTTCTCAAATCTGATTTTCTGATTAGTTTTGAGTGTTGTTTAGGGGCACCTCTTTCCATCTCAGTTACACTGTGCAGCATCCTTGGTAGGATGCTTTGTGTGTTCGTGGTGCTTTGCTGATGTGAAGTCAGTTATACTCTGTTTCCTGTATGCTGCTGTTGTTGTTCCGCTGTCCAATTGTTGTTCGTGGCATAATGATGTGTTTATGCTGTGTGTCTTCATGATTGATTGCTTGTGATCTTGTATCAGTTGCTGGTATTTTCAATGACTATTTCCTATTCCTACTTGCACTTGCATAATGCCGCCAGCCATAATGAAGGTAGTTGCTGCGCTGCTAAGTTGTTTATTAAGTGCCTCTGGTCTCTTCTGTCTGATCAAGTAATTCCTCATAGGATATTGTAACTTCAGTTATGTGGTCAGCGCTGCCTCTTATAGTTCTGAAGTGCTTGTTTGTGTTGTCTGATTCTGCACTGTTGCCATGTTGTTCATTTTTGATACTGGTTTGTCGGATTGTAGTGTATTAGGGGTGGTTTTGATGGTCTCTAAAGAGAAAACTAGAGTACATATCACAGCCATTAAATATGTTGGGTCCTCCAAACACCTGTTGTGGCCTCAGCCAGAGTGTGTGTATATTAACTTGAGAGGCAAGCCCAAGTATTTTCTGCATTCTCCTCCATCTCTAGACTCCAAGGATTATGAAGCTTGGATGAAAGAGAATGACGTAATGCTTGTATTTTGCGGAATAGCATGGAGCCACGAATTGATGTGGACGTGATGTTTCATAGAACCAAGGCCATATGGGATGATCTTCATGTAAGCTTCACACGAGATAGAAATCAAACTCATGTTATTGACCTATCTAAGAAAATTTGCAAATATGACCACGACAGTATGCCCATTAGAGAATATTATAGTGCTTTTAAGGGTATGACAGAGGAACTCAACATCTATGAACCAGTTAGTTTTGACACTGAGATGATTATAAGAGGCAAATGGCAAAGCTCTTGGCCACCAAGTTTTTGTTTGAGTTGAATCCTAAGCTTTGACCCATCTGCAATCATAGTCTTGCCACGAAATCCATATCATCCATGAATGAAGCATATTCTATAATCCAACAGATCACCAAAGATGGCTCTTAGTCTTCTTCTCATGCTTCTTACTATGATAGTTCAACCATGGTTAACATTGCCTCTGATGCCAGTAGGGGAAGTGTTGGAGGACCAGGGCAAGATTTAGGTGGCAATCTTGGCAGGGGTAGTGTATCAAGAGGAGTTCGTTGTGACAATTGTGCATTTGACACATTGTAGCAAGGAAAAACATACTTGAGATCTCCATGAGAAACTGACTTGGGCCAATAAATCTGTTGTTGATGGTGGTTCTAGTGTTGACACTTCAAGTGCACCTGACCACTCTGTTGGGGAGTTGCGTAATCAACCACCATGTCCCACGAGTTGTCTGCATGGTTCAACAACTAAAAACTTAGTCTTCTACATCTAGTGCTATTGTGGATCATTCAGATCCTCTTCATCCTTCACATCCTAGGTTTGATTGTGGTGCCTCTTCCCATATATTAAATTACCACTTTACCTAAAAGCTTAAGCTACTAGGTTGTGGGCGAAAAATGTATATCAAACTTTAACACTCCCCCACACGTACAACCCGAAGGCATGTGGAGAGATAAACACACGGTAAATAGCACCCATAGTAGGGAACATAATAATAATTTTCTTTTTAAATACCACAGTAAACATGGGCAACAAGCCTAGAACCCAGGACCTCCCAGTAACTTGGCTCTGATACATGTTAAATTACCTTTACCTAAAAGCTTAAGCTATTAGGTTGTGTGCCAAAAATGTATATCAAGCTTTAACACCATATGACAGGTAGTCCTAATTTATTTCTATCCTTGAAACCGACTACTTTGCACTCTAAGGTCACTCTTGCTAATAGTTCAGTTACCCTGCTTTTACACTGGTTTCTGGTTGTGTTAATATTCTTTTCTTTCCTTCTATTCATCTTTCCTCTGTGCTATATGTGCTTAAATTTCCCTTGCACCTGCTATCAATTAATATTCTATGACTTTATTTCCTTTTCACTGCATTATTCAGGATCTCTGGACAAAGAAAAAGACTGGTGGAGGGCTTGAGAATGATAGCTCGTATTATTTCAATGGAGGTGGTGGTAAATCCAGTTCTTGTCACATGTTCAATTTCTACTCACATTGTTTCTCTGGATCATTGGCCTACTCAATTGGGTCATCCACCCCTTGAGAAACTGCAACATATTTTTCCCATGATCAAGTCTATTTCTTATATTGAGCTATCAATTAGGAAAGCATATTAGGACATCCTTCCCATATAAAGTTGAGTCTTCTAGTAAATCATTGTTCTCTCTTATTAATTCAGGTATTTGGGGTTCGTGTAGAGGCAATAATTTGATTAGTCATCAATAATTTGTGTCTGCAGATTATTTTTCGTGTATGACTTGGATCTATCTGTTAAAAGACAAGCCTTAACTTCTTAATGTATTGAATCAATTCTACAAGAAAATAAAAACTCAGTTTTACATTAGTATTCAAATGTTCTGATTTGAAAATGCCCTTGAATTCATTTAAAATGAAACTTAGTTTTTTTTTTTTTTTTGGGCTTAGACAAAGGGATTATTCATTAAATATCTTGTGTAGATACCCCCCCCTTAGCATAATGCAGAGTGGAATGGAAAAAATAGAAATTTACTTGACATAGCACGGTTTGTATTCTAACAGCCTTTCTCCTTAAAATAATGCCCTCTAGTGCTTTTGGGAGACATTCCTTTTACTATTCAGTGCCTAGAAACATTGATGCTCTCTGTTGTGACTCGTGCCTTTGGGTGCACACGTTTTGTTTATGTTCCATACATTGGTGATGCAGGGGGAGCATCAAGGTTCTGCAGCCATGAAGAAATTAGGAGAGAAGAAGAGAGGAAGGGAGGGGAACGGAGGAGAGAGGAAATACCAGGGGGAGACCTCATGTTCAATCAACAATTCAAATTCATCAATAACTGCCTACAACATGGCTTTCACACACTATTTATAAGAAAACCTCTTTGCATGAAATAACACATAAACCCCTAAAACTACATTACATTAAAAATGTACTCTTACTTTAGACAAATATTACAAATGACCCCCAAATACACATAATCCTATACCAATTAATACTAAGAAGATATAATAAACTACTAACTTAACCCCACAATTCCTTAACCCAACTCTTCTTAATTATTTTCCACCAAGGATCTTCCCAAGGTCTTACAACTTGTCCTACATCAACTCTCCGTAGTAAAAAATTTTGGCCTTGAATTTTGAAACGTTGGAGAATCAAAAGGGAGAAGCAAACTTAGATTCTTTGAAAGCCAGCGCTTGAGTGATACAGGAAACCATGATCCTTTGGCAGCATCATAGGCTTGAATTGAAAGTTGGCATCAATAAACACATCGGGAATGACAAAATCAACAATTGGAATGTCTGAAGGACTTTGGATGTCTTCAAGCACATTCATTTCCTTCCTTGTATTGTCTTCAAGATGAGTAATTATGACTCATTCTTTGTCTTGGTTCATTGGTAGATAGGACTTCAAAACAATTTTCTCCCCATTATAGTGAAAGACATATGTGTTCTCATGTCTTTGAGTCACACCTAAATCATCCAACCAAGAAGAACCAAGGAGTACATGGTCAATCTTCATAGGTAGGATATCAAAACAAACATTAGCCAAATATTCACCCATTTGGAACCAAACATCTTTCATAAACATGTACAATAGAGTTATCAACCCAGGATATCACATAAGGCTTTGGGTGAGGTTCCAGATGAAGCTGTATTCGAATGATTCCATTTATGGGAACCACATTAATTGGGCATTTTTCATCAATGATGATTTTGCAAACCTTTTCTGCACACTTGATAAAGGTGGGAAAAGCTTGAAATTGTGCCCAAAGTATGATAAATGGCATTCCTTTGTCCAATAATTTGTCACCATATTGCTGGACTATATACACTCAAACTATGTATCACTAAAAGTTCTTAACACACTTGCCACAATTCTCAACCTAATCATGCAAAACCATAAACTTGACTCCTAATTTTCAAGAAATATCTTCAATTCACCTTAGATCTTGAGTGTCTTGCTGAAATAAAACAAATTCACTTACAAAACTCCCAAATTGCAGCAATAAAACCTGATTTTTGGTGCTGGCAGCAACAATATCTTGCTTCTCATAGAAAATTATCGCGCTACTTGCACAATTTCAAGTTAGGAACCAAAATATCCCGCTGCAAATCAAAATATCGGGAGAAAACACCAATTTCTCATAGCTGGATCCAATTTCTCCCGATTCTGGCAGCAGAAGAGGAGTCTGGCAGAAGCTCACTTGCAGTTGCCAGTACGTAGGGTGCGTGAGTTGCGGGCGGCGACTTTCCGGCAGTGATTTTTGGGGTGATGGGAGATCAAGGAATGGGAAGTACAATGGTGTTGGTGGTGTGATGAGGAAAGCACAGGAAAATAGAGCTTTTGAAGAGTTGACAGCTGGATCTGTTTTGGTTGACACATGAGGTGTCTTCCGGAGTTCGGATGGCAATGAAAACTGAAAGGGAAGGGTTTCAGAGGGTTCTGCTTTTGGTGGTGTGGGTTCTGTTGCAGGATGGTTGCTGGAAAGTGGTGTTTGAGATTGGGGACATGACTGGCATTTCTGAGAATTTCAGAAACTGTCTTTCGGTGGTTTTTTTTTTAGTACTGAAATTTCAGAACTGAAATTACGAGATGAGAGAGTAGCAGAGAAGGAGAGATTAATGGAGATAATGGAAGAAGAAGAAGAAGAAGAACAAGAAGGGAGGATTAAAACAGAACAGAGGGTGAGAGAACAGAACAGAAGAAACAAGAAGAAAGGAAGATGAAGAGAAGAGAAGAGTGAGGAAGAATGGGTGGAATGAAAGCTATAGAACAAGAAGAGAAGAAAGAAAAAGAAGCAGCAGATACAGAGTGAAAAGTTACAGAAGAGAGGTGGAGAAGGAAAGAAAGAAGAAGAGAAGGAGAAGAAGCAGCAGCAGAAGGAGATAGAAGTTGCAGAAAGGAGATAGAAGTTGCAGAACAGTGGGGGGAGGAAGAAGAGAAGAAGAGGGGGGAAGAAGAAGATTGAAAGGAAAACATGGAGGAATTGAAATGGAAGAAAGAGATTGGAGTTAGGCTTTGATACCAAATGATGCAGGGGAAGCATCAAGGTTCTGCAGCCATGAAGAAATTATGAGAGAAGAAGAGAGGAAGGGAGGGGAGAGGAGATATGAGGGGCCGGGGGGGGGGGGGGGGGGAGGGGGGAGAGAACTCATGTTCAATCAACAATTCAAATTCATCACTGTCTACAACATGGCTTTCACAAAAAATTTATAAGAAAGCCTCTTTACATGAAATTACACATAAACCTCTATAACTACATTACATTACATATATACCCCTACTTTAGACAAATATTGCAAACAACCTCCAAAAACACATAATCCTATACTTATTAATACTAAACACACATAATAAACTACTAACTTAACCCCAAAATTCCTTAACCCAACTCTTCTTAACTATTTTCCAGCAAGGATCTTCCCAAGGTCTTACTTCTTGTCCTGCATCAATTGGTCTAGACAAATTCTATCCTAAATGTGTCTTTGTTGGGTACTCGAGAAATCAGAAGGATATGGATGTTTTGATCCCCACACTTGCAGGAAATATGTTAGTGCAGATGCAACCATTTTTTAGGGGACACCTTATTTCTCTAGTATCCAGTCCTCCTTGGATGAATCTATTTTGAGTCCAACAATTTGTGATTCACCCTTATTTGTTGATCTTCCTGTTCCCAGCCTTATCCCTATGGAAAAAACTTCTGCTCCTCTAGTTACTGATCGATAGAAACAATTGAGGGTTTATAAACGAACAAATGCAGCCAAAGACCACTACCACCATGCAACTAGCCAACCACTTCCTTTATCCCTTTACTATTTCACCTTCTAGTTTTGGATATCCATCCTAGCATGCCTTGGGCCCATTGCCCATGCGGAAGTTATCTGAACATGTATCATCAGTCTTTAGCTGCTTATATGCTCATTATATTTCAGTTCTTCACCTTGCTAGTCCTATGCCTTCTTTTTCCAAACTATCTTTGTTTCTATCCCTTCCTCACATGCTGAATCGCTTGCTATGCATGCATAGAATCATCTAGAAAAAGGTTGGTGGATCTTTCTCCTTGTAAGGAGTTAGATGTCATTGGGTCTACACCATCGAATATCTTCTTGACAGCTTTAACGTAGTAATTAAGGCTCGATCAGCTAGGTACACTCAAACATGTGGTATTGATTAATTTAATACTTTCTATCTTGTTGCTTAACTAAATTCTCTTTTTGCATTGATCTCATTGGCAGTTGACTTTGATGGGCCCTTACACAGATGTGAAGAATGCCTTCTTGTATGGACATCTGTGAACACTTGGAGCAACTTCCTAAGTATGTTGCTCAGGGGGAGGATGGTAAGGTATTTAGGTTGGATAAGGATATTTTTGGCCTCAAGCAATCTTTTTGAGCTTGGTTTGACAAATTTAGTATTTGTGTCTCTAGTTTTTTTTTATATCTAGTGCTACTCCTAGTAGTTTATGTTAATGATATCATCATCACTGGCAATGATCTGAGCAAGATTGTTGGCGTGAAGCAATGGCTTCAAGAAAAATTTCAAATCAAAGACTTGGGTACTCTGTGTTACTTGGTATTGAGATTGTACAGTGTAAGAAATGTTTTGAGTCTAACTTTGCTAAAGTATGCCTTGGATTTGCTAAGTAAGACTAATATGTTGGGAGCTAAACTAGTTGATACTCTTAGGATCACAATGTGAAGTTGTTAGGGATGCTGGACTAAATTAAACTTTGACAAAGGTCGACATAGGCACTTGGTTGGCAAGTTGAGCTACTTGGTTGTCATTAGACTTGACATAACCTTTACTGCAGGGGTGGTGAATCAGTTTGTGAAATACACTGGGATGCTGTTTGTAAGATTTGTATCTCAAAGGTCTCCTGATATATAAATATAAAAGAAATTGTGAGATATGGGCTGGCTTTGTTGATGATTAAAGATCTATTACAAGATATTGTACATTTGTGTGAGGTAGTCTTTTACTTGGTGTAACAAGAAACGAACTACTGTATCAAGATCTAGTGCTGAAGCAGAATACTGAGCTATGACTTGTAAGCAAGTGAGCTTATGTTGATGAAGTTTGTTATGTCGGACATGGGATTCTTGGTTACAAAACTCATACGTATGATTTGTGATAATCAAGCTGCCATTTATCTTTGTAGCAACCTAGTGTTTCATTAGAGGACTAAATACTTTACACAAAGGCTTTTTTTAAGCTTGTCTTATCTAATGATTGTAACCAAAAGGCTACGAGGCTCACTTCAAGACAAAGTTTAGGCTTAGTTTAAAATACCATATTCCCAAAAGGACAATGCATTACACACCAAGGCTTACACATTTGTACAAAAAGGAACGCCTTTTCCCTTCTTTAGTCAAGGCTTACGCATTTTTCTTGAGTAAATTTCAAATTAGGTTTTGCTATAAAATTTTAACTGCATGTTATGTGGAAGGAATGTCAAAATATGGGTTGGCATCTAAAAATCTTGAACCTCAACTTTTTCAAAATAATAAAGAGTTGCATCCTAAATATTAAAAATAACTTAGCCTCCTTTTGGTAGGGTGGGGGCGAGCCATTAGTGAGATACCATTTTGTGAAGTTATAGCTATCTCTTGGCATGATTACTTAATGAATTCAAGTCAGTATTTTTTTTGAATGGCCAACAAGTGGTTTACAAATTATATGTTATTTTTTAAGATTTTTTTGTAATTTCTTTAATTTTTTTCTTATTTAAAATATATATGTAATTTATTTACATATTTTTATCTAAAAATAAAATTCTTAAAAGGGTAATGGTCCAATGCCTTAAGGCGTAAGCCTGGCCTCTTAAGGGTTAAAATGCCTTACCTTTTAAAAAATTGATTGTAAAATGTTGGGATTAGGTGATTTTTGTACACCTCTGGCTTGATAGAAAGTGTTAGAAGAGAATATGTGATACGGAACCCCAAGAATAAACGTCCGGAGACCCCAAATCAGATTTATCAAAACCCCAAACCCAAAATAAGATTCGACATGGTATAGGATCCTTGACCTATTGCTTGACGTGAAGCACAAACCAAGAATATCAAATTAATGGATGAACGCCACAAAGGTAGCACCTTTGATAAGTTCGGCGAAAGTTCAATGAAGAACTTGAAGAGAAATAACCTCACTTGAATTCTATTCAGCAAAAATCAATATCCTTTAATACAATAGAGAGTTGACTACTTATAGAAAATAAAAGAAACCCATGACATCAGTTCAGCCAATAGAATTAAGCTATGACATCAATCTGGCCAATAAAATAATCCCACATAACCTTAAGCATGCCATGTCATTTAATGAAACATGTGCAAGTCACATGCCATGTGTCATGTCATTTAATGAAACATGTGCGAGTCACATGTCATGCTTAATTGACACAATTGGCCCACTATTTAATCCATAAAAATTCCCCAAACAGCCCTTATTGACTTAAGGTTCCAGCTTCACACGCCTTTAGACAATTTAGCATCTTGGGCTCTTCAAGAAAGTCCTTTTCTTTAGTGTCCATGGCCCTCATTGACTCTTGCTCAAACAACTTCTCAATTAGTCCTTGCATAGCCTCCTTGACCTTCTTGGCTCTAGCTCTTGTGATGGGTCCGCTTGGCACGTGCAGATCATCATGTGGAATTGGAGCTTGTGGGTTCATATCATTCCCCCTTTCTTCAAAAAGATTCGTCCTCGAATCATCACCTACATCAAAAAAGGATAAATCAGAAACATTGAAAGTTGCATTGAACTTATACTCACCCGGGAGATCCAACTTGTATGCATTATCGTTGATCTTTTCTACCACTTGAAAAGGTCCATCACCCCTCGGGTGTAGCTTTGTTTTCCTTTTAGTAGGAAACCTCTCTTTTCTCATATGCACCCATACCCAATCTCCTGGTTCAAAAGTAACGAACTTGCGCCCCTTATTAGCTTGAGATGAATATTGTCGGTTCTTCTTTTCGATGTGCTGCCGTGCTTGTTCATGGATCCTCTTCACCAAGTCAGCCTTGTGTCGGCCGTCTAAGCTAGCTATCTCATTCACAGGTAGCGGTATCAAATCCAATGGAGTCAAAGGATTAAAACCATAAACAATTTCAAAGGGAGAAAAATTAGTAGAAGCATGCACAGTTCTATTATAAGCAAACTCAACAAGTGGTATACATTCTTCCCATGATTTTAAATTCCCTTGAATGACCGCACGCAATAAGGTTGCTAAAGTCCGATTAACTACTTCGGTTTGACCGTCGGTTTGAGGATGACAAGTAGTAGAAAACAATGGCTTAGTTCCTAATTTTCCCCATAAAACCTTCCAAAAGTAGCTAAGGAATTTAACATCCCTATCACTCACAATTGTCCTTGGAATGCCATGCAATCGCACAATGTCCCTAAAAAATAAATTGGCTATATTTGTGGCATCATCAGTTTTATAGCAAGGAATAAAATGTGCCATTTTAGAAAATCTATCAACCACCACAAATATAGAGTCCCTACCGCCTTTGGACCTAGGCAAACCTAATATGAAATCCATTGAAATGTCTACCCAAGGTTCACTAGGTACAGGCAAAGGAGTATAAAGGCCATGAGGTAAGACCTTAGACTTAGCTTGTTTACATGAAATGCATCTAGAACACACTCTCTCTACATCTCTACGCATATGTGGCTAAAAGAAGTGTTCATGTAGAATATCTAAAGTCTTTTGTACCCCAAAATGTCCCATCAAACCCCCACTATGTGACTCTCGCACAAGCAATTCTTTTAGGGAGCAGTTAGGCACACAAAGTCTATTCTCCCTAAACAAATATCCATCATTCCTATAGAATTTATGAAACGCAACTTTATGACATGTCTCATACACATTAGCAAAATCAGAATCTTTAGCATATAAATCCTTTATGTACTCAAAACCCAATAGCTTAGTGCTAAGTGTAGTAATTAAGGCATACCTGCGAGAAAGCGCATCAACCACGACATTTTCTTTCCCCTGCTTGTACTGAATGACATATGGGAAGGTTTCGATGAACTCTACCCATTTGGCGTGGCGGCGATTTAGCTTACCTTGCCCCTTCAAATGCTTTAAAGATTCATGATCAGAGTGGATCACGAATTCTTTAGGCCACAAGTAGTGTTGCCACGTCTCCAATGCCCGCACCAAGGCATACAGTTCTTTATCATACGTGGAGTAGTTCAATGCTGCCCCATTGAGCTTTTCACTAAAATATGCAATGGGACGCTTATCCTGCATCAAAACAACTCCAATACCAATCCCGGAGGCATCACATTCAATCTCAAAAGTTTTAGTGAAATCAGGTAAAAGCAACAATGGAGCAGAACACAACTTATCTTTAAGCATTTTAAAGGAATGTTCTTGTGCAGTACCCCATTTAAACCCCACGTTCTTTTTTATTACTTCAGTTAAAGGTGCAGCAATGGTGCTAAAATCTCTCACAAACCGCCTATAAAAACTAGCCAACCCATGAAAACTACATACATCAGTCACAGATTTAGGTGTTGGCCAATCTTTTATTGCTTTCACTTTTTCCTCATCCACTTCTACGCCTTTAGCACTCACCATATAACCCAAGAAAATAACCTTTTCCATGCAGAAATCACATTTCTTTAGGTTAGCAAACAAATTTTCTTTTTTAAGAACATCTAGTACACCTTTCAAATGATCCAAGTGATCATCAAGATTCTTGCTATACACTAGGATGTCGTCAAAGTAGACAACAACAAATCTGCCTATAAATGCATGCAACACATGATTCATCAAGCGCATGAAAGTACTAGGTGCATTGGTCAGACCAAAGGGCATAACCATCCATTCATACAAACCGTGCTTTGTCTTAAATGCAGTTTTCCATTCATCGCCCGGTTTCATTCTTATTTGATGGTAGCCACTTTTTAAATCAATTTTAGAAAAGATGCAAGAGCCATGCAGTTCATCTAACATGTCATCTAGTCTAGGGATAGGATGGCGATACTTTACAGTGATTTTTTTGATGGCTCTACAATCGACACACATCCTCCATGATCCATCTTTCTTCGGTACCAGTAGCACGGGTACCGCACATGGACTCATGCTCCCTCACATGCCCCTTAGCAAGCAGCTCCTCAACTTGTCTTTGAAGTTCCTTAGTCTCCTCGGGGCTGCTCCTATAGGCTGGACGGTTGGGAATCGTAGCCCCGGGAATGAAGTCAATCTGATGCTCAATTCCTCTAATTGGTGGCAAACCATTGGGCACGTCCACAGGAAAGACATCCTTGTATTCCTGCAGCAAAGAAACAATAGCACTAGGCAAGGAAGAGGTGAGTTCGTTAGTGCTCAAATATGCCTCCTTGTACATGAGTACAACTAGAGGTCTTTGTGCATAAAAAGCTTTCATACACTCTTTTTCTTTTGCATACAAACTCACTTTTTCCTCTCTCGTTGTTTTTCTCTCATTTTTACCACTCTTTTTTTTTCTAATTTCAATGCTCTCTGCCTCTCCTTTTGTTTTATTCTCAGCCTCTTTTTTATTTTTCTCATCATTGACTCTTGCTCAAACAACTTCTCAATTAGTCCTTGCATAGCCTCCTTGACCTTCTTGGCTCTAGCTCTTGTGATGGGTCCGCTTGGCACGTGCAGATCATCAGTCACACTCCTCCCATCTTTTAGAAAAGAATACCTATTCTTGAACCCATCATGAGTGACACGTCGATCATATTGCCATGGCCTGCCCAATAAGATGTGACTAGCATGCATAGGGACCACATCACATAGAATCTCATTAGAATATTTTCCAATTGAAAATACAATCAACACTTGCTTATTCACCCTAACCTCCCCACACTCATTCAACCATTGAAGTTTGTAAGGCCTAGGATGTTTTATGCATTGCAACCCCAACTTCTCTACTAATGTGGCACTAGCTACGTTAGTGCAGCTCCCTCCATCGATGATCATGCTACACACCTTATCATTGATGTAACATCGAGTATGAAATATATTCTCACGCTGCTCCTCATTTTCATCTTTCACCACATGCATGTTTAAAGCTCTCCTAGTTACTAATGCCTCACCATGGACAGCATACTCAACATCGCTAGAATCTTCTAGTGAAGGCTTGGACTCATGATCGCTCTCTTCATCATCAGTCTCAATAGTACCATCATCTCTCATAATCATTGTTCTTTTGTTTGGGCATTGTGATGCAATATGGCCAGTCCCTAAACACCTAAAACACTTGGTATTTCTGTACCTACTAGATTGAGAAGAAGTTATACCTTTTTCATGGCTGCCCACTTTGTCTTTGCCTTTCTCCTTCTCTTCCTTGGATTTGGAAACTACCATTTCTTCTTTTGATTTCCCCCAATTCGGTTTCCATGTGGAATGGGAAGCCGAAGTTGTTGTAGCATGTTTGTTTCCACCCTTGTGTTTGAGTTGCCTCTCTACTTTCATTGCCATATGCACCATGTCCTCTAACTCCACATAGTGCTGCAGCTCCACTATGTTAGCAATTTCCCGGTTCAACCCACATATGAATCGTGCCATTGTAGCTTCTCTATCTTCCTCAATATTTGCCCAAATCATAGCTATCTCCATCTCCTTGTGGTAGTCCTCCACACTTTTGGTACCTTGGGTAAGGCTTTGAAGATGTTGGTGTAAGTCTCGGTAGTAGTGGTTTGGTACAAATCGCTTCCTCATCACCGCCTTCATTTCAGCCCATGTCTGGATAGGTCTTTCTATGTTTCTACGCCTACTAAGAAGAATTTGATCCCACCATACCAGTGCGTAGTCAGTAAACTCAACAACTGCCAATTTCACCTTCTTTTCTTCGGAGTAGTTATGACACTCAAAAATGAGCTCAACCTTCCTCTCCCATTCAAGGTATACATCCGGGTTATTTTTCCCCTGAAAAGGAGGAATCTTCATTTTGATGCTTCCGATGTTTCTATCAATGTTATCTCGACCCCTTGGCTCCCATCGAGGTTGTCACTCTTGCCTAGCACCTCGATAAGCAAATCTTCCCATACCTCCATGTTCATCATCACTTGCTTCGTTGCTACCTATATCATATTCAAATTCAGCAATCGGAGGAGTATGTGGCCTTTGCCGCCTTTCATTGGATTGCCCTCTTCTCAGTCCATCAATTGCAGCGTCTTGTCTATCCAATCTATCTCTGAACTCCCCAAAAACCGTATTGAGTCTTTCAAATTGTTGTTGAATGGCTTGCAAGGTGAAGAATGAGTCTTGTGGAGGGTTCTCATTCTCGCTACCTTTGCTGGAAGTTTCAGCGCCAACCACCTTTCTACTCATAATTTCAAACCTGCAAAAAGGATATTAGAGAGAAAAATAAAATAAAAATTCCTCACTCACTCCCTTACGTGTTTACCCTCCAAACAATGACACTCAACGCTCGTGTTTTTGACACAATTTTTTTTTTTTTGGCTTTTTCCCTCTGATGCGCTCACACACTCGTGTCTCTTACCACTCAGGATTTCTCTTTTAGTTCTTTAATGAACTAATCCCAAAACAAATCAAACGCAACTAAATCAATGAAAACAACTAAATCAAGACACGAAACAACGAAGGAAAGACAAAAAGAAGTCAAGAAAAACAATAATGACGCGAACGAAATAAAAAGAAATTCAATGGACCAACTCGACCAAGGATATATCAGAATAATAAGTTGCTGCCTCCTCTTTTTTTTTTTTTCTTTTTTTTTATGATTGCAAAATATTGCCCTTTCTCTTTCTTTTTCTTTTTTTTTTTTTTTGGATGCACAAAATGGTTTTTTTTTTTTTTTTTAATGCGCTATCAGCCTTGCTGTATTTCTTGCAATTTCTAGCCACAAAAGATTCAATCTTGATGATGGACAATATTAAAGAAGAGTTGGAAAATTTCAAAAACAAGAAAACAAGATAGGTAGATCGGAAGATAGAAGAATATGAAATAAGGATAAATGATTATAAGATAAAAGAATTTTCTAAAGCAATCAAGAAAAATAAGATAGATAGAACCTGATTTGAACCTGGCTCTGATACCAAATGATACGGAACCCCAAGAATAAACGTCCGGAGACCCCAAATCAGATTTATCAAAACCCCAAACCCAAAATAAGATTTGACATGGTATAGGATCCTTGACCTATTGCTTGACGTGAAGCACAAACCAAGAATATCAAATTAATGGATGAACGCCACAAAGGTAGCACCTTTGATAAGTTCGGTGAAAGTTCAATGAAGAACTTGAAGAGAAATAACCTCACTTGAATTCTATTCAGCAAAAATCAATATCCTTTAATACAATAGAGAGTTGACTACTTATAGAAAATAAAAGAAACCCATGACATCAGTTCAGCCAATAGAATTAAGCTATGACATCAATCTGGCCAATAAAATAATCCCACATAACCTTAAGCATGCCATGTCATTTAATGAAACATGTGCAAGTCACATGCCATGTGTCATTTAATGAAACATGTGCAAGTCACATGCCATGTGTCATGTCATTTAATGAAACATGTGCGAGTCACATGTCATGCTTAATTGACACAATTGGCCCACTATTTAATCCATAAAAATTCCCCAAACAGCCCTTATTGACTTAAGGTTCCAGCTTTACACGCCTTTAGACAATTTAGCATCTTGGGCTCTTCAAGAAAGTCCTTTTCTTTAGTGTCCATGGCCCTCATTGACTCTTGCTCAAACAACTTCTCAATTAGTACTTGCATAGCCTCCTTGACCTTCTTGGCTCTAGCTCTTGTGATGGGTCCGCTTGGCACGTGCAGATCATCATGTGGAATTGGAGCTTGTGGGTTCATATCAATATGCTATTTTAGTAATTACATGGTTTGAGTGGGGGCATTATCTCTTTCATGTTTTTTTTACAATATATATAAGAGGAGGCAGACCTGGAACTGCTCCAGAAAACTGCTGCCCCTTTTCTTTTTCTCTTCTTTCTTCTCTTCTTCTCTTCCTTTCTCCCCATCTCCTATTTTACAACATGGGTACTTTAGAAAATGAAAAGTGGACATCAAAGTAGTGCAATTCCCCTTATATATATGTACTATTGACATGCAATGCATGTGTAATATATTATTTATTTATTTTTATATAATTAACTTTAAAGAAATTTTTAACGTAGTTAAATTTATTTTCTATATCCTTAACATTGACTTGCTATTACAACACGAATAATTTTGAGCAGTTAGACAAAATACAGTTGATTAATTTTTCTTGTTGAAATATAAAATTTATTAGAATATTTTAGAATGTTGAAAAAGACATCAAAGAATAATAAGGGTATGGATCAGCCACCAGTTAGTTATATCAAAATTATGTGTTAGTTCTAAATTTCTAATAGCTATGAGTTACTTAAATACTTTTCTACATTATGTTCCCTTCATTAATTTTTCAACATTTACCAAAGGGCACTTTAGAAAATGGAAATTGAGCATCAAACTAGGGGAATCTCCTTTATATATGTATAGATATGTGCAGGATATAGGATAAAATGAATAAACAACTTCTACTGTGTTGAACTGAGCAGAGTACTTCAGTATAAGGGAAAATTGAACATGAATAATTGAATAATTACAATGTATTAACACCTATAATTCAAAAAAAAAAAATAAAAAAAAAATTAATGAACATACAGTTTTGTAGTCCAAGCCTTGATTCTCCCCAGGAGAGTATTCATCAGAACTTATGTCAACAAACTTGATAGCTCCATATTGCTTATTCCTCTCTCTCAGCATGTTGACCTGACGATTCAGCATAACATTCCCTTACATTAATTCCCTGGATAAAACTTGGAAAATATTAAGAAAAAATGAAATATGATTGAGATTTATGTTTTCATATTTAGTTATCAAGAAAGGTGAGAACATGATAAAATATATAGTAAATTAATGAATATAAATTTAATTTTATACGATCATTAATTATTTATTTAAAAAAAAAATTAATTATATTAGAACAAAATATCATTTTGATAGTATTTGTAGGGTTGGTCCCGCCCATGTGGTGGGATCCAACTTATTCAAATGATAAAATAAAAATAAAAATGAAGAACGGAGAAGGGCATTTGGAAGTTGTACCTTGCATCGGTCGTAACTGTTTGGTTGGAATGTGCATGATTGACTTTGCGATTTGGTGGTTTCTTCCTTAAAGACTACTTGGGGAATAATTTCTATGGATTAACTTCTCATGCATGCAATGGCATTTCTTTTCAAAGCCATGTCTTGACTTTGGGGAGAATTGTATAAATTATTGTAGCATGATTATCTATTGAGCAGTTGATCATTATATGCATGTCAAGTCTATTAAGGAATCACATTGCCATGTCAGAGAGGTGTATTGTGCCTTGTGCATTGTAAGTTTAAGCTAAAAGAGAATGAGTTTGTAAAGGAAGTTCACCAGGGTCCTTCCTCCTACACAATTATATTCATGGGTTAGGAAATGGTTGTGGGTACTTCACACTTGTGGGGAGAGGAGTGATAAACTCTTGTTCTATTCTCTCAATACCTTGATAGTGAACTCTTGTTAGATTCCCGTACATGTAAACCTAGTGCCAAACCACGTTAACTTGTGTTGTGGTTGTTCAATTTTCTTTTATCTTTTGCAATTTCGTCTTGTATCATTGCCTGTTACAGTGTGAGAAGTTCTTGTGGCCCAACAGTATTTAATAAAGAGCTAAAATAGAAGGAAAATTTGATGTTCTTTCTATTTTTTTTTATTTTTTATTTTTTTCTCAAATAAGATCCTTTGGAGCTTAATAGAAAACAAAGATGGATAACCCTAAAACCAGAAATACAAACCTCGCGCATGCAGAGGGGGCAATCCCCATCATAAAGCATTTTAATCTTCCAACTTTCAGATGATGTCTCTTCATCTTTCTTCTTCTTCTTCTCAGGAGCTACCAGGTTGGCCGTGCCCTTGTGTATTCCACGAATCGAACATCTAATTCCCGCTAATAAAAGAAATACATCAACATTTATAAAAAAAAAAAAAAAGATCTTGAGAGGCTAAAGAAAAATTTGAACTAGGTCTGATGGAATAGGGGAAAGAACTTGGAAACAACGAGAGAGAGAGAGAGAGAGAGAGAGAGAGAGAGAGAGAGAGAGAGAGAGAGAGAGAGAGATGTGTTCACATACGGACCTTTGTGAGTACCATTTTGAGGAGAAGGGAATGAAAGAGTTCTGGGAAGAGGAAATAAAGCAAGGAAATTGGGTTTGATTCCGAAATAGTAATTTGGGATGAAATGGAGAGGTGCGTTTGGCGGTTTTTCAATGGAAGCTGCAGCAATTGCAGCAGCCATTCTTGCCATTTTCCTCATCCGGTCTTTCTTCAGCTGCTGCTGCCCTGCATTTTTGTTTGTTTGTTTTTGTTTTTTTTAAAAAAAAAAAAAACAAAACTGTTTTCTGGTGGTTCCAACCTCCCCGCGTACGTGGCAGCACCAGCTACATCCAAACTACTCTCTCGCTGCACCCGACGTTCGTCGTGTCGATCTTTCAACGACGTCGTTTTAATGGAACATCAATGCGACGTCGGTTTAACTGTGATGAAATCCGACGTCGTTTGGGATCACGAAAATCGGGGGGTAAAAATAGGAATATGGAGAGGTGTTTGGCGTACCCTTGCAAAATTTTATTTTTGTTTATTTTCTTTGGAAAACCCACATTTTGGCATTTTGCTTTCATTTTGCCCCCCCTGTTTGGAGCATTTGTACTTGCAGAGCCGAGGCTTCACATCTCAGAGCAATCGAGCTAGCTGATACAGCGCTCTCTCTCTCTCTCTCTCTCTCTCCCCGAGCTCTAATACCGCCGGAGAAATGGCCTTCTTACTCAGCAAATCTACCTTGTTTTCTCAGTTGCGATCCCATTCTCAGGTCCTCTCTCTCTCTCTCTCTCTCTCTCTCTCTCTCTCTCTCTCTCTCTCTCCCTGAGCATACGAGTGTGTATCTTTGTTCAATGATCTTATTGTATTTTTTTTCACTCTCCCTCTGTAACTCGCAGAAGACGGAAGACTCACTAGCTCTTTCACGACGTGGATTCCATATTGAACCAGGGGCTCGCGAAAAGGCTGTGAGTATTTTCTCATAACTTCTATTGGGTTTTTTGCTTGACAATAATTCCGGACTCCGTTCATTTGGATCGTCCCCTTTCTGTCGCTGTAGTAGTATTCGGTTAGCTAAATTTTTCTGCATAATCGTGATTAGGGAGTAATTAATGACATTGTGAATTACCGGAGTTTGGTTCAAATTATTGAAGATCATTAGGAGCAAATGGGTGAGTTCCGATGGGAATTCCTCCAAAATGGGAAGAGAATCCTTAATTATGTCTTCCCCCAAATCAAATTAGTACAAAACGCTCAATTTGTGTCCAAATCTTGATAGGTCAAAGCATTTAGAATTTTTAACTTTTTAATTCAATTAGTTTCTTTGGCTTGCCCTTATTTTCCAAAAAAACTATTGCCCCTAGTTCAGCCAATTTGATGGAAATAAAATACCCAGCTTTTCTGAATTTCCTCCCCAATGCTTGCCTTGACCAAATTTAGGACTTTTTTTTTTTTTAATTTTTTTGATAAAAAATTTAGGACCTGATTTTTCTCTGCACAAGTTTTAGTTCTGTGGAATTTGTGCTCTCAATCTGAATCCAAATTTGGCTTACTAATCCCCAAATTTGGTGTCTATATTTGTGTACCAAGTTCAATGCGTGATTGCCATTTGAATGATTTGATTTTTCTTGTTTTGTTGGGTGAATAATCTTTGAGCCTCTTTCCCTATTCAGTGGAGAGCGAGCATGTCACACCATGCTCTAACATATACGGTAATATGTTCATTGAGGGAACTCATTGATTGGTTTTGGTTATGTGGTCATTATTAATTTTCTGTTGTTTATGCTACATTTAAACAAAATATATATATTGGCCTACCATAAAGGGATACCTGTTTCATTCTTAATTTTATTTTCTTGAAACAATCTCATAGGTCAATTTATGGAATTGCAAGTAAATGGCACATTGGACATACTTTTTATGCATTTCATCCTTCATATCATGTTTAAGTCAACATCTAACAATGAAAAAAATAAACAAATAATAGAACTTTGAATATCTAATTTCAGTGTCGTCTCTAATGGAAGATATCTTTGTGTATTAGGTTAAAGTGAGTGGCCTAATGCCAAATAGGCTTGAGTTCTTTTTGGTCAGA
Organism: Malania oleifera; assembly: GCF_029873635.1. Classification (NCBI taxonomy): domain Eukaryota; kingdom Viridiplantae; phylum Streptophyta; class Magnoliopsida; order Santalales; family Ximeniaceae; genus Malania; species Malania oleifera. Next base: position 37,498,941 of record NC_080429.1, on the reverse strand, counting down.
TAATTAGTTATTTCTGTGCTGGGGGATATGACCCATATGCTTTATGTTATAGTACTGGAATGACTCTGATTAACTTGTCTAATCGTACGTATACATTATAATCTTACTAATGCATATTTTGTGCTTTGAGTCTTGATAAACTTGCTCAGCAACTTGTTCCCGATATGTGTCATGAATGCCAACATACTGTGTGCTTCATGCAACATTCCTGCTTGTCAGCTTTTAATTTTCATCCTTCTAGATAGTATGTTTAAGCTTTTAAATGCAGTCGTACCTTGTGTATGATATTATTTCTATTGCACTAAGAAGCTCTATGCGCTTGTAAATCCAATAATCTATTGGGTTTTAATGAAAAGTTTTATAGAAGTTATTCTTTTGCCCTTCCTTTGTCCCATTATCCTTGGCTTGTGTTTCCTTTAGCACATCATCCTTTGCTTAAACTCTTTAAGTAAATAATAATAGTAATAATCTTTTTAAATAATAATAATAATAATAATAATAATCTTTTTCCCAGTCTCTAAAGTTTGTAATTTTATGGAAAGTGGTATAAAAGTGAAAGAGAAGAGATGAAAAAGGGAGAATGAGAGTGCATTGTGTATTTTCCACCTTATATTGGAAAGAAAACCAGTCAATGCAATTAACTAAGTTACAAAAAACTATTTTACCCGTACTGCATTAGATTGACGAGTTAAATTATAGTACTATTAGTTTTCGGGACTGCATGTTGAGTGCATTTATGTTTTTAATCTTCAGCTTACACATTTAATGAGATCTTTTAGAGGCTATTTTGTGTTAAACTGATTGAATTCATCACTCTGGCACCAAGATTGCCCTAGATGGCGGCTTATCCAATTTAAATCCTTTGAAGACCCTTTTTGTTACTTTTTGGCATAAATAGCTATTTTCTCTTCCTATTTTCTGAGCAGATCTTGTTTCTTGTTCCACTTAAAAATTAATCACTTTTTTGGAATTGTTTTATAATTATGTGTATTACTGCTCTCCTCTCAAATTTGGCAAATAGGGTGTGCGGTCCTGATTTGCTTTTTTATTCCTCTTTCTTTTTCATCTATTAATACTCACATCTTATAGAAGTAGCTTATATTCTGCAGCTAAAACTTAACTTCATTTATCTGCCAGGATTGTAAGTTCACTCAAAATCCAAGGATTACAACTTTTGGGGTAAATCTACCCCAAGTTCATCAAGCATGTATTCTTAGCCCTCTTAAGAGTAGAACTTTTTTTATTTATTATTTGAATCCATATCCAACTGGGTGTAGGGCTTGAGCAAGGGCAACTAGTTGTAGAGCTATTTTGAAACTTGGACCAGGCTGGCCAGTTCTGGCCAGGTGATAGCTGAAAACCAGATTTGGATTGACATGGTGGAGAAACTGCTGACCCGGTTCAAACTGGTGCAAAAGGCTCATTGACATCTACCCCCAGGATACAACTCCTTCGATTGGTGTGCACTCACCAATTAGGAGATAGGAAACACACATCTTAGTTAAATCAGACACATATACATGATCATATGAAAGAAAACATCGATTTGACCAATAATAAAAGAATTTTTAGATAGAAGACTTTATTAGGAAGAAGGAAATTATAGCATTTTCATACTTCTAAATCTTCTACCTTCCTAAATATATATATTGACATACACAATTAATTTCAAAAGGGTCACAAAATGGTCACAAAATGGTCATAATTTTTTTTATAGCTGTAATAAAATTAAATAAATAATTTAAATGACCATTAGAGGAGAGTAGTAAAGGCTTTTGAAATTTGAAATACCTTTACATAAAATACCAACAACTTTCCCCTTTTCTATTTTCCTTAGTAGCCAATGTGTAGAGTAGAATAGTGGAGAAGGCTACGGATAGGGGGATGGTGAGAGGGTTGGAAGTGGGTGGAGATGGAGTGGTGATCTCTCATCTTCAGTATGCAGATGACGCCATTTTCTTTTTAGAAGATCACAACCCTTCTTTCTGCTGTGTTGCGGGTATCCTCAAAATATTTGAGAGAATTTTGGGGCTTAAAATAAATATGGGGAAAAGTGGTTTAGCAAATATTAATGTGCATGTTGATGAAGTTAGGAAGCATTAGGGAAAAAGTGAAAAAGTATATATATAATTTTTTTGTCAATAGCAGATGAAGCAGTCTTCTATTGTGGGGTGTGGTATACTGGTGTGGCCTTTGACTTATCTAGGGATTCCATTGGGGGGCAATCCTAGATGTGCAGATTTTTGGAATCTGGTAGTGGAGAGAATGGCTAAGAGACTTGACGGTTGGAAGGGGGCTTTTTTTTTTCCTTATGGGGTAGAATCACCTTCATTTAGGCCTGCTTATCTAGTAGCCGGTTATATTTTGTCTGTTTTGATTCCAGTGGGGATTGCTAAGAAGATTGAGAAAATTATAAGGGATTTCTTGTGGTCCAGAGTTAGGGGTTTTAGGGATCAAAATGAGGTGAGATGAGGTTTGTAGGTGTAAATCAGAGGGAGGGATGGGGCTTTGGAAATTTTGTGTAAAAGCATTGCCCTTTTAGCTAAGTGGTTATGGTGTTTTCCCCTAGAAGATCACTCCCTTTGGAATAGTGTGATATGAAGCAAGTATGGGGCGGGTGGGAGTGGGTGGGATACCAATGTTAGTTTGCAATGTTCATTGGAGAGCCCATGGAGATCTATTTCTCAAAATTTATCCATTGTTTAAATTTGTGGTGGGAATGGATTGTCGGATTCAATTTTAGAGATCCATAGTTTGGGAATGATATTCTAGCCACATCTTTTCCTTGTTTTTTTTTTTTCTTTTGAGCTTAGGGCAAGGTAGTATGATTTCTTTCTTTGTAGTTGACTTGGGTAGCCCTCTAGTCTCATGGAACTTTCATTTCAGAAGATCTCTTAACTCTTAACAATAGAGAATTGTTGGAACTTTCCTCCTTGTTCTCATTATTAAACAACTGTCATCTTTCTTCAGCTAGGGATACTTGGTCTTGGGTTTTGGATCATTCAGGGGTGTATTCTTGTTAATATAATATATATATATATATATATATATATATTTTTGGAGTTTTTGACCCTTCCAATTCTTGTTTTCCCCTATATTAATGCATTTGGAAGGCAAAAGCTCCCCCCAAAGTTAAGGCTTTCATATGGCTGATTGTGCTTAATGAATTCAACACTAATAACCTGTTGCAAACTTGCAGATAAGGAGACCTTTGAAGGCCTTATCTCCAAATGTTTGCCTGCTATGCTAATTGAATTTTGGAATGGCACCTCATCTATTTTACACTGTGACTCTGCTTGGAGAATTTGGAATAATTTATTTGGTGTGATGGGAGAATCTTGGGTCTGCCTAGTGTTGGTGGAGGAATTGTTGTCTATTTCTTTTGAGGGGGTGATCTAGGACGAGAAGCGGCTATTTGGATGGATCATTTTGACCTAATTAGGAGGCCTATGTCCAAGAATAGGGTGAATGGTTATTGGGTCAGAAACCCAAATTTGCTTAGTTATTTAGTTTTTTAAGTATATGTGTGTAGTCGCTTGTATTAGGATTATTTATGTTGGGGGCTTGTTTGTAGTAATTGTGTATTCTAGGGGTATGTTTGTAATGTAATGTAGTATGTTAAGAGGCTTTCTTATAAATAGTGTGTGAATGCCATGTTGTAGGCAATTGTTGATGAATTTGATATAAAGTGAACTTGAGTTTCCCCCTGGTATCTCCTCTCTCTCCTCCCTTCCTCTTCTTCTCTTCTGATTTCTCCATGGCTGCAGAACCTTGATGCTGCCCCTGCATCAAGGGAGTTGATAAAAAGGAAGGAGAGGGTTGCACTTTGGAAATGCGGTATTTTTGTATTGTGGGGATTATGGTTGGAGCGTAATGTACGGATTTTCTTAGGGAGAAAATTAAATTGGCAGCTGGTTTGGGAGAAGGTTCACTACCTGGCTTCTTTATGGTGTGATGGGTTCAGTTGCTTTAAGGAAGTTTGTTTTTTGGAGGTTCAGCGAGAATGGAGGAATCTTTTGCTATATTATGTTTTCTCTAGCTTTTGTTTGATTAGTTTATTTTTCTCTATTTTTCCAGAATTTTGACAGCAGAAGTCTTTTTCTCTTTTTCGTAAATTCTCCTCTTATCAAGGAAATCTCTTCTTGTCCCCAATATATATATATATATATATATATTTATAGGTCACATCAATATGCTTTACACATTGGATTCTTTCAAAAGATTATCGTTTGAGTGTCCTTCACCGTCCCTAGAGCGGAAGGTCAAGTTAGCCTTGGTCGACGCGTGGTCTTTTAAACGATAGGGAAAAACAGCCTTGGAGGCTGGAATATAAATAGGCCTCAATGAGTTCCTGAAATTCTTTCCTGAGCTCAACCAACCCCCTTAACTTACTTAGACTGGGCTTGGGTTTTGCAACAGGTCGAAGTCTCGCTATATATATGTATGTATGTATGTATGTATGTATAAATATATATGGTTTATACAACTTAAATAATTTTTTTAAATTGAACCAAATCAACACTACTAGCATTTATAGTAATTATAATGATGATGATGATATGTTTCAAGAAGATTTTGAGAAAATAAAAAAGTAATACAAATTTTGGTATTTCTGTAGTGCATTTTTTGTGTGCGAGTAAGCGTTAGTTAGTTTGTTTGTGAGTTACAATTTTAGTATTTCTGTAGTGCGTTATTTGTGTGCGAGTAAGCGCTAGTTAGTTTGTGAGTTATTGAGGGTAATATGATCATTGTTATGTACTTGGCATATATTATAAAATATTAATAGAGGGAGAGACCTATTGTTGTGATCAGTGTTTTAAAAGGTGTTCATGAGGCGTCCCTCATAAAATGCTCTAAGGCATAACTTGAAAGGCGTAAATCTTAAAATGTGTACGCCTCAAGGGAGAATGCGTATACCCTAGGACAAAAGGCGCGCTTTTTACGCCTTATATTGAAAGGCGTATGCCTTTTGGGAGCAGCCTAATTTAAAATTATTTAAGAAAAAAAACAAGTAAACAAAACTGATAGGGCTTTGACAAGCGTCAAAACCCCCCACTCTCGACGAAGTTTCTTTCTTCCAAGCTTCCATCTTTCTCCGACAACTCCTCCAGCTTCTCGTCTCTCTTCAAAGAGTGGACAACCCCTTTTGACGTCTTGTTTCTCTCTGACGATCCCCTCAGACCTTTCGTCTCTTTCCAAGCTTGCATCTAGCTTCGAATACTCCTCTAGCTTGTCGTCTCTCTCCGACGAGTTGACGACCCTTTCCAACTTCTCATTTGCCTCCGATGACCCCTTCGACGTCTTGTCTCTCTCCGACGACCCTTTCAGACCTCTAGTCTCTCTCCAGGGACCCTCTATAGCCTCTCGTCTCTCTCTGCAACCCCCTATAGCCTCTCTGCTTCGAGATCTCTTCTCAGTTTGAGGTCTCTCCTCGAACTAATTTGAGTATTCAGCCTCTCGTCTCTCTCTGCGACCCCCTACAGCCTCTCTACTTCGAGATCTCTTCTCAGTCTAAGGTCTCTCCTCGAACTAATTTGAGTATTCAACTCTCTCTCTCTCTCTAGTGTTATTTGTAGCAAACTCCCAAGAGTCTGCCAGTGTCTCTAAAACTCATTGTTTGAGTTTGTTAGCTAAAATTGGCCTATATGATATTTAAAAATTATGTTTTTATTTTTTTTCTCCATTATTCTAAAATTTTTCTCAATATAATACTATATATAAATTTATTTTATTTATTAATTAGTTTAAAAAATAGAGTCCCAAAATGCTTACGCCTCAATGCCTCAAGGCTTCGCCTTGCGGAGGGTAAAATGCCTCACTTTACACCTTCGCCTTTTAAAACATTGGTTGTGATTATTCCTCCCAATTACCCAATAATTTAACATGATATCAGAGCATGATACATCCTATACCCTAAGTGTCATAGCCACACCCAAACCAAACCCTAACCCTCGTAGTCTTATGCATGTTTTCCACTGTAAGAGGGTCATACAAACTATTGAAGGCCTGTAAAAACTCCAGCATTCACCGGGCAACGCAGCATCGCTAAAATTCGGATGCCAATAACAGTTTAGAACCCTTGGAATCTCTACAGTTTTGCAAAATCAATCTCATAGCATTCACAACATTGCCGATCCACTCATCCTTGAAACCCCATTACTGGAAACTGCCTCATGCACCCTCACACGGAGGTCGAAGCATAGAAGTGCACTGGCACCTGAGGCTCCATTTAGCTATGTTTCTTTGGCCAGAACTGTTCCTATGTCATTTGAATCCCTTTATGAACCATATTAGAGTTTTTGGTGATGGATTTTGTTCAAAATTCCACCCTTTTAGTTTTTAATTTGCGCCATTCTAGGAATCATTGCTGGTTCGGCTGGAAGCTGTTTGATAATGTTTACCAAGCCCATTGGGGCCTGAAACAGTGGCATCTCATTGTGTTTGTGAGTTGCTTCGATTGTTTATCTTGTTTGTTTTGTGCTTGTAATTTGCTCTGGTGGTCTACGTTGTGTGTTTTAGGATGGAGGCCATGAGTCTCAAAAATTTTCCCTCGGTCACTTGTTTGGCCTTTTGGTGAACAACTTACTATAACTGTCTCAAAGGAAAAGTATTTGAGGTTCCTGCTCTATCTGGCATCCCAAGTAGCATCTCATCACATTGCATCTTTGCTTAGAAAGGTAATCCTACAACCTACATGTTATCTAGCATCTCTCCCACTAGTCCTTGATTTCTTTTCTGCCCTCCAGTTGTTTAAAAGCCTACCTTGAGTTACCCTTGTTAATGGGTCCACTGTGGCAGTTAAGGGATTTGGATGGTAAATCCTACCCAAGCCAATTTCATCATAGGCTGCACATTCAGAAGGGAGTTAAGTGAGGGTGTGCTATCCTTTGTTAGCAGGTTCTGGAAGTGAAGAAGAAAGGGATAAGACTGATGCCATTAAGGCACTGAAATTGATGATTCTCAGTCTCTTTTTTCTTCAGTTTTGTATATTCCTAACTAAATCTCCCTTTAATCTTTTGTCTGTTAATAAGATTGCAAGGTTGCTGAATTGTTATATAACCTTCTTTCTTGATTTTTGTTATTCGAGATTTGAAGATGAGGAAGATGATTTGCACAAGATGCATGGCTGGTAGATTTTACTACCTTGAGTTGCTTTCTCCTCCTGTTGCTTGCACTGCTGCTGCTATATCTCATCAAATCCAGTATCGCCTTGGTCATCTTTCATTGGACAAGTCAAAACAGCTAGTTCCTACTTTAAGTTTTGTGTCTAATTTTAAGTGAGTCTTGTCAATTAGGAAAGCATCATCATGTACCCTTTGCTTTTCGAGTTAATGAACAGTCAGCCTTTTAATCCCAATTTTTGGGTTCCCAGTCATGTCACATCAAAGTTGGGTTCTGATATTTTGTTACATTTGTGGATGACTACTCTAGGATGACTTGGCTGTATTTAAGAAAATATTGTTCAGAGTTGTTTAATATTTTTTTGTGCCTTCTGTTCTCAATTAAGGACTTAGTTTCTTCATGGGATAATGCATAATCCCTAGAAGCATAATCCCTGTCTAGAACCAAAAAATGATGAAATATATGCATTATGAACATTAGTAGGATGAAAAAGAGAAGGCAAATTAACAGTAAAGGGTTGCTCCCTTAACCAAATATTCTCCCAAATTGAAACCAAGAGCCATCCCTCACTTTGTTTTTTAGCAAATGGAAAGAACAAGTGTAAAATCTTTGGAAAGAATTTCCAAGGGCTTATATGGTAGCTCTAATGCCCATATTAGCATCCCACCCATTCTCGTATAAACCATATTTATTTTTTTATCACCTTATGCTTAATAGAATCAACTTTTTACGGGAACACCATAACCACTTCACCACTAGAGTGATATGTTTAGACATCAAGTTGCCGAGAACCCCCAGAATTTGTGTTTTACCTCCCTTTCTTAATGTCTTCTTTCTGTACATCTCTTCTACTTCTTTCACAACAAGGTTGAATTTTTTTTTTCCAATTTCTTTTCTGCTTCAGTGTTTCATTTTCTAAATTTTGACCTCTCCTAGTAGTTTTTCTTTTGGGCCTCAATGTTTCACTTCTCTTCTTTGATAACCAGCTTGAACGATACTTTCTCGTTCCTTCAACTCAGTGCTTCACTCCTTTTTTTCCTCTTCTCCTTTCTTATTTCTCTCCTTTGTCATCTTTCTTTATTTTTGTCTTCATCTTTCATGGTCTGGTGAGACATCTCTTTTCGGGTTCTTATCCATTCAGGATATCATCAGACTTCTCTTGTAGTATTGAATTTTTTAGTATGTTGAATTCGATTATTAGTGATCATAAGTTTACAAATTAAGAGTATATTGTATAGGGAATTTTACACATGCTTAATAAATATGAGCCTAATGCTTAGTTTTCAAGTACCCTATGCACCTCACTGCTCTATGATGGCACTCTTGGACATGGTCAGACAGTTTGAGGGCACACTTTAGACATGATGGACATGTCTTTTGGCAACATAGGTATCAAATCGAGATTCAAATTGTGAATCGAAATTCCAATTTTGGGCATGAATAATCGAATCAAACCAATCAGTACAAATTTCTAAAATCAGTTCTAAATGATTTGCATGTATTGACTTATGAACAAGCAGCAAGATAGTAAAATACATTTAAATTTTGACTCAAAAAAAAATTATATTTCATAAGAATGCTTTCCATGGACAAATGAAAAAAGTAACGGAAGGAGTCAAGTAATATTAATAAAAATATGAACTTTATGCTATTTAAGGGAAAGAATAAAGAATAAAAAATAAAAAACTGAACTTTTGGTGTTTATCAACAATTAGAAAAAAAATATTTCATGTATATTCTTTCTCGATTTAAAAACAAAAAGATAATGAACCTAAAAAAAGGATAATAATTGAACAAACTACTAAAAAAACCAACTTTTGAATCTTAAAAATATAATGAAACATGAGTACTACCTTAGCCGATGAGTGTTTTGCCCTTCAATGACAGAACAACACTATGCTCTTCCGAGAGTGAAAAATATCTTTTTATGAAGACAACATAAGACCTAAAGTTCTAATTTCTCCTCTTTTTTTGCACAAAATTGACGTAGGCAAGGATGGACAGTAATGGTGTAAAAATGAAAGCAATACAAAAATAAAGAAATGTTGTTTTGAAGTTTTAAACTAGTTGGATCTTTAAAATCATCCAGAATCGTATGAATCAATATATTCAGATTGATTTGTTAGATTCACAAGGTGAATTGATAGAGTCGACAATAATTCAGTTGTTTTTAGATTTGCTAGTAAGATTCAAATCGATTTCGTATGGAATTGATACCAACTGTATGATTGAAACGTGAATGGTAAGATTCTAACAACTATGTTTGGCAAGATGATGCATCTTAGGGAGTGGAGTTGGGGGGAAGGAGGGGTGTTTTATAAGCATAAACACTACCTTCGGTCATTTGGTCCAACTTCAAACTTTAGAGCCTTAGCAGGAGACAAAGCTCATTTGATTATTTGAGCTTGTGGCATTTGATCTCCAGCAAGTATCTATGTCTCTATGGGTGTACAAATATTGGCCTCAATGACTATTGTAAACTCCTTGGCCTTGGAGTGTCATTCATTCAAATTATGAATTTGTAATACCAAATTATAAGCACATGCAAATGTAAATTTTTTTGTATACAGTATTTAAGCATTTGCGCCTATACATATGCTAGTGTACCAGCATCATGCCTATGTGTTTATATATGCACTACAGACACACACATACACACACTTATTACAGCCAAATGGAAAATACTAATATAAAATATTATTGAACAATATTTTAAATCAATCATTTAACTGATTTATTGATGTGTCACCATTGTGTCATATCCTTATTTCCTTGATGTCGTCATACTCTGTACTGTGCCTTGCACGTGCCATGTGTCGGTCTCGGTGTTCCTTAGCTGTCTCGTTGAGGTTGCATGGGCACATGTTTTACTAATTGCATAATTTTTTAGAAACACGACATCAATATCATCTCATTTCCTATTCTCTCTACGTGTCAATTTTACTTCATAGATATTAATCATTTGTCATTTCTTCTCTTTTCTTATTGTTAGAGGTTATATATGTCTTTTAGTATTATTATTATCGAGTGTGTTAGTATGTTAATTAGTGAGAGTTAGTAAGGGTATTATTGTCATTAGAATGTATTTAAATTTTTATTATAAATAGATGGAGAGACCTATCTTCAAGTTAGGTAATTCATTTTTAATCAAATCTTAACATCGTATCAGAGCATGATCCTATCTAAACTCTATTTCCCTCAGTTGCCGCCAGAAAACACTATTCCTGCGGTTGGTTTTCCCTAATCCACCTCCATCCCATACTATATCACAAAACCAACCATATACCCATAATCAGACCCCCCCCCCCCCTCTGCAAAGATCCACCTCACAAAACCCCATTTCCAGAGGGCTCCCCACGCGCCCCCACACGCCAGCCAAATGCCGCAGGGCCGACCCCACACGCTGGTGCATGAGAGCAGTTCTGGCCACTTTTTGCCTTTTTTTTTTTCCTTCTCCCATACTCCGATTCCTTCTTAAGACTATATTATCAAGCTGTTAGGCCAGTTTTTTTGCCAAAAAATCAACCTTTTTCAACCATGCACTCGCAGTATTCCGTAAATTTCTGTTCAGGGTTTGTGAAGGCTTCCTTGTTAGTTTTTTTTGGAGCTGCAGCAGCATTCGTATGTTCAGTTGTGAGGCTGTGGCAGTGCTATATCCGTCGGTGAGTTGTTCACCTTGTCTGTGGTTGCGTCGGTGTTTCACTGGTTTGTGATTGTTCCGATTATTAATTGCTCTTCTTGTTTTTGGTGTGGTAGCTGTTTGTGAGTGCTGTGGCAGCGCTATATCCATCGGTGAGTTTTTCACCTTGTTCGTTGTTGTGTTGGTGCTTCACATAGTTTGTGATTGTCCCAATTAGTTTTGATTGTTCTTGTTTTTGGTGTGATTGTTGTTTGTTGGGATGGAATCTATGAATCCCAAAAAAATTGTTTTCTACATTCTTGCCGCAAATAACGACTCAAAAGTTGGGTGGAAAGAACCGTATGCAATGGTTTAAAGCTGTTCGGATTTATTTAGTAGGATTAGAGATATCTGACCACTTGCTCCAATATGAGTCTTCTGATGAGAAGAGAAAAGACGTGTAGGTTCAAGAAAATGCCTTGATTGTTTCCCTTTTATGGAATTCAATGGAGCTATAGATTGCACAGATGTGTATGCATCTAGATATGTGCATGGAGATTTGGGATTATGTCAAACTTATTTACTCTAGTAACATTACACGTATGTATGATTTATTCTAGGAACACTTTTGTTGACTTTTTGAGTCCGATCCCTGTTTTGATAATGACAACCCATAACATCTCATTTGTGCGTTCAGTCTTTGAACAGATTTATGATGCAAAAGGCGCAAATGAGAGATGCAATATGGAAGCCAAGAAGTACTTAATTGAGCACTATTTATGGCATATTCCATGGTGTGTTTAGGAGCAGAAGACTGAAAATAGTATTTAGGTTTATTTGTGCATGCATGATCATTTGGTTTAAAATTGAAGTTCATCTCACAAACAACCTTAGAACCTTAGGACCTTCAAGTATCATGAAAAACCTTTTTACTTTAAAGGCTAAACTTACAAAAGGTTTTTAAATGGGTTTGAACTTAAAATGAAGGCAAAACACATTTTTATTTAAGGCCCAGTTGACCGGCATGTGCAAATGGGCAATTTACAAAAGGCCCAGTTGACCGGCCTCCCATAAGTCTATTTGGGCCAGTCGACCGGAGTGTGCACATGGCCAAATCTTTAATGGCTCAATTGACTGGCGCATTTAAAACGAGTGAAGCCCAATCGACCGGCCTTCAAAGCATTTGAAGCCTAGTCGACTGGATCATGAGCCTAGCATGCCATTTCTCGCGAAATTGGAAATCGCCTTAGGGCCAGTCGATTGGACCTTGTCCCAGTCGGCCGGACCTCTCGGGATTTCAAATTTTGGGGCATTTAATGGCTAGAAAATTCAAAATAAAATAATATTATATTGCCCAATGGTCATATAACGGTCAGAAATTGTTTTTGCCTATAAATACTAACCCCATTCACTTGGAGAAGGTTGGGAGAATCCCTTTGTAAATTTAGTTGAATATCTTTTGATTCTCCCTCATATCTTTACACCCTTTTGTTCATCAAATTCTTATTTTCTCCTACTCTTGAAAATCTTTTTGGAGAAAATATTTTTGGGGTTTATTTGAAAAAGGCTTAAGCTTATATTTAATTCATATAATATATTGCTTGAAGGTCTTGTTCTTTTTATTCTCATGTTTCTCAAAGATCAAATTTCTCCCATACTCCTTTTATTTAGAAAATATTTTTTTGGGGGAAAACTTTTTAAGGGTTTCTTGGAAGGCTTGAGCATATATTTAATTCATATATATATTGCTTGAAAGTTTCCTTATTCTTGTGAGATTTCAAAGATCAAATTCTCCTATACTCTCCTTTTGAAAAATTATTTTTGGAGAAATTTTTTTATTCAATTACGGCTTGAGCATATATTTTACATTCATATTTATATTGCTTGAGAGCCTACTTGCAATTTTATAGGTCAATCATATTGAGAAAGAAAACCCTAGTTTCTCTCATTCTTTTATTTGAAAAATATTTTTGCGGAAATTCACTTGGGTTACTCAAGAGTGCTTTGAGCATATATTTCATTTATATATGCTTGCTTGAAAGGTCCCTTAGTCTTGAATGCTTTGAGTATAATTACACTCATATTCATTACTTCAAAGCATTCTTGTTCTTGATACTTTCTAAGGTCAAATATTTGAGAAAAATCATTTTCCAAACTCTCGGCTTTTACTTAAAAAATATTTTGAGGGGAATTTCATATACTTTACCGAGCTTCATATATAAATCATATGAGAGTGCATTTAGTTTTTAAATGTGTACAAACTAGCTTTTATAGAAGCATTCTTAATTGTACAAAAAGTGTTTTCCGAAGCAGCCCTTCCCGGTTCAAGTTGTGAACCATGGCCAAGTGATGGTACATCACTTGGATAGGGTGGCTTTGCCCTATTGAAGGAGTGGTTGCAGAATGATCCGCACTGAGCGAGTGTACATCGCTCAGAGAGGCAGCTGTGCTTAGAAGTAGCAGACCAGGTGTGGGGTATCACCTGAAGAGGAGGGCTCCACCTTGTAAGGAGTGTGTAAAAGGGGGCTCCACCCTGTAAGGAGTGTAAATGATTTGGCTCTGCCCGGTTAAGGGAGCTGGTTAGTGAAAACCTTAGGGGTTTTGCCTAAGGCAAGGACGTAGGTATTATTGGCCGAACCTCGTTAAAAATCATGGTGTCGTTCTCTCTTTCTTATCTGCTTTTCATTTCTGCACTTTAATTTACCCCACGTGTATGCCTATTTGCTTATTGCTATAATTGTTCTGCATACACGCTTTGAGTTTTAAGTTGGGATATGTTTCGGTGAATTGGTTAATTAATCCGAAATTTTTTTTTTAAATCCAATTCACCCCCCCCCCTTCCTCTTGGGAATACATCATTCCCCACAACTTTCAGCTACAACAAGGAGATAGGAGCATTGTAGATTGTTTTGGAGAGAAGGAGCATACTCATGAGGAGCTTAACATTGTGCAACGTATAATTGCCGACATTCGTGAGATGCAGAAGTAGAGGGAGCATATGACAGTTCTTCATGTTCTAGCAAGCTTGAGACCTGAGTTTGAGGCAGTTCGGTCCTAGATACTCAGTAGTGCTGGGCTGCCATCATTTTCTGATGTTTATTCTCGTGTCCTTCATGCTTCCTTTAGCACACATTCTCATGTTCTTGCATCTGGCTCTGAGAGGACAGCCTTTGCCATACAGAGTGATTCTAGTTCTCTACCAAATAGCCGTAAAAGTTATCATGGTGGTTCAAGTAGTCGTAGTGGTAGAGATGGACGAGGCAGATGTACTCCTCCCAAGTGCACTCATTGTGGACGGAATAATCATGGTATTGAGTAATGTTGGGATCTCCACAATAGACCTTCACGTGTTGGCAATGCAGCCACCACTAACTTCATACCTTTGGGGGCAGCAAATGAAGCCACCACCGACTCTATCACCTTTGGGGTCGAGTGGGGGGCAACGTATTGTCTCTATGTAAGAGGAAGAGTATTCCAAGTTCTAGCAGTATCAAGTGTCACAATAAGCTTCTCTTCACATTGCCTCTTTTGCCCAATCCTGTAAGCACACAATATGCCTGTCATCCAGTACTTCTCATCCTAGTCCTTGGGTCATAGACTCTGCTACCACTGATCATATCATAGGTGTAGCTTTTTCTCCACTCTTCAATATCTTGCAAATTTAACTTGTGTTGCTCTTGCTGATGAAACCACTACTATAGTCAAGGGAATTGGGACTGTAAATCTCACTTCTTCTATTTCTCTTACTTTGGTTTTATATTCCCAAATTTCCTTTCAATCTTATGTCTGTTAGCAAAATTACTAAATCCATGAATTGTTTAGTGACATTCTTCCCTAATTCTGTGGTTATTTAGGACTCCATTCTTTGTTCTTAGTGGTAAAATTCCCTACTCCATTCTCTTTTTTAATTCACCTTTATTTTCTCTTCCTCGTATATTTGGGTGTGTCCTTTGTTCATCGACTAACTCTTGGGGTGGATAAGTTGGATCCTCGTGCTATAAAATGTGTCTTTCCGAGCTACACGTGTACTCAAAATGGATATTGTTGTTATAGTCCTGTACTGCATCGCTTCTTTGTTTTTGCCAATGTTACCTTCTTTGAGTCCACACCTTACTGCACCCAATCACTGAGTGCTTCTAAGCTCAATGAGTCTCTTCCTTTGCCTAATCTTCCAAATTTTACGTTTCTATCCTTGCCTAACCAACCATCTGAGTGTCCATGTAGTTCGAGTCCTTCTTATCACCTTGATCATCTTAATTTGCAGGTGTATTCATGACGGCGGCTCCAAGGTAGAGAGTACCCTTTAGCTTCTACTACAACGCCTTTGGTTTCCTCGTCTAATGATCATATTTCTCATGATGTTGATCCTCCTATTGCTATTTGGAAAGGTAAATGCACATGTACCCAACACCCCAGTTCCAACTATGTTTCTTATGACTCCTTATCACCTTCCTTTCATTGTTTTGCCACTGCTCTATCATCTACTACCCTTCCTAAATCTTTTTCGAAAGCCTTCGCCCATTTAGGATGGAGGGGTGTTATGGTTAATGAGATGAATGTTTTACATGACAATGGTACTTGGGACTTGGTACCTCTTCCTCCGAACAAATCTGTGGTTGGTTGTCGTTGGGTTTACACTATGAAATTCAACCCTGATGGTTCTGTGGCTCGTCTAAAGGTTCGTCTTGTTTCTAAGTGATACACTTAGGTGTATGGTCTGGATTATTTTGGTACTTTTTCTCTAGTTTCCAAACTTACATCAGTACGTCTATTCATCTCTTTGGCTACTATTTGTCATTGGCCTTTGCATCAGTTAGATGTAAAAAAAAATGCCTTTTTGCATGGTGACCTTGAAGAAGAGGTTTATATGGAGCGACCACCTAGGCTTATTGCTCAGGGGGAGTCAAGCTTAGTGTGTTAGCTCAAAAAGGCTTTATATGGTTTAAAACAATCTCCCAGAGCATGGTTTGGCCGTTTCAGTGTTGTAGTACTTGAGTTTGGTCTTTGACAATTTGTTGTGGATCATTTTGTGTTTTATCATTATACTTCATCTAGTAGGATCCTTTTTGTTTTTTATGTGGATGATATTTTTATTACAGGTGATGATGATAAAGCTATTTAGAGTCTCAAACATTTTCTACTAAGTAAGTTTTAGACCAAAGATTAGGGACTTTTGTAATACTTATTGGTTTTAGAAGTATCGAGATCTCGTATCAGAACTGTTGTATCATAAAGGAAGTATGTTCTTGCTTTGTTAGATGAAACTAGCTTGTTGTATCATGAAGGAAGAATGTTCTTGATCTATTAAATGAAACTGGCTTGTTGGGATCTAAACCAGTTGATACACATATGTATCCTAGCAGAAAGTTAATTTCGGATATGGGTGATTTGCTACCTAATCCTGGACAATACTGGAAACTTGTCGGAAAGTTGAATTATCTCACAGTTACTCGGTTGGATATATCTTTTGCAACAAGTGTTGTGAGTCAATTTCTAGATTCTCCGAGTACAAGTCATTGGGACGCAGTAATTTGCATCTTGATATATCTCAAAGGTGCACCTGGGAGAGGTTTTTATATCGTGATCAGGGTCACACCTTATATCCATGGATATACAGATGCAAATTGGGCTGGATCGCCTTTCGATCGGAGATCCACCATTGGGTACGGTATCTTGGTTGGTGATTTGGTTTCTTGGAAAAGTGAGAAACAAACTATGGTAGCAAGGTCAAGTGCTTAATCATAATATAAAGCTATGGCTCACACTACCTGTGAACTTGTCTAGTTGAAGAACATGTTGGAAGAATTGGGTTTTCTGCATTCTCAGCCTGTGAAGTTGATTTGCGATAATCAAGTTGCTCTTCATATTGCCTCCAACCTGGTCTTTCATGAGCAGACAAAGCACATTGAAGATGATTGCCACTTTGTTTGGGAGAGACTCGTGTAGAAGCTCATTACAACCGCTTATGTGAAGTCGGACATGCAGCTTGCTGATTTGTTTACCAAAGCGTTGGGGTGGGGTGGGGTGGGGAGTGCTCATGTTAGATTCATTTGTAACAAGCTAGGAGCCTATGACATTTATGCTCCAGCTTGAGGGGGAGTGTTAGAGGTTATATATGTCTTTTAGTATTATTATTATTGAGTGTATTAGTATGTTAATTAGTGAGAGTCGGTCAGGATATATTGTTGGCATTAGAATGTATTTAATTTTTTATTATAAATGGAGGGAGAGACCTATCTTCAAGGTAGGTAATTCATTTTTAATCAAATATTAAAACTTATGTTACAATATTCGTCTATATCAAAATTTGTATCCTTTTTACTTGAAAAGAGAGAAGGTTTTAATCGCTTAATTTCACTTCCACCATTTCTTCCTTAGCTTTTAAGTGAGTCCTATTCTCTTCTATTACAATTTTATACTATGTGCACTTTGTAGGCAGGGTTGATTCAATACTTTTAGTTTTACTCGTGCCTACTGTCTATGCCAAAAAAAAATTATATTGGCTGTAAGAAACCATAAAACTTGACTGAGAAAGCAATACATGGGTAGATACTGTTGGAATATTTCTATATTGCCTTTGTCTGAATGAATACATTGCTTTGTGTTGATTTAAATTGAAAATTTCACGTCAATTTTCTTTCTGCATTCTTATTTGTCATATTCTTCAATCAACATTTCATCTGTATGTTTTCTTGTTCTGTATTTCCAATTTATCACATGTTCTGTACAGTGTTTTTGTAGTATTTTCCTTGCATAATGCTTCAAGAATTATTTTCAAAAGTAAGATTTCTATCTGTTAGTTGTAAGAAAGCCATATGTTGGACAATATTTTTAGGGGGATCACTTATCAAAAAAAAGAAAGAGATCAATTTTCAATTTGGTATTCAGACCTTTGGCTAGATATCCTTGAATTATGTTATTTATCTCTTTTTCTGTGTCAATTTGTATCTGAAGGTTCCCTTGTGCAATGTCTTAAACTAATCTCATTTATTTGCAGCTATTGGAAGCTGCACCGGCATTGAAGCGGTTCAAATCACATAAGAAGAATGTTTGGCGAGTCAAAAGAATGGGGGATGTGCTCACGATTGTTGTTGTAGCTGGTATGCTAGTGTTTTCATTATAAATTGATCAAATTCGGTTTATCATTTTCCTTCATTTTTTTTTGGGGGGGCGGGGGAGAGGTCTTTGCTTTCCTCTTGAAGATCAAGCAAGCTCTTTATATTGTGGATTTTGCATAATTGAAACTCTGCATACATACTTCCATTATAATAAGCATATCACTTGGAATGATGTTTTTTTTTTTTTTTCAAATTAATTTAACAATAGATTTTTTGTTATTTTCAAAATATTTGTTTTGTTTAAATTTCTTTTAATAGGTTTGAACCGTTTCATTGCCAACTTTAATTTCTTGAGGGGATTTCTATATTAGAGGATAACTTTGATAAGAACTAAAATAGATTCCAAAATAAAATGCAGATATTTTCAATTGAGGGTCTGTCTGACTATTCTTAGACTCAAAAGATTAATCAGTATCCTACAAACTTCCACCGCTGGAATTCTGAAACTAGCTATAGATTTCTAATGACTTATGTGGACATGATTTGTGAAGGCTTTTTGTGTATAATTTGTCTTTATGGTTTTTATTTTTTAAGGGAAGTTTGGAAATCTTCTGGCCTATCAGACACCAAAAAAATTGTATTCAGATGCATATGATTATGCCAATGAGTGACTTGGTGGAATTCAATTGAATGATGGATTAGGCTTTTGATGATGACTAATGTTGGTTTTCTAAGTGTGTTTTCTTCTGCTTTTGTGCATTTGAAATGATTCTCTCACTGGAAGATATACCTTTGCTTTTGATTGTTGTTCTTAAGAATTTGAAGTCTCATGTGCAGCAGGGTGGGGATTTGACAAATTTGAAGAAAGAGGGTTGGGTGGAATGATGTGGTAAAGGGAGTTGATCAGTCAACACTCACCACCCACAATAAACAGTGACTGCTGTTTCAATTGTCATGGTATGATGTTGGATAAGGGTGAGAAGCAGGTGGTTGGCTTGCAATACGGTTGGTGACTAGGATTCCCAAGTACACAAATATCAGGAGAATACTGCTTGACCGGAGCAAGATATTTTTGGGGTGGCTGTGTATTCCTCCTGCTTTTGATTTATGTGAGACATTTTTTTCCCCCCTTTAAGTGAAGTTGCCTTCCCTTTTCAACTCATAGGAATCTTTATTCTACGAAGGAGAAAATCCCCTCTGAAGAAATGGATCCTACAAAGGAGAAACCCCCTCCGAAGAAACTAGTGAGCTAATAGGTGCATTGTAGAAAGAAGAAACCTTAGACGAACAAGGCAGATTCCTATGAGTTGAAAAGGGAAAGAGTTTCACTTGAACAAATCTTATTCTTGTATCCCATTGACTGGGAGGAGTTTCCTAATCTTTCTCAAGTGGTGCTACCTAGACCCACATCTGATCATTTGCCTATCTTGTTGGAATCTAGGAAAGTGCCTTGGGGTCCCACCTCGTGTAGGTTCAAGAATATGTGGTTAGAGCATGGCTCCTTTCAGACCTTGGTTAGGTACTTGTGGAGTGAGGAAGTGGAAGGGGCTGGGAGCCTGGGAGGGATTTAGATTTATGAAGAGGAGGAGTTTCCTAATCTTTCTCAAGTGGTGCTACCTAGACCCACATCTGATCGTTTTCCTATCTTGTTGGAATCTAGGAAAGTGCCTTGGGGTCCCACCTCGTTTAGGTTCAAGAATATGTGGTTAGAGCATGGCTCCTTTCAGACCTTGGTTAGGTATTTGTGGAGTGAGGAAGTGGAAGAGGCTGGGAGCCTGGCAGGGATTTAGATTTATGAAGAGGTTGAAAGAAAATCTGAAAGTGTGGAATAGGGAGGTGTTTGGCGACATTAGGATTAAAGTCTATTATTCCAGGAGAGTTGGAAGAGTTAGTTAGGAAGGAATAAGTTGTGATCCTTTCTAGGGAGGAAGAGGTTAAAAAGGTTTCTCTGGAGAACAAATTGGAAGAGCTCATTTTTAAGGATATGAGAAGTTGGAGGCATAAGGACAAAAGCTTAAATGGGTTAGAGATGGTGACTGTAATTCTGAACTTTTTCATAGGATAGCCAATGGAAAAATGGGGAAGAATTTGATAGGGAGTTAGAGGTGGATAGGGGGAATATTATCTTAGATCCTAATGTGATTGCCTCTTAAGATCATGGATTTTAATTATAATTTGTATACTGAAGAGGATGAGAATAGATCGATGGTGGAAGGATTAGAATGGGATCTTTTGCCTATTGATAATATAGATTGTTTCGAGAGACCTTTTGAGGAAGAGGAAGTTAGGGCCATAGAATTTTGGGATGGAGAGGGATAAAGCACTTGGGACGGATGATTTTAATTTAGATTTTTATTAGTATTGTTGGGCAGTGGTGAAGAATGACCTAATGAGGGATTTCAATGAATTTTATTGGAATGGGGTTTAAGTAAGAGAATAAATTCTATGTTTATAACTTTGGTATCTAAGAAAAGTAGGTCTATCAAGATCTCTGACTATAGATTGATTAGTCTCATTTCGGGTCTTTATAAAATAATCACCAAAGTGCTAGCTAAGAGGTTAAGTGTGGCGCTTGATAAGACTATTTCTAAGGCCCATAGCACTTTTGTGGTGGGGTAGATTGATTGTGGATACAATCCTGAATGTTAATGAAATTGTTGAGGATATGAGGAGGAAGAAGAAGGGGCTTGTTTTCTAAGTTGGACTTTGAAAAAGCTTATAATAGAGTGACTTGGAACTTTATGGATAAGATTTTTGTGAGAAAGGGGTTTGGAGAGAGATGACGTAAATGGATGAAAGGTTGTATGTCTTATGTGAATTTTGCAATGATAGTGAATGGTGAGTCAAAATCTTGGTTCAAGGCCTCAAGGGGAATTAGACAAGGAGCTCTTTCTTCGTTCTTGTTTGTGCTAGTGGCTGATATTTTGAGTAGAATGGTAGATAGGGCTGTGGATAGAGGTTTAGTGAAAGGCCTTAAAGTGGGTATGGAGGAGATCACAGTGTCACACCTTCAATTTGCGGATGATATTATCTTTTTTCTAGAGTACCATAAGCCTTCTTTCATTATTATATATTTGAATAGGTTTTGAGGCTCAAGATTAACTTGGGAAAGAGTGGTATTGCAACTATTAACGTGCCTGCAAAGTGTGTTAGGGATTTAGCCATGCAAGTTGGGTGCACTAAGCTTGGTTGGCCATTGTCCTATCTAGGGGCTCCTTTGGGAGGTAATCCTAGATCATTTAGTTTTTGGGATCCTGTGGCGGATAGAGTGTCCAAGCATTTAGATGGGTGGAAGGCAGCCGTTCTTTTTTATTTGGGAGGGAGGATTACTCTAATTCAGGCTTTTATTTCTAGTACTTCATTGTATTTTCTTTCTATTTTAAAATTCCAACGGGAGTTGCTAGTAGGATTGAGAGAATTATGAGAGATTTTCTTTGGTCAGGGGTAGCATAGGTATCATTTCGTGAGCTTTGGGGAGGGAGGGTTTGTAAGCCTAAAAAGGAGGGTGTTTTGGGTCTTAGAAATTTGGTGTCTAAAAGCACAGCTCTTCTGGCTAAGCGACTTTAGTGGTTCCCACTAGAGGTTTCTTCATTGTGGCATAGAGTTATTAAAAGTAAATTTGGACTTGATGGGAATTGATGGGATACTAATTTGGGTTTTAGATGTTCTTCAGATAATCCATGGAAATCTATAGATCATATTCACCCTCTCTTTATTCCCTATACTCAATTTGTTTTGAGTAAGGTTGGAATATCTATTTCTGAGAGACCTATAGATGGTGTTTTGTCCACCTATTTTCCTTTTCGTTTTTGATCGAGCTCAGGGAAAAATGATCCCATTTCTTCGTTTAGAGTAGACTCAAATGGTCCTTTACCCTCTTGGGATTTCCATTTCAGGAGAACCTTGAATGATAAGGAAATTATTGAGTTAACTTCTTTATTGATTATGTTGAATAATTGTAGGGCATCCTCTGAAAATGATAGCCGATATTGGTTGTTGGATTCTTTAGGAGTCTATTCTTGTAAATCTTTCTTTGAATTCTTGGTTTGGACAAATTCCTCTTTTCCTCTTTACAAGGTAATATGGAAAGCCAAAATTCCCCCTAAAATAAGTGTTTCTTTGGTTGATTGTGCTTAATAGGATAAATACTAATGACTTGTTGCAGATGAGGAGACCTTTAAAGGCTCTCCTTCCTGATATTTATACACTGTGCTTTAATTGTTCAGAGTATGTTTCACACCTTTTCCTGCACTGTGATTATGCATGGAAGTTCTGGAACAAGTTATTCAATTACTTTGAAGAAAGCTGGGTTTGTCCTAGAGATGTGGAGGAGTTCTTGGCAATTTCTTTTGTGGGATTTGGGAGGAAGAAGGAATTACATTATGAAATTGTGCTGTATTTGCAGTGTTTTGGGGTTTGTGGAAGGAATGTAATGTGCTATTATTTGCAGGGGAGGAGTTACCATATTGGTTGGTGGAGAAAAGATTCTGTTTATGGCTTCTTTTTGGTGTATGGGCTATGGAAATTTTAAGCTAATGTGTGCTTTCAGAAGTTCAGTGCAATCGGAAGTCTCTTCTAAGGGCGTCTTAGAGTTTTTTTCATTGGTTATTTTTGCAATTTTCTTTTTGGTTTTCCCGAAGATTATCAGACTTTGTTAAGGATATGTCCACTATCTTGCTTGTAAATTCTATCTTTATCTAATGAATTTCTTTTTCTATTAAAACAAACAAACAAACAAGGCAGATTCAGCTCCAAAGAAATCTCTCCTGCCCAAGAACATCCTCCGAGAAGTGTACCCTATTAACTTTAAAACAAGTGAGGAAAAAACTGGCCCACCACCTGGGACACGAACTTCCAAGGGCGGGCATGAGAAATAGTACTGCTTCCTTTCATCCTGCTAACCTCATTTACGTTCCTATTTGCACGTGATAGATTTTTTGATGAATTATGTGAGCAATATTGGCATAATTTGAGTTCCTCAAACTTATGGTTGGCATTTCTCCTGTGTCACAATTCCTTTAGAAGGTTTGAATAGTGTTCCTATTTTTAAGAAGGGTAAACGACACTTAAGTCCCTTAAGATTTGGAAAAAAGACACTCTCTCCTAAGGTTTCAAAAATTATAGGGACCTCCTTTGAAGTTTCAAAAATTCTATAGACCTCTCCTACATTTTGCCAAAACATAAATCTCTCCTTATATTCAGCGAAATGGTAAATTCTTTTTTGAGGGGTATAAGTGTCCCAAAAATCCAAATGTCAAGGAAGGTTTGTGGGATTTTGAAATCTCAAGTCACGTCAGTGGGATTTTTTAAACCTCTGGAGAGGTCTGTGTTTTTTTGCCAAACCTCAAAGGAGGTTAGTGTCTTTTGCCCTTTTGAGAATGGTTAGTTTGGGAGAAGTAACTGATACCAAAATCCAAAGGAGATGGTATTTTGTCCGCCATTGTCTCTCCTAAGGAGGTTAGTGAGTTTGTGGTTGTGTCCTCATCGAGGCCAAGAAGCTAGGGTGGATGTGGCCAGAGCAAATGAAACAGGGTAATTGTGAGCTAGCCACATATAGTGCTCTATAAAGTATGATGGAGAGGGTTTGAAAATGAGCCTTTGATGTAATTGCATTATTTTCTTTCTTTTTATTTCGTCAATTTCCATTGTTATTTTTTATTGGAGGACTTCATGCCCTTAGTTGTCATTTTCCTTCTTTTTCCTAGTAATTGTTTTCTTCTGCCATAAAAAATTTCTCCATTTGTCATCACCTAATGCTTCAAATTTGCCAATATATGTAAGCAGCATCATGCACTTATGTTATTAGACTTGTTTCGTCATTTTTCAGTTTTCAAAATTTTAATAGGAATAAACTTGGGTTAATTTTAATCCATCAAATATTGAGACCTGTAGATTTGGAAATTTGGTTTGTATAGGCTGTCAATCTGGTAACATTTTTTATAGCCTCATGGGCCATTTAGTAACCTTTTATCTCTGAAGCAGTCATGCGCCTTGAATTTTTCTCAAATTTTTACTCGCTTTTTTTCAGTCCTTTAGTGTGTGTTGTTATGCTTTTCTTCTTTTTGAGCTATCAAAAATTGCAGAATCACTAATGATTTATTTGTAGCAGTATTATTATTATTTTTAAGCCGGACCATAAGATCACTGTTCTGACCTCTGAAATAGATTTCAACTTACAAAAAAAAGAGCTAGCTGCCGTTGCATAGCCATACTATGACCTTATGCACGTCCTGGAGATCTCCCCTCATTTTTAGTTGCTTCAGCTTGTATCATATCACCCCTTGTGGGATTAGTTCATCCATTGCTTGATGTGATGGAAGATACTGACTTGGACTAGTGATTTTATGTATCCTGTATGCTTTGCTTAGGCTTAGCAAAAAAAAAGTAATGTATGCTTGCTTAGACCCGACTACTGGTCAGTATGTCTATATATGGTACATCTTCTCGTCACACAATGCAGTCTTGAACTGTGATTTGCCATTCAAAAATCTCTCAATTTCTTCAATATTTTTCTTCCAGGTTGTTGCTATGAAATCTATGTTAGAGCAGTAATGCGAGAAGAAGCTCGGAAACAGGCTGAGGAAAACAACTGAAGGTGCATAATGTGGTGTTAGTTCGAGGTTGCTATCTTTGTTTTGCAGCAGCCTTCCCTCTATACGAGCCTTCCATGTTGAATAAGCAGGACGATCATGTTGCACTTCAATGCTTGTGACACCATAGATTCTGCTCATTTGGCCCTTCCCACCTTTCAATCTTCAATAATATCTGTTATGTAGTGATTTCACTGAATTTAATGAGTATTATGATTTTTTTTTTTTTTTCTGATTTCTCATGTTCACTTTTGTTTTGAAGTTCATCTCTTTTGGATGCCATTTTCCATTGTTCTATGATGATGAAGAATATATCAGAATGCCATGACAGGGTGCCCTGGTGAGTTCATTCCTGTGATTGATGAAGGGTTGAAGTACAGGCTTGAAGCAATGGATTTTAAGTATTGACACAAAGAAAGACTGATCCAGTGTGATTTGAACTTTTTTGCCCACAAATGCAAATGCAAAATAAGAGTTTGATGGTGGACACAAGACTAACAGGAACCCGGGCAAAGAGAGCAGGTGAATGGGCGCATGAAAGCATTTTAACCTTTGTGCACTCCCTGCTTCCCCGAACAGGAAGATGGGAGAATGAATTTAAAGAAAACAAATAAATCGCTGGGGTGGGGTGGTGTGGGTTGGCAACTGTTGGTGGGCACACCAAGAAAGACCGACTCGGGGTCTGTTTTTCTCATAAATAGAAAAATTACATTTACCATTCGTGGGGCACCTTAAATTTAAATTTGTGCCAATTTAAATAAAATATAATATAAAATTTATTACTTTTCTTTTAAATTTATGTAAATTTTAAACCCCATTAATACATAGAATACAACTGAGTTTGGTAGTTCTTCATATCAATGCCAATTTTTTACCCCTGGGGTTTGGTTTGGTTCTTAGTAATGAACTGATTTCATATGATACCAACCCTATGTTCGGGATTTGAATTTTATGTGGATTTAAAACAATATCGAATTGTATTAAGTATTTTCAAATTCATCAAATTCAAATTTAAAATTGAAGTTTATGTTTCTAAACACACACTACTTAAAAGTAATTTTAAATTATTTTTTGTTTCCCAAATCATGTATGTGAATGAAACAAATTAACCTCAAGTGCTTTCAGGCTTCCCTACCCAAATAGTTCTTAGTTCCTTTAAAGAATTTGATTTGAGTATCAATCCTGATCCGAGATGGCAACATCATTGTAGTCTCTAGGCTTAGACTATCTTCCCAATGACTTTGTTGATTTTTAGAATATAATTGTACTATAGATTCTTCTTCCTCATACCACTACCGATCTATCCATGGGATAAATCAGGTCATTTCTAGAATCATGGCAAAATAGCATGTATGCCACTACTGATCTATCCATGGGGTAAATCGGGTCATTTTTAAAATCATGGCAAAGTAGTATGTATGTCTAATACGGATGCAAAATGTATGACGCCACACAAAAGAACTTAGTTAGATCTAATATAGAAGAAAAGATGAATCCTCTATTCCAACCCTAGGTAGGTATATTACTCATGTTTTCATCAAAACTCTCCTAAATAATGAAACTAGGGGCTAAAATATGTGTGGTTCAAGCTCTATTCCCTATCAACAATAGGTTCCCAACATGCCCCCTATCCTTACCCAATGGGCTTGGACAAAGTTCACACTGAGCAGAATGGTTCACACGCCTCCAAAGACCTTGTTTTATGAAAGCTAACGGTATTACATCTCTATTTACTCCTAAAAGGTAAAACCTAGGTAGAAGACTCGTGAAAATATGTGTTCTTACATATATTTTTAAAGTCTATCTCTTTAACCCCCACATATCGTTAAACCCTGCACATAATTAACCATCCATTCCAAATATATAAGAATTAAACATACAAGAGAAATATTCAAGGTATTCAACAATCATATTTACAGACAAAATGTCAAGGAATAATAAAAAGACCACTAAACATTTTGAAGATAGATTTGAAATGGCAAGGAATAATAATATTGTAATTTGAATGGAGTCGCTACTAACCTGTTATTCACATAGGTGCGGTTAGATCACCTAATTACTATTCATTGATTGGTCTCTAGACTATTCCTAGGTCAAGGAATCAATAGTCTCAGTCTACTTTGCTAGAATTGGGTTCAGAAGTTTAGTTATGCGAGGGAAAGGTACTAGCACCTCCTACGCACTCGTTCTATGAACGGTACCTAATTAGTCGTGAATTATCCCAAAATAGAAGCTAATGGTCTTTAATTAACCCATTTGCAAAAAATAAATAAATAAACTAAAAAAATAAAAAAACAAATATACAAAATAAATAAATAAAATTTAAAAGAAAAATAAAAATTAAAGTGGGATTAGGAATGTCTAATAAGACCTCTAAACGAGAGGATCTTGTTAGATAAACCCTCATTAGAGCTAGTACGGTTGAGGTCTGAAATACCTCTTTACTCTTTAAAATTATTGGGACGCCCCTATACAAATATCAAGTAAAATCATCGAAAAATATCTTAAAAAACATTCCCAAATTTTCCAAAATTTTTGTAGAAATTTTCTCATATTTTTAAAGGCTTTTCCTCAAATTTTTTTTTTTTTTTTGATATTTTTATTTTTCCATTTTTAAAATTTTGAGCCAAAATAACTCAAAATATTTTTCCTGACTTCAAAAATATTTTCCCTATTTTTTATGATTTTTTATGATTTTTATTATTATTTTTTTCCAATTTCTGAAATTAAAAACCAATTAAAAATTTAAATAAAATTATAAATAAATAAATAATGGTTCAGGAGATTTGAACCAGATCAACCGGTTCATTCAATTTGAACCGAGTCAATTGGTTCAATCAATTTGAACCGGGTCAACCGGTTCGTTTCAATGGGGGCCACGTGTCCACCCACAGTGGTGACACGTGGCATTTTAAAAAAATTTTAAAATTTTATTTTTTTCAATTTTACTGTAATAGGGTTACGTCAGCATGACCTCATCTTGACATGTGTCATCATGTGACTCCTTTTTTTAAAAAAATTGAACAAAAGGGTGACATAAGCATGATGTCACCTTGTCGCGTGGCCTCATCTGAGTGGTCTGAATCATTCAACAGGGATTGTTGACATGGCAGAGATCCAACTGTCCAGAGAAAGCACATATTGGACGGTTGAGATTGAGCCACGTCGCCTATTAAATACTTTGTCTAGAAAGCGCCACATGTCTCCATGCGGTGGTGACACGTGGCCCACTACCCTGAATATAAAAATTGAATTTTTTTTTTCCATTTTTTCATTTTCCACTCTTCCTCTTTCTCTCTCTCTCTCTCTCTCTCTCTCTCCTCTCTTTTCTCTTTTAGTTCTTCTTCTTTCTTTCTTCTTCCCGTTTTCTCTTCTATTTTCTTCCTTCTCCTCTTGATTTTTCTCTCGGCTCTCCTCACTCAGCTGTCTTTTCCTTTTCCCTTTGTAGGCACTCCAATTTTTATCAGGCTTCTCTTTTCCTTACTATATGGTAATGTGTAGAGACTAATGAATTATATTAATTAAATAATAAGAGGAGGAGAGAAAAGGAAATTGTAAATTTGGAATTCAATAAGGTCTTGTCAATGAACGCAGCGCGTTTGTCAACGAACACGCTTGATGGGATCGTCGACGTGAACACGCGTCTCGTCGACAAAAAGTTATTGAAGGGCTGTTTTCAGTTCTGAATTTCGTCGAAAAGAAATAAGCGTTCGTTGACAAACTCCCTTCGTGGCCTCGTCTACGAGGTGACGTGTTTCATCGACGAGTGCGGGTGTATAAATAGCCTGAACTCGATTTTCACCGCAGAATTCACTTGAAGAACTTCTCTCTCTCTCTCTCTCTCTCTCTCTCTCTCTCTCTCTCTCTCTCTCTCTCTCTCTCTCTCTTTCCTCTTTGGTTCCCTTTCCTTCTCTCTAAGATTTTGGGTCCGTTCTTTGTCGGATTGACAATCTAAAGCTGCTACACTACTCCTGAGGAAGTTCTCTTCAAGTCTGCTGGAGTAGATCGTTGATGGGGCTAACTTAGACTCCAAACTAGGTTCAAGGTAAGGCTTTTTATTGAATATTTAGCATTCCTACAATTTTTGAAAATGTAGCATTTGAAGAAATACTAAATTTTTATTTGGGGCAGTGTTGTTTTTAGGGTGTTGAGTGGGGAACCCTGCGGGTGCAAGACTAGTCTTTTTAGGGGTTTTCTAGTAGTCAGGTAAGGGAATAAACTAAAGCAGTAATTTTTTATGAAAATTAATTTTTAGAAAGCATGTATTATGTATGAGTATACTTGGGGAAAATATATTTGGGAAAATACTATTGTTACACAAGAATATGTTTTTAGTGTAAAATGTCAGAAAATGTAATTCTAGAACAGATTTCATGTTTTTTTTTTTTTTATTTAGTTTGTGTGGCATGAATATTATTTCACGTATATTGTATTATGTTAAGTCAAATTTACAAAAAAGACATGTTTACAGTTATTTTCAGGAATAACATAGATAATATAAGAGATTATGGTTTCAGAACATATGATAAACAGTACATATACTCAGTTCAGTATTTATGATATGTTTGGCGCAAGGTCGTGGTGCAAGGCCGCAATTATGTATGTTATCCAGCGCAAGGCCGTGATTATTTATGTTATGACAGAATTCAGAAAATGCTATCAATGTATTTATGTTAAAACAGTATATGATCTTGTACTGTATGTTATTAGAACCCGGATGATAGTTCAAATCAGTTTTTAGAAGCATGATACCATAGCTATTCAATTCAGACTTGTGCTAACCACCCCTACCAGTAGAGGGAGCGGGAGATGGATAGTCGATGTGGCTTTTAGTGCAGAGTTGTAGACGTCCACCTAACAGTCTAGACCAGGGTGTAGTGGGATCATCATACTTACAGACATTTTGACTCGACAGTGGTCGGCCAGCCATTGTCGGGTCTCGTCTTCGGGTTGCATAACCCGTAATGGGGGGTAATACATGACACCAACTAGCTATTCATAGTGGGTATATTTCAGTACTACTAGTATAGCAGATGATTTTATGAACATTGAGATACAGTATGATTTAGTATAACTATAAAATTGTACGTTTATTCAGTTATGATATTATCAGTGTTTTCAGTTATGTAATATGTACTGTATATTTATTATAACACGCAAATATTCATGTTGTCACACAACTGTATTTAGTTTATTTCCCTTACTGAAAGGTGTCTCACCCAAGCTTAAAAATATTTTAGGAAACCCACACAAATAGGCAGACCGAGCTTCGCGTCATTAGGGGCAGTTTATACTACCCTACTAAGAGGGTGAGTTTTGAACTATGGTCAGTTAGTTTTGATGTATGATCCTGGTTTAATCTTTTGGTGTCTTTGGGGATTGTATATACACTTTTACAAAAATATTGTGGATTTTGAGTAGCTCTGGTACTATTACTATGGATAAATTTTATTTTTACCGGTGCTTAAGTGTCCACTGTGTATGACAGGTGTGTCCTTGTTACCCACGGGTTTGGGTTGACTTTGTTATGTTATAAGTTAATGGTACCAGGGAATTAAATGTTGTTGATTATATAGTAAGTTAAGCAGGTTGTTACATGATGTGTATAAGAAAGAGGCAATTTTGTGTTTCATAAATTGGAAGATCATCTTTGGAGCATCTATTTGAGTCTTAGTGTGAGTTTGAAATCAAAACCCTGTCAATGAATCCCTGAGAACAAGTCCATGTTATTGAAATCCCTTTAAGTTGAGTCCTTTATTTAAATCTTTATTTTTGAAATCAAATCCTTGTTAGTTAAATCCTATTCATTTTCTCATAGTCAAGTCCACGTTATTTTCTCTATTTTTGAAATCAAATCCTTGTTGATATGTCCTTTTATTTTCTTTATAGTCAAGTCTATGTTATTGAGTCTGTTGTAAAAAGATCGGATATAGAACGAACAGCAGAATAAAACACAACAAGCAAATCAAACACAACTAGTAAATGAGAAGTAAGCAAGAATCAACACAAGGTTTATGTGGTTCGACAATGCTTACATCCACGGAAGCAATTGGCACGACATCTTTACTAAGAAATTATAGAGTACACAATACACTTCTAAAAGTGGTCTCTCTTGTCTCACAATACACTTAGATAAGAATATATAGACTTTCCTTCAGAGGTTCCCCCCCCCCCCCGAAAAAACCAACCAACTTAACGTTCTAATTCAAATTTTGAATTATTGTCTCACTGCCTTGAAACAAAACCGTCGATGATTTTCTGAGATTTCCTTAAACCGTCAATGGTTTGAGATACCGAAAGCATGTTTCTGAAAATGTCTGAGATTTCAGTGAAACCATCAACGATTTTAGAAAAGCCACAGAAAATCGTCGACAGTTTTCTCCCGCTGCATTATGTTCTTATCCTTATGTAAAGTAGTCATTTCAAGAAATGAGCCACCAATCACAACAATCTCCACCTTGGTGAATTTCTTCCCTTTAGGAGAATCACAAAAAACATAGCCCGACGCTCCACCTTGACCTTTGAATGTTGAGTTGGTTGCCTCCCTTCTAGCACTTGGAGATATAAAGTAAGTCCAAGCAAGGCTTGAACTTTTCAGAATTAACCGATTTCGTTAAAATATCTGCTACATTTTCAAATGTGTGAACTTTTTCCAACACAAGTTTACCTGAAGTAATCAATTCCCAAACTCTGTAAAACCTCACATCAATATGTTTAGTTCTAGCATAGTACACTTGATTCTTCACCAAGTAAATAACACTCTGATTGTCACAATGCAGCACCACCCCATCTTGTTGTAATCCTAACTCTTTGACCAACCGGTAAGCCATAAGGCTTCCTTTATAACTTTGGCAACTGCCATATACTCAGCTTCAGTTGTAGACAATGCAATCAGAGATTGAGCCATGGATCTCCAACATATAGGTCCTACTACAAGGGTAAAAACATAACCCATTGTAATCCTTCTGTCATTAATGTCTCCTGCATAATCAGAGTCAATAAACCCTACAATTGAAGGATTACCCTGTTGCTTTCCAAAAATAATGTCATACCCCAATGTTCCCCACAAGTATCTGAATATCCATTTGACGACTTCCCAATGTTGTCTTCCTGGATTAGATAGAAACTTACTTACCACACTTATAGCATGTGTCAAATCTGGCCTCGTACACACCATGACATACATTGAATTGCCCACAGCGCTAACATAGGGGACCTTTGACATGTCTCGGATATCCTCATCCGTACTTAGGCAATCTGTAGTAGACAACTTAAAATGAGTCGCTAGAGGTGTACACACTAGTTTTGCATCAGTCATGCTAAACCTTTCACACACCTTCTGTACATAACCACCCCGAGATAACCATAACTTCATTACAGTTATGTCCCAACGAATCTCTATCCCAAGTATTCTCTTGACTGAACCAAGATCCTTCATGCCAAACTCCTTATGCAATAGTTCCTTTGACTGATTCACCTCAGTTAAATCTTTTGGATCTATCAACATGTCATCATTGTACAATAACAAGAAAATAAGAGAACCATCATCAAGCTTGTTCACATATATGCAGCAGTCATACTCATACCTTTTGTAGCCAATCTTGATCATGTAAGAATCAAATCTTTTATACTATTGCCTTGGAGACTGTTGCAGCTCATAAAGAGATTTCTTCAACTTGCAAACTAAGTTTTCTTTTGCCACCAACCGTGCTTTGAATTTCTCTCCTTCCTTTTCTGAAATTGCCTCTTTCTTCCTGTACACCCATTTGCAGCCTATCGGTCTCTTCTCACAGGGAAGCTTTGCCAAATCCCAAGTTTGGTTCTTATGTAGTGATTCCATCTCCTCAATCATTGCTCCCATCCACCTACTTTTCTCTTGGTCATGCATTGCCTTTTGAAACGTAGTTGGATCGTTACAACTAGTTAGAAAAGCACACGACACTAATTCTTCAAATCCATACCTTGTTGGTGGTCTGATAGTGCGTCTGGATCTCCATATAGGAAGATCATCAACTTGTTGGTTTTTCGAGTTAGAGCTCCCTACAACCATAGTACCATGATCATCTTTGTTGCTTTGAGCTTCCAACTCCACCTACACAACATGTTCATCACTGCCCCAGCTTTTTGGCTCTTGTTTCCGTTCATCACACTCTTGAGTACGCTCCACCATAGCTTTCTCATCAAAGACTACATCCCTACTAATCACCACCTTGTTTTCCACTGGGTCTCACAACTTGTATCCTTTCTTACCCTTTGGATATCCCAAAAAGATGCAACAACGAGATTTTGGATCAAGCTTAAACCTCTCCTCACTAGACACGTGAACATAGGCTAGACACCCGAATACTTTCAATCTGTAGTAGTCCATTGCATTTCTTGTCCATACCTCTTCTGCCACTTTACCCTCCAGTAACGCCCTTGGTGATCAGTTTGTGAGAAAACAAATCATACTAACTGCCTCGACACAAAAGTTCTTTGGTAGTCCTGCATTAAGCCTGAGACATTGACCTCTTTAAGCCAAAGTCTGGTTCATCCTTTCTGTCAAACTATTTTGATGAGGTGTCTGGTGAATAGTAAAGTGTCTCTTAATACCCTACTGCGCACAAAACTCCATAAACCAAGAATTAGCATACTCGGTCCCATTGCCCGACCTCAAGTATTTGATTCTCCACCCCATCTGGTTTTCCACTTCAGCCTTCCAAATTTTAAACTTGGAAAACATAACAAACTTGTGCCGCATGAAGTATACCCAGACTTTCCGTGAGTAATCGTCAATAAAACTCACATAATACACATTTTCACCCTTTGATGCAACTCTAACCGGGCCCCAAACATCAAAATGCACATAATCAAGAATACCTTTCATCTCATGTACAGTTGACTTGAATTTTGCCCTATTTTGTTTTCCAAGTACACAAATTGTGCAAAAATCTAGTTGACATGATTTTAGACCTTTCAAGAGTTTCCTCTTGTGTAATTCCTTCATTCCATGTTCCCCAATATGCCCAAGGCGCATATGCCATAAGACAGTCTCATTAGATTCAACATCTACAGCTGCAGCTCCACCTACAACTATAGTTCCCCCCAATGTGTAGATATTCCCATCTAATTTTCACTCTTTCATTCCCGTCATATTTCCTTTGCAAACTTTCATAACTCTACCTTCGGACTTGTAATTGAAACCATTACAATCCATAGTGCCAAGATATACTAAACTCTTCCTAAACTTCGGTATATGTCTTACACTGCTCAAGGTTCTCACAACACCATCAAAAAGTTTTTCTTAACATTTCCTATGCCAATGATCTTACAAGAAACATCATTACCCATAAGAACTAAACCTAAGTTCACTAACTTGTAAGTGCTTAACCACTCCTTGTTTGGAGTCATATGGTAAGAACATGCCGAGTCAAGTATCCAAGAGTTCGTAAGGTTATCCGAGCCCGATGAAACTGAAAGAACATCACAATCACTGCAAATTGAACTTCCTTCTTGAACCACATTCGCTGATTTCAAAATCCCCTCATGCTTTTTAGCATTTTTCTTCTTTCAATCCGGACACTCCGGTGTCACATGCCCTTTTTTACTGCATTTATAACACTAGATTTCCTTTTTCTTCTTTGGATTGATTTCGGGATTTCTGACTTAACCCACTTTTGAACTTTCCTTTTCCATGCTCATTATTACCTTTCACCACAAGTCCTTCTCCTTCATTACATATTTTCAACCTTTGATGAAAATTCAATAAGGCACTTGTTACCTCTTCTAGATCAAAAGTCTTTTTTCCCCACGTAAGAGTGGTAAGTAGATTTTCATAGATATGAGTTGACGACAAGGAGTTCCACGACATCAAAGCTTTGTCATCTTCATCAAACTTAACATCAACTCTCATCAAATCACTTATGATTTGGTTAAAGGCATTGATATGTTGATCTAAGTTTGATCCTTCGACCATTTTAAGCCAATAAAGGCACTTCTTAAGAAAAAAGTTTATTATTTTATGATTTGGACATGTACCAGCTTTCTAAATTTTGTCATATAGTTGCTGGAGAATCCTCCTATATCACACGATAGAGCACTCTCTCGGCCAAACACAAGCGTATTGTAGAAGCGACCTTTGCTTGCAATTCTCCCCATGTTGCCTCACCCATTCCATCTGGTTGAACGCCAAGTAAAGCCTTTCCATTCCTTGTTGTACAAGTATGTCCTTAACTCTCCTATGCTATAAACCGAAATTTCTGATTCCATCGAATTTGACAATGTCAAATCTTGCAAAAGATGATCCCGATGCCATAACAACAATCGCTCTGATACTATTTTATTGTAAAATAGATCGGATATAGGATGCATAGCGGAATAAAACACAACAAGCAAATCAAACACAACCAGTAAATAAGAAGCAAATAAGAATCAACACAAGGTTTACATGTTTCGGCAATGCATACATCCACAGAAGCAATCGACACAACAATTTCATCAAGAAATTATAGAGTACACAATACACTTCTAAAAGTGATCTCTCTTGTCTCACAATACACGCGGACAAGAATATATACACTTTCCTTTGGAGGTTCCCCCCAAAAACCAACCAACTTTACATTCAAATTCAAATTTTGAATTTCTATTTTGCTGCACAGGGAAAAAAACGGTCGACAATTTTCTGAGATTTTCTAAAATTGTCGATGGTTTGAGATACCGAGAGCATGTTTCTCAAAATATATGAGATTTCAGTGAAACCGTCGACGATTTCATAAAAGCCACAGAAAACCATTGACGGTTTTCTCTCAAAATGTTACATTATGTTTTTCTCCTTGTGTAAATTAGTCATTTCAAGAAATGAGCCACCAGTCACAACAGAGTCCTTGTTAAATATTTATTTAAATTTTGAAATTTAGTCCTTGCTAACTAAAGGCCTTTTATTTTGTTTTGTTTACCAAGTCCCTTCTCACTAAGTCTTGCAGATTAAGTCCTTTTGAAAACAAGTCCCTGATTTTATATCAAGTTACCATTGAGTCTTGTATTGAGTCTGATTTTAATTTCCTCAAATTATGGATCCTATGTGGCCATAAAAAAAAGGAATCAAAATTTTTATTTTATTTTATTTTAGCATGCTAGAATGTACATACAAGAACACATGCACAAGGGGATACATACGAGAGTATAGATTCAAATGCATACATATTGCAGGAAATACATTGAAAAATATATTAAAAAATACAAAAATTCTCAAAGGGGGCCAAGCAATGACTTTGTGCTCTAGGATATTCCACAACATCTCCAAAGGTACCTGTTCACCAATCTAGAAAGAAAACCAGGCAATAGGAAGGAAATTTGAATGAATCAAGGAAATTAATGAGAAATTTGCAACAATTGGGAACGTTCGCAGTATCCATAATATGCAAGAAAGATACCTTGATTTTGTGAACTAATTTGGAAATAATCCTCCAGATATATCACACAAATTGATTAAGGGATTTTTAAAAATTAGGGTGTATCCCCCCCATATATTTGGCGAGACTCTCCATTAAAAGGAGAATCGACTAGATCACTAAGATGGGGGGATTGATTTGCTGTAGGAAGGAAAGCACAATTAGGGTTTCTTCCTAGAAGGGAATAATAAAGAAACAAAGACCAGACACTACCTAAATAGACCTAGGCCTAGCCCTATAAATAGGGGAGTCTTGCACATACCAAGAGGGACAGAGGGAACTCAACACATAGAGA
The DNA here is from genome assembly GCF_029873635.1 of Malania oleifera. NCBI lineage: Eukaryota > Viridiplantae > Streptophyta > Magnoliopsida > Santalales > Ximeniaceae > Malania > Malania oleifera. The sequence goes on along the minus strand of NC_080429.1, from coordinate 37,462,828 downwards.
GTTCAAAGAGAGAAATTCACATAGCATTACGAGAGAATTCTGAAAGAGAGTATCAAAGGGGCAGAACCCTAGGAACTCCAAAGGTTGGAGTGTTCTTTCCACTCACAAGGCACACATCAATGCCCCACCTAATAGTCAAAGGCATACCTCCCAGCTCAGAGGGCTACCCAGATAGATACAGACGAAAGAAAAATAAGACCAGAGGAGTTGAAGTCCACAGGTAAATTGGCTAATCCTTCCTCATCCTATTCTATGATACAGAACTGGCCTTGTGTATATTTTTAGGTTACTTCCCCTAAGAGGACATGAACCCTACTGGAAACCAAACCAAACCTGAACCTAAAGAACCAGACCAGGCTTGAACCCCCTGAACTAGAACAGACCCGAACCCATTGAACTAAACCAAGGCCCAAAACCATTTTTTAAAACAAACCCCAAAGTCCACTTATTTTAAAATAAACTAGACCTAAACCCATTTTTTAAAACAAATCCCAAAGCCCACTTCTTTTAAATAAACCAAGGCCCCAACCCATTTTTTAAAACAAACCCAAAGCCCACTTCTCTAAAACAAACTAGGCCCAAACCCCTTTTTTTAAAGCAAACTCCAATGCCCACTTATTTTAAAATAAACCACGCCCAAACCCATTTTTAAAAACAAACCCTAAAGCCCATTTCTTTAAAAATAAACCAAACCCAAACCCATTTTTTAAACAAACCTATCGAAGCACACAAGAACAAAAGGGTTGACTCATTTGACTCAACTTAGAATTAACCCATTGGGGGTTTGGGCTAGTTAACTCGCCCACAAACCCCATTTGCACCCTAATAGTCATTCAAACCCAAACACCATCACAAACCCTAAATTCAACACAAATTCACCAAAAATAGTGCACAATCACCAAATCAAATCCACATCCATACTTGAAGCTCACACACAAATACCATGTCAGCACATAATAGCAAAACCAAGCACAAAACAGCACTCGAGGCACACACCAGAATACAAAATCCACACACAAATCACAAAATGCAAACTAGGACAAAAAAAAAATAGATACTTATCTCTTAAGAAGTTCTTCCTGAACCCCATTTACACCAAACAAACATCGAACCACAATGTTGACTCTTTGAGTCCAATCCAGTTTTGATACTGACAAATCACTTGGTATTTGATCTATGCATTGAGATTGTGAGCAGATACATTACTTAGCATACATGGAAGGTGATGAAGTCATGGAAGCCACGAGGATTAAAGCATATACAACCTGGCACAATCCATGAAATTAAAAGAGTAGAAGAATGAAGATGTAGGCGTCAAAGCGTAAGATCGTCATGGGAATGGGTATTTAAAATTGACTGTATTTGCGTATTTTATATGATATAACTAGAAGCTCAAAATATGCCCTACACATGCATCTCATGAAAATCTTATAGGGTTAAACATGGACTTAGAGACCTTACTTTGAACCTTGAAAAATATTTTATAAGAGATCAAAGCATGAGAGCAAATTTGATTTTGAAACTGAAAATAAAAATTCTGAAGTTGGTCTACCTAGACGACTGAGGTGTACCCTCAAAAGTCTAAAAAATTTCCTCAAAAGACTGAAGAATTAGTTCAGTCATCTAAAAAATTAATTTTTGAAACATGAAACAGGCAGAACACCTTCAGATGTCTGAACCATCAAGCTTAGTTGTCTGAGTTAGGACTTCATAAAATTGAACCTACAGTTTAGTCGTCTGACCCTATGTCCAAACTATAATTTTTAGTACTTTAAGGAACATCAGACGTCTGAACCCGAGAGCTCAATCATCTGAACCTACGGAAATTTTAAATTTCTAAATTTTAGCAAGAAAACACGCGGATTATTTATTTAATCTAAGTGATCCAACGGCCAAGACTTAACATAAGGCCGAGATTACTTATAAAAACAACCTCTAAACCCTAGTGCCTCACTTTTTTCATAAGATTGAGAGACTTGAACATACTGCTGAACTATTGTCTGCACTCCAACTGATTCACATCTAGTTTTTGGGCATTTACTATGTTGATCATAACGATATTTATGCATGTATTCTGAAATCAATGGTGGTATTGAGGTTTGAGTATTTTGAGCATTTAAATCTGATTTTTTTTGTTTCCCACATTCATTATTTTAATATACTTCTTGGGAGCATAAATTAATATTTTGGTATTGTATAATGATTGATTGAATAAATAGTTGAGAAAATTATTTTTGGAATAACTAAATCTTTGAGATATTTCAAAACTATTTTTGTTCAAAGATTTGTTATTTGGGTATTTGATTGGAAATTCTAAAAGCTTCTTGAAACATAATTTTGAGGAATATTTTTAAAGTATTATTTAAATATTTGAAAAATATTCAAAGTCATTTTTATTTAAAGATTCGATATTAAGAAATTGTTTGATAGCAAGAATATAAATCCGAGCAATATTTGACATTATTTCAAAGGATCTTATTGTTGAATCTTGCTTAAAATTATTTGAATATAAACCCTAAGTTTCTCTAAAGCATTTATTTATAAAATCATTTTTGAGAGATATTAATTTAAGGGTAGATTTGTGAAGCATATCATTCATATAACGATTTCATCGTTACATTCCTATTGAGCTTCAAGTTTTATCATATGAATATGTGTTAGGATTTTCTATTGTGCGCACTAGCTTGGTTAGAAGCAAAATTGAGTTTTACAGAATTATAACTTCTATATTGTAATCACAATTCATGCAGTGAACCGACTTTGAGGAGAAAGTTGTATCTTTTGTAAGCAGTGGAGTAGGAGGAAGTTGTACCTCTTGTAAGCAGCGAATTGTAAGGGAAGCTCCATCCCAGTTAAAGGAGCAGGAATTTAGTGGAATCCTTGAGTGGGTTGCTCCAAGCGAGGACATAAGTTGGGTTGGTTGAATATCGTAAAATCATGTATGCCTTCTCTCTTCCTTTAACTTTTTAATTTTCTCCTGCATTTCATTATCAGTTTATGCATATTTGTATGTTGATTAATATTTCATGCACTTGATAATTAATTGGGTATAATTGAGTTTATTGATAAAATTATTTGAATTAATTTCAGGCCTTTGTGATTATTTTGTTAAACATTGAAATAGGATTAAGTAGTAAAATAAACTTAAATAATTTTGAAATACCCAATTCACCCCCCCCCCTCTTGGGATAACACCATAATTCAAATTTGGTATCAGAGCCTCGTTACATAGACTTAACCGCCATTTTTGTAAAAAGATCACATGGCACACATTGGGGTAACCCCATTCAGTGAGGGACACTCGTCCACTAGACCATCTATTTTCTGTGGTGTAAATTACACCTACTGGAAAAGAAGAATGAGTATATATCTTTTAAATGTGGATTAGAAAGTGTGGGAAATAGTTTCTAAGGGAACCATGTCCCTATGAAAGTAGTTGATAAAGTTAATGTACCCAAGACAGAAGATGAGTATACTGAAGAAGACTGGAAATCTATGCAAATAAATGCTACTGCAATGAACTTGCTATTTTGTGCACTAGATGTAAATGAGTTTAATAGGGTGATGGCCTGTAACACTGCTAAAGAGATTTGGAAAAAATTAGAAGTTACATATGAAGGTACTAAGGAAGTAAAAGATAGTAGAATAAACATGCTTACTATTGAATATGAGGCATTTAAAATGACTGCTTATGAGTCTATTCAATCCATGTACACTATATTCACACACATCACAAATTCTTTAAATGCTCTTGGTAAATTTTACCCTACTTATGAGTTGATCAGAAAAATACTTAGGGGACTACCGCTAGTTTGGGAAGCTAAGGCTACTGCGATAGCATAAGGAAGGAATCTGAAGGAGATGTCGGTTGATGAACTAATTGAATCACTCATCACTTATGAGCTAGCGATAAATGAGAGGAAAAATTAGCAGAATAAAGCAAAGAAATTCACGGCACTTAAGGCATCATTTAATAATTCTAGTGAAGAAAGTGATTCAAAATCAGATGATAACATGGCTCTTCTCACTAAGAAATTTGGAAAGTTCATGAGAAAGAACAAGAAATACACCAAAAAATTCAAGGGCTCAAAAACAAAAAAGGGAGAGTCAAGCAGAAGGAACCAAAAGGATGAACTTCCTACATGCTATAACTGTAGAGAAGTTGGGAATATTAAGCCAGATTGTCCCCAACTAAAGAAAGCATCTAATAAGAAAAAGAAGGCACTAAAGGTTGGTAGGGATACTCACAGTACCAGTAGTTTGTAATATGAATCCAGTGATGACGAGATTGCAAATCTGTATCTGATGGCTCACAAAGACCACGAGGTACAATCTTTTTATTCTACTTTATCTTATTATTCCAATGATTCAGAAAATGAAAATAACATGTTCTCTTATGATAAACTACAACAGGAATATTTGTATACATTTAAAATGTTTGAGAAAATGAATAAGAAAAATTCTGATTTGAAGTTAAAATTGAAGGAACTTTCAAGGTTAGTACAAAGTCAAAATGAATCTCATGCATCATTAATGAGAGACAAGGATTTGAAAATTGAGGAGTTAGAAAAGAATTTGAAAGATAAATCTAAGATTATTTGTAAATTTATAGAAGGTCAAACTAATTTTGAAAAACTCCTTGGAGCTCAAAGAAACTCCCTAGAAAAGGAAGGTATTGGTTTTAATGGAAAAGATAACCTATAGTAGAGACATCTTTACATGAGATATTTTGTAAGAGAATCAAAATCTTATGTTCCAACAAAAGATTCTTATACATATATTACATGTTTTAAATGTAAGATGTCAGGTCACATAAAATTTGAATCTCCTCTTAAGGTCTGGAAAGTCGAAGGAGAGTCTAGCACTAACCCCCATGGACCCAAAAAAATCTAGGTACCAAAAGTAGTTATCTAATTATGCTTTGCAGATGTGTTTGAGATTGTCTACCTCCAAGGACAAGTACTATATGGATAGCGGATGCTCGTGACATATGATAGGACATAAAGCTAAATTTGCATCTATCATATCCAAAGATGGAGGATTCGTTACATTTGGGGATAACTCAAAAGGTAATATCATTGGAGTTGGTAAGGTTGGTAAGGAAACTTCCCTTGTCATTGATAACGTGTTATTAGTTGATGGGTTAAATCATAATTTATTGAGTATAAGTCAACTATGTGATAAAGGTTATAAATTCTCATTTGAACATGACAAATGCACTATAGAGAACAAATTTGAAAACAAAATATTGTTTACTGCTGATCGTCATAAAAATGTCTACACCGCTAGCTTTGATAATCTTGCTTCTCAACATGTAACTTGTTTTTCTGCTATGAATGAGATTAGCTAGATTTGGCATAGGAGACTAGGACACACAAACATGGACTTAATATCTAAACTAGTTAAGGAAGACTTAGTTAATGGACTGTCAAAGGCAAAATTCGTAAAAAGTAAAATATGTGATGCATGTCAACTAGGAAAATGAGCAAGATCTTGTTTTAAGAAGAAGAAAGTAATCACTACTACTAGGCCACTTCAAATGTTACATTTAGATTTATTTGGTCCAAACCCAATTCAGAGTTTAGGAGGAAAATCATACGCATTCATTATAGTTGATGATTATTCTAGATATACATGAGTGCTATTTTTAAGTCACAAAGATGAAGCGTGTGAATAATTCATTAAACTATGCAAGAAAATTAAAAATGCAAAAGGATTTACAATAAAAAATATCTGGAGTGACAAAGGTAGAGAATTTAAAAATCAAGATATGGAAGAATATTGTGATTCATTAGGAATATCTCATAACTTGTCAGCTCCTAAAACACCCCAATAGAATGGAGTAGTTGAAAGAAAGAATAGGTCTATATAAGAAATGACCAGAACTATGCTTAATGAACATAAGTTACCTAAGTACTTCTAGGCTAATGCAGTGAATACTACCTTTTATGTTCTAAATAGAGTTTTGATTATACCATCTCTAAATAAGACTCCTTACAAATTTTGGAATGGCCATAGACCAAACATCTCGTATTTTCATGCCTTTTGTTGTAAATGCTTTGTGCTTAGAGACAATGAACACTTAGGAAAGTTTGATGTGAAATTAGACGAAGGTATTTTTCTAGGATAGGCCTTAGATAGTAAAGCCTACAGGGTATATAATAAACGAACATTAATAGTTGTAGAATCCATTCATGTTGCATTCGATGAATCCAATCCATTTGATTAAAAGATTGATGAGGATGAAATTCATATTAATAAGGAATTTGAAAAATTGTCTATTGAAAATGATTCAGATGAGAGAAATGAAATTAAGGAACCATCAGCTGAAAATAATCAAATTGAAAATGAGATTAATGAACTACCTAGAGAATAGAAGTACATAAAGAAACACCCCATTGATCAAATAATAGGTGAACCATCGTGTGGGGTAGCCACACGATCCTCACTTAGAAAAATGATTAGTCATTGTGCATTCCTATCTCAAGAAGAACCTAAGAATGTGAGTGAAGCAATTGAGGATGAATCTTGGGTGATGTCCATGCAAGAAGGGTTAAACTAGTTTAAGAGAAATAAAGTATGGACATTAGTTCCTAAACCTAAGGAGAAGACAATTATTGGAACAAAATGGATATATAGGAACAAGAAAGATGAACATGGGATTGTTGTTAGAAATAAGACAAGACTAGTAGCTCAGGGATATAACTAGAAAGAAGGAATAGACTTTGAGGAAACCTTTGCACTTGTAGTTAGATTGGAAGTCATTCGTATGTTGTTAGTGTATGCTACTTTTAAGGATTTCAAACTATATCAAATGGATGTCAAAAGCACATTTTTAAATGGCTACATAAGTGAAGAGGTATATGTAGAACAACCCCGAGGCTTTGAAAACCATAAGTATCCAAAACACGTTTATAGACTAACTAAAGCCTTGTTTGGTTAAAGCAAACTCTAGAGCTTGGTATGAAAGGCTAAGTGGTTTTCTACTAGATAATGGATTTATCAAAGGAAAGATAGATACAACACTATTCATAAAATCGAAGAACAAAAACATGCTCCTAGTTCAAATATATATAGATGATATCATTCTTAGAGCAACAAATGAAGAATTGTGCAATGAGTTTGCAAGTATTATGCAAAATGAATTTGAGATGAGCATGATGGGTGAACTCAATTTCTTCCTAGGACTTCAAATCAAACAAGCAAAACATGAAATTATAATAAATCAATCGAAGTACATTAGAGACTTACTCAAAAGGTTTAATATGGAAGATGGAAAAAATACTAGGGACACATATGAGCTCTTCTTTGAAATTAGACAAGATGAACAAGGTATACCAGTAGATGTCAAGCTTTATCATAGGATGATTAGCATCTTACTATATCTGACTGCCAGCAGACCTGACATAATGTTTAGTGTATGCTTATGTGCAAGATTTTAGACTGCACCTAAAGAGTCCCATCTATCAGCCATCAAAAGAATACTTAGATACCTTATTGGAACAATCGAACTTGGATTATGGTATCCTAAGTGTACATCCTTTGAGATTATTAGTTATTAAGATGCTGATTTTGCCAGATGTAAAGTAGATAAAAAAAAGTGCTAGTGACACATGTCATTTCCCAGGACATTCGTTAGTATCTTGGTTTTCAAAGAAATAAAATTCGGTTGCTCTGTCCACTGTCGCTAAATACGTAGCGGTTGGAAGTTGTTGTGCTCAAAAGCTATACATGAAGCAACAACTTATGGATTTTGGATTAAGTTATGACATAGTTCCAATAAAGTGCGACAATACTAGTGCAATAAACATCTCAAAGAACCCTACATCACATTCACGAACTAAACACATAGAAATTAGACATCATTTTCTTCATGACCATGTGCAAAAAGGAGATGTGACACTTGAGTTTGTATGCATAGATGAACAATGGGCTGACATATTCACAAAACCATTTGCGAAGGATAAGTTTATCCATTGAGATTGTGAGCAGGAACATTACTTAGCATGCATGGAAGGTGATGAAATCATGGAAGCCACGAGGATTAAAGCATATACAACCTGACACAATCCATAGAACTAAATGAGTAGAAGAATGAAGATGCAGGCGTCAAAGTGCAAGATCGTCATGGGAATGGGTATTTAAAATTGATTGTATTTGCATATTTTATATGATATAGCTAGAAGCTCAAAATATTCCCTACACATGCATCTCATGAAAATTTTCTAAGACTAAACATGGACTTAGAGACCTTACTTTGAACCCCGAAAAATGTTTTATAAGAAATCAAAGCATGAGGGAAATTTTGATTTTGAAACTGAAAATAAAAATTCTGAAGTTGGTCTGCCCAGACAACTGAGGTGTACCCTCAGAAGTTTGAAGATGTAACCTCAGATGACTGAAGTTTTACTTCAGATATTTGAAGAATTTCCTCAAAAGATTGAAGAATTGGTTCAATCATCTAAAGAATTAATTTTTGAAACACAGAACAGGTAGAACACCTTCAGACATTTGAACCATCAAGTTCAGCCATCTGAGCTGGGACTTCAAAAGATTGAACCTACAGTTCAGTTGTCTGACCCTGTGTCCAGACTATAATTTTCAATGCTTTAAGGAACATTAGACGTTTGAACCCGAGAGCTCAGTCGTCTGAACCTACGGAAATTTTAAAGTTTTGAACTTTTGCGAGAAAACACGGAGATTATTTACTTAATCCAATTGATCCAACAGTCTAGACTTAACCTAAGGCCGAGATTACTTATAAAAACAACCTTTAAACCCTAGTGCCTCACTTTTTGCACAAGATTGACAAATTGAACATACTGCTGAACTATTGCCTGCACTCTAATTGATTCACATCTAGTTTTTGGGCATTGGTTATGTTTATCATAACGATATTCACCCATGTATTCTGAAATTAATGGTGGTATTGAGGTTTGAGTATTTTGAGCATATAAATCTAATTTTTTTGTTTCCCACATTCATTATTTTAATATACTTCTTGGGAGCATAAATCAATATTTTGGTACTATATATTGATTGATTGAATAAATAGTTGAGAAAGTTATTTTTGAAATAACTAAATCTTTGAGATATTTTAAAACTATTTTTGTTCCAAGATTTGTTATTTGGGTATTTGATTGGAAATTTTAAGAGCTTCTTGAAACATATTTTTGAGAAATATTTTTTAAGTATTGTTTAAATCTTTGCAAAATATTCGAAGTCATTTTTATTTAAAGATTCGATATTACCAATTGTTTGATAGCAAGAATATAAATCCGAGCATTATTTAACATTATTTCAAAGGATCTTGTTGTCGAATCTTACTTAAATTTATTTGAAAATAAACCCTAAGTTTCTCCAAAGCATTTATTTATAAAATCATTTTTGAGAGATATTTATTTAAGGGTAGATTTGTGAAGCATATCATTCATATAACGATTTCGTCGTTATATTCATACTGAGCTTCAAGTTTTATCATATAAATATGTGTTAGGATTTTCTATTATGCTCACTAGTTTGGTTAGAAGCAATATTGAGTTTTGCAGAATTGTAACTTCTATATTGTAATCACGGTTCGGGCAGTGAATCGGGTTTGAGGAGAAAGTTGTATCTCTTGTAAGCAGCGAAGTAGGAAGAATCTGTACCTCTTGTAAGTAGCAAATTGTAAGAGAAGTTTCGTCCTAGTTAAAGGAGCAGGGATTTAGTGGAATCCTTGAGTGGGTTGCTCAAGGCAAGGACATATGCCGGGTTGGGTGAACCTCGTAAAATCGTGTTTGCTTTCTCTCCTCCCTTAACTTTTTAATTTCCACCTACATTTCATTATCATTTTATGCATATTTGTATGTTGATTACTATTACATGCACTTGATAATTAATTGGGTATAATTGAGTTTATTGATAAAATTATTTGAATTAATTTCAGACCTCTGTGATTATTTTTTTAAACATTAAAATAGGGATTAAGCAGTAAAATAAACTTAAATAACTTTGAAATACCCAATTCACCCCCCTCTTGGGATAACACCATAATTCACACACAAGAATAGAGAGAAAAGGGGTTAAAACCAAAGTAGGAATAGATGGGGTGTGAGGAAGCATAAGACCTAGTGGGTTTGTGTTGGAGAATAGAAAAAGAATGAAAGAGAGTGGGAGAAGGGGAAGGGTTAGGAGATTCAAAACTAATGTTCTGAGGTGCTTGTAGAGGGTATAGAATGAAGGAGAAGGAGAGAGTGAGGGAAGAAACCAGGGTCTCTGGGTTGTTCGTAGAAAGGTAGAGAGAGAAGGAAAGGAAGAGACTAGAAAGTATTTGGGAGAAGAAAGAGATGAGAGAAATGAAAAATGACCCAAAAGAAAAAAAAAAATTGCTTTTTATATGAAAGGTTTCGAGGCCACATGTCACCACTGATAAGTGGCACATGGCATGATCTCATCCACATATTTAAGGCACAACGTGGTCACTCTGGAACCATCCAATATGTGCTTTTTTAAGGCGGCCCAGATTTTGCCATGTCATCGATCTATGGTCATTAGCCCAGCCTATTCATATATTGACACGTGTCCAGCTGACATCAACTTGACATCACCACCTTTTTTGAAAAATAAAAAGTAAATAAAAAGGATAGTCGCCCAATGTACAACACGTGGTTGGGTGACATTAGCATGACGTAACCCCACAACCCAAAAAAAATACATATATACAGGGCCGTCTCCACCCAGAGTTGACACATGGCCCGGTTGGATGATCAAACCCTTTCCCCACTTAATCAGTTGACCCGATTTGGACAAGTCAAACCAGTTCACTTATTTTTATTTATTTTCGTTATTATATTATTTATTTAATTTTAAAATGGATAAAAATAATAGAAAAATCACAAAAATTTATAAAAATTAGGAAAATTTTGGAAAAATATTTTTGAAGTTAATAAAAATATTTTGAATCATTTTGACTCATAAAAATTTTAAAAAAAAAAAAACCTTAAAAAGACCCCAAAACTTTTAGAAAAATCCTCTTAATGTTTTGAAAATTTCCTACAAATTTAGGGAGTATTTTCTCTAAAATATTTTCTTGATTTTAAAAATGGATGTTTCCCTATGATTATAAAAAGGGCAATGGGTATTTCAAACCTCACGTGTATTAGCTCTGAGGGGGTTTTATAACAAGATTCCCTCTTTCGGGGGTCTTATTAGACATTCCTAAATCACACCTTATTTTTACTATATTCCATAATTGTGTATATTTTTTAATTTATCTGTTGATTTAAAAATGAGTAAATTAAAAGGTTATTAAAATTCAATTTTGGGGATAATTCTTAGTTAATTAGGTATCGTTCGTAGAACGGGTGTGTAGGGGGTGCGAATACCTTCCCCTAGCATAATCGAACTCTCAATCCCAATCCTGGTATACATAATTCGATACTATTCTTAATTGAGTAGTAATCAGATATTCTAACCTCCCTAAGATAAATAGGTTAGTGGCGACTCCAAACTCCAATTTGAAAAACTAAGGTGTAGTTCCAAGAGGGTGGGTGAATTGGGTTTATAAAATTTCTCTTTTGATTCCTTTTATAAATTCCCAACTTATTTTGTATTTAGCAATCACTCAAGAATAATTTGATATTCAATGCTTGTATAGGCCAATCACAAATCACACACAATTAATGAATTGATTCAATATCAACACAAAGTAATGATTCTTAACGAAAATCAACCAATTGATTTACCAAACACAAGTTAATGTATGAACTGTAGCACTATCAAGATTTAGTGATTCAATAACAAATTTTGAATATGAATGTTTGCAGAGATTAAGCCCTGTATTAATGAAATTCGTCTTTTAAAATGATAAATAATATAAAATCCAACACTCTTTCCAAAATTCATATCTCAAATAAACTTTCAGTTAATAGATTTTGGGTGTTAACAAATCAGCATACTCCCTTATGGTTTCCACAATTTATATTGATTAACTAACGTACTTCCTTTTGGTTTCCACAAGTCCCAAAAACAAATTAATCTTTAGTTTATTTAAAGTCTAGTCAATGTAATATTTATGATCAAGAAATTTAAATCAACCATGCAGTTAATAAGTATGCTGGAAATTAAAGAGTAAGGGAAAGAGAGTGAGACCAAGTTTTTCACGAGGTTCGGCTTATACCTAGCCTACATCCTCGCCTTAGGCAACAACCTAAGGATTCCATTAACACATTCCTTTACAGGCGGAACAGACCGTTACAATCCCTTCTTCAATAGGGTGGAGCTCCCTCTCCAAGCGATACGCCATGCACGGTACAACAATCCAATAGCCCTGAACCGTCAAGAAACAAGAAACAAGAAGAAGAGATATGTGTACAAGAATCACTCTCAGATAGAGTAGCTAGTACAAGCTTAAGCGCAAAATATACTTCAACGTAAATCTCAATATAATGAAATTGAAGCTCAATGTAAATCTATCACCAGTATAATCTTTCTATGATTGAAATATTCAGACTTGATGCTCAATTTCGGTGTGAGAAGTTCAGCAAAAACTCAGTTGAAAGATCAGTAAGATGTGAGCAATATAGCCTTTGAGAATTGAGAGCACTTGAGAGTACGTTGATTGCTGAAAATATTTCTTGTTGTGAAAATATTTGCCTTGAGGGCTATATATAGAGTTTAAAAAATGTATTCCTTGTTCCCCAAGTTTACTTGAAGTGTTTCTCAAGTTTGCACGAAGTTTGGAGCCCAAGAAATCAATTTTTGAAACTTTCCTGTTTGTAATTTTTAAAAGACTCTCGAATGGAAGTTGCCTACCTCACAAGGTCAGACGCCTATCTTAGTTTTATTTAAAAGTCAGTGTATAGGTAGGCTCCTATCAAAACACAGTCAGTCACCCCAGTTGACAAGGCAGGCGCGTGTCTGGCTATGTTGAGGCGCCTATCACCATCTTGTCTTCCTTGAGCACCCTTCATTATTTTGGTCATAACATTTTCTATACAGCTCCAAATTCAACATTCTTGGTATCAACAAAAAGATAAAATAAAATCTCACAACTTTCATGTTAAATACATTTTAAGATAAGGAGTGTTTGATAGAAAAAATGCTCATCAATGCAGATATAGAAAAAAATAACAGAATTTGGAAAATCCTGTTTTGGTGCTTTTCATTCCAAAAATAATTTTAACATTTTTGAAATATATTTTGGCATTGTAAAAATATTTTCCAAGTATTTTAAAAAGTATCTAGGTCCAAGTAATTAACCTAAGAGTTTCAATGCATTTATATTGACTTTTACTTGAAGTACTCACATAAGACTTCCTTAATACTTTAAATCCTTCAATTCTTGAAGTCTTAATGTATGTCCTTACTTTGAGTCCATCTTGTCTTGAACTTCAACATTCTTTGAGCTTCCATGATATTTTTCAAACTTTGAGCTTTGTAACACTTTGATATTAGCTTTTCTTGAATAACTTATTTGTATGTTTTCATTGTACTCTTGTGATTACTTGATCTTGAGCTTTACTTAAACTTAAACTTGAGCTTTAAATAACTGTTAGTTGAAGATTAATACTCACAACTCAAACATGTTAAATAACATTTTATTTGTTATCATCAAAACAAGATTAGTAAACCATGTTAGGCCAACACAATTGTTCCAAAAAAAACACACTTATTTAATTCCCTCGCCTCCCGAAGCACCTCACGCCCGGGATGTCATGACACCCTCGATTTTTCCTTCTCTCTCTCTCTCTCTCTCTCTCTCTCTCTCATCTCTAATTTGATCCTCTCCTTTCTTTTCTTTTCTTCTCTTCTGTTTCTTCCTCTTCTCCGTTCCCTTTCTTTTCTTGTTTTCTTTTCTAATTTTCTTCTTCTTTATTTTTTTCTTTCTGATCTTCTCCCTTTTTGTTTTAACATTTTTTCTCATTTATTTTTCAAATTTTCATTTATTTATGTTATTTTGCAGGTTGGATCTTATGCAAAAGAAGGAGAGATCTTCGAATTCCCAACACCACATCAAAAATCAAGATAAGTTCAATTTTTTTATTTTCCTTTGTTTTTTCTTGAACCGAACACTATTTGGGGCTCGGGTTCGATCTAACTAGGGTTAGATCTTGGGGTAGCTAACAGGCCTTGGGGCTCTCTCAATTGAACTTTGTGATTTTGGCCAGATGAGCCTTGTTGGGTCTGATCTGGATAAGGTCTAAATGAGTTAGGCTCATTGTGAGCCTTGGGCACTTGCTTGCAGTGAATTGGGTTAAAGGATCGGTGCTTTGAAATTGAGACTCAATTTGGGCATAGGCCTATTGTGGGCTTAGTTAACCAATGGGCCACAGGTGATTTGGGCTCAGACCCACTATGAACCTTTAAATGCATTTAGGCTTTGAAATTGGGCCTTGAAATTGGGCTTCAACATTTGGGTCTTATTTTGAACATATGGGTTTTGGGCTCAAGTATTAAATTTTACTGTAAATTTTGTTATAATAGCTAAATTTCACAAAAATAAATTATTTCAATTTTTTTTTTCATTTTCCAATACTTTCGAATTTGAACAGTTTCCATAATTTTTTTTAGTAGGAACATTTCCATAAATTGAATTCTAACTTTGTGGTCAAGTTTCCAATGTCCTCACTCGTGTTCTCTTATGTATAGAATCCATTGAAGACAACCATATTCAAATCCAAAGGCCTCTCTCTCTCTCTCTCTCTCTCTCTCTCTCTCTCTCTCTCTCTCTCTCTCTCACACACACACACACACACACACACACACACACATTCATCAATGGATGAAATTCCACCTGCAGGGCACGGTCCTAGCTCAGAACAAAGGTAAATTCCCTGAAATCTTTTCCACATAATCATTATGTTTGGTGCAGACAAAGTTTTGGTCATTGAAAACGTCATTCCTCACATATTTTCCCATCTTGAATTTATAGTTGTTTTGTTGGTTTGGAAGAATGATGGTAATATTGCTTTTATGTCAAAAGGGAATTTGGCAAGTTGCTCTTTCATCATCTTAATCATCATTAAATTTGTAACATCTTTGCTCATTTTACAGAGGTGAGGCCAAGGAGCGATCAAGAATAATAATCAAAAACAAAGTTAGGTTTAATATGAATGTAGTGATCCATGAACTAGTCCCGGATGATGAAGAAATTACATGTCAGTTGTTGGAAAGCAAAGAGAAGGAAGATGAAGGAAAGGGTAAAATGGCACCAACAGATGCAAGCCTGTGCCTTCTACCATCTGTAAGGGATTCAACTGCACCGAGAATGGGATCTAGATGTTGGGTTATTTCCTTCCATGTGAAGGAAAGCCCAAGTAGGTTTTATTAATAGCCCAAAGTCCCAACCCTTTAGTGTGATAACCTAAAGGAAGTCATAAAAAGAGAGGAAAGAGGGGAGGAGCCGCCACTTTTCAAAAGAAAGAGAGAAAAACGGGGTTTTTTTTTTGTTTTCCTCATACTGCCCAGATTTCATCAAAACTTCGATCCCACTACGTCCGTGGTCCGATCAAGCTGAAATTTAGAGGAGAGGTTCGTGACTTAAGGAAATACAATCTGAATGGTGGAGATTGGATTTTGAGCTCGAGAGTTGGGATTTGTGCTTGTGAACAGTAACTGCGATTTTGGTATATTCTCTCCAATTCTCTTTATATTTGCCAAGATTGATGATTTCTTAATGAGATATATTTGTAGCCTCTAATTTCTATTAAAGAAGACTTTGGGTACCCATTATTTGGTTGATAATGGGTATTTCAATTGGACTAGGTCCCGTGGTTTTTCTTCCTCACACTTGAAAAGTTTTCTACGTAAAAAATTGCTTGTGTTCTTGTGGGTTGGTGTGATTAATCATTTTTCCTATTATTTTCAACACGTATAAAAGTAGAGATACACTATATTTGCTTGCATATAGGGAGAAAAATTATTCTACTGTGGTTGTTTGTCGTTATCTCTCCCAACAAAGTGGTATCAGAGCTAGGTTGATAGATTGTCAAGTTGGCATTTTGAGTTATGGAAACAAATATGAGTAGAATGATTAATCTCAATGGTTCAAATTATCACATATGGAAAGGAAAAATGGAGGATCTTCTTTATGTGGAATATTATTACCTACCAGTGTTTAGTGCTGAAAAACTAGAAAAAAAAAAAATCCGATGTAGAATGGACTTTGTTACATTGACAGGTGTATGGGTATATCAGAAAGTGGGTAGATGATAATGTTTTAAACCATATTAGTGGAGAGAAAAATGCACGTTCTCTATAGAGTAAGCTTGAGCAACTATATGCTAGAAAGACTGGAAATAATAAGTTGTTTCTGATTAAACAAATGATGGCTTTGAGGTACCTGGACGAGACTCCTTTATTTAATCACCTGAATACATTCCAAGGAATTATTAATTAATTGGCTGGAATGGGTATTAAGTTTGATGATTAGATACAAGGGTTATGGTTGCTTGGTTCATTACCGGACTCATGGGAGACACTCAAAACTTCATTGTTTAACTTCACTTCAGAATGTGTAATCACAAAGGATATGGCCAAGAGTTGTTTGCTAAATGAAGAGCTGAGAAGAAAAACACAGGGATCCCCTTCACAATTAGAGATCTTGGTTACAGAAAAAAGGGGGATGCTGGCCTCACAAGGCTTAGAATCTTATTTTGATGATAACAAATCAAAGGAATTTAACATATTTGGTTAAGTGAAGATTCAGGACTCAAGTGTTTTAGATCAAGATCAAGTGATTCTAGTGTTTTAGATCAAGATCGAGTGTTTGGCAAGTCTTTTGAAAGCTCGAACTCAAAGCTAGAAGACATGATGAAGTTAAAGACTATTGGAGCAAGAAGTCAAATCAAACATAAAGAATGGAAGCAAAGCATGAAGACTTAAAAATTAGAAAGTCATAGTTCTTAAGATATCTCATGTAAATACTTCACAAATTTTAATATAAATGCTTGAAGCTCTTAGGAATTATTATTGATGTAGAGACCTGTTTTTGAAAACCCCAAAAAATATTTTAAAAAGTCTCATTTCAATATTCCAAGTTTAAAAGCTAAAAATTTTTGGAAACAAATTTCTTGAAAGCATTTGTTTTGTAAGGACATGCAACTATTGTGTTACCATTAGGCGACTGACATATTTATGTTAAATAAATTAAACACAAAACAAGATCAGGCAACTGATGAAACACCATTAGGCGACTGATATTTTTACGCTTTTAAATCTGAATAGACAGAATAGAGATAGGCGACTAACCTTGTAGGCTCAGGCGACTGACCCAATTCTGTGTTTGAATAATATGCTGAATTAAAAGGCACAAGCGGCTGACCCTAATATCTCAGTCAAATGATGAACGTATTTTCAAAATTAAAATAGCGAGGGAAAGTTTCCAAATTTGACTGCTTGGTCCCCAATCTTTGAGAAAACTTGAGAAACACTGCAAGTAACTTGGGAAATATGAAATTTTACTTTTTCTATCTATAAATACATGTTAAACCCAAGAATTAAAAACACCAACAATCAATAATCAATCAAATTCTCATAAATTCAAAGCTATCTTACTGAATACTTTTGCTAAAAGTTCTTACTAAATAAAAGCTCACGGTTCTTGCTCTTTCACTGAGATTTTCAATCTAAGATAGAACCACGGTGATATCTACTTTAGCTTCAATCATTATATTGTTATTTTGATGAAGTATATTGTTTTTTAACTTGTACAAATTTTCTCTAACTAAGAGTGTTTATTATACGGTAAAGTTTATTTCTTTGTATTGTTTTTTGACGATTCAGGGGTATTGGATCGTTGCCTACCAAAAAGGGGTATTCTTGTAAGGGAGGGATCTCCACCTAAGAAGGAGATATGTTGTTACTTAGCCTACTAAAAAATTGGAAAGGAAAATCCTCACAGCGGTTGCTTAGGGCAAGGATGTAGGCTACTGGTCAAACCTTGTAAAAAATCTAGTTCTTAACTCTTCTCCCTACTCTCTTTATTTTTCTGCAAGAATATTATACGCGTGTATAATCTTTACATCTTGCAAAATTTTGGGGATTGCTCGAATCTTGGTTTTTGATCCATATTTAAAATCAGCTTACTATCATATTGGTTGACATATAAAATCCTGATTTGAATATCAACAGCTAAAAGGTATTTTGAATTGCAAGTTTTATAAAATCAAATCTCTGAAATTATATTTCATTAAATCTAAGTTTTAATTCAAAAAGTTCTAAAATTTATTTATAACAATTTTAAATTGATACTTTGAATTTACCAGCTGGGTTTTAATATCAAAGAATTTTATTTGATTTAAATATTAACCAAACTTGGTTGATTAATCAATAGTATATTATTTAGATAATTGATTGAAGGTTGATTAAATATCTAAAGTTTTGCTGAAGATAAAACTCAACTAAGGAAACTAAGGAACTTGTAATACAAAGCAAGCAAAGAAATTTTAAAATCCCAATTCACCCCCCTCTTGGGAGTATACCTAGATTCTTTGTAGTAAATCCTAATCTAGAAGTTACATAAAGATCCCTATGACACACCTAGGTGTATCTCCCTTTGCTGAGGGTCAATCCTCATTTAGACCACCTATCTTCTACAGTGTTAACTACACCTTTTGGAAACAACAAATGAGAATATACTTGCAAACTATGGATTGGAAAGCTTGGAAAGTAGTCACACATGGTGACCTCATCCCCACTAAAACTATGAATAATGAAGAAATACCTAAGGAAGAAAAAGAGATTATCGATAACGATCTAAAGATATTACAAGTAAATTCAAGTGCTATGAATGCACTATATTGTGCTCTAGATGTTAATGAATTCAATAGAATTATGGGATGCAAATCATCGAAAGAAATATGGGATAAACTTGAAGTAACCTATAAAGGAACGGTAAATGTAAGAGATAGTGGAATTGACATGCTCACTAGTGAGTATAAGGCATTTAGGATGAACCCTAATGAAACCATCACTAGTATGTATACTAGGTTCACCCACATAATAAACTCACTCAATGCCTTAGCGAAAAACTACTCTACATATGAGATGATCCGGAAAATCTTTAGAGGACTTCCACCAATTTAGAAACCTAAAGCCACTGCAATTACGGAAGGAAGAAACTTGAAAAACACCTCCCTTGATGAATTAATAGGATTACTCCTCACATATGAGATGACAATAAATGAAAAAAAATTGGAAAATAACAAACATAAAAAATCAATAGCTCTTAAGGTTGCTAAAGAAAGTTCTAGTGAAGAAGAAGACAATGACTTATATGACAATGATATAGCCATTATTCCTAGAAGAATTATAAAATTCTTCAAAAAGAATAAGAAGTTCACTCAAAAATTTAAAGGTTCAAAATCTGATAAAGGGGAGACAAGCAAAAAGAAAACAAAGAATGAACCCCCTATATGTTATAACTGCAAGAAAGTTAAACATATTAAACCTGATTGTCCATAACTTAAGAAAGATGCCAAAAATAAGAAAAAGAAGGCAATGAAAGCTACATGGGATGACTCAAGCTCAAGTGAATCAGTGAATGAATCAAGCGATCAAGATATGACAAACCGCTGCTTCATGGCAAGAGATGATGAGGTAAATTCCTACTCTACTTCAAAAAAAGAGGAATCTAGTGATGAATCATGTAGTGACTCATGTGAAAGCATGCCTCCATATAAAGAAATGTAAGCTAAATTATTCTCTTTGCATAATAGATTTATAAAAGTAACCAAAAGAAATATAGCATTGAAAGAACAAAATGAAATGCTAAAGAAACAGCTAGAAATTTCAAAATCAGCTGGAAAAGAAAAGGACTCACACATTGATGATCTTATGAGTTAAATAAATAAAATATCTCAAGGCTTAGTAAAGCTTCAAGTAAATGGTGAAAGTGAAAAGAACTTAGAGATAAGTGATCTTAAGAGCAAAATTGAAGACAAAGATAGAACCATCTACAATTTTACTAGAGAAAAGGACAATTTTGATAAAATGATTAGATCACAAAGAATGTCCTTGGATAAAGAAGGAATAGGATTCAATGGAGTAGAGAACAAGAAGAAAAAGAATCCCTACATGGGTGATTACGCGCTTAAACTGCGTAATTAGGTGGTTAATTCATACATTGGGGCTTATATTTTTAATTAAATACCTAATTACTCTCAATATTTTAACACGGTGTCCTATTTATAATATTTGGGTTTTATTGAGCAATTTATGAATTTTTGGCATTTTTTTATCGCAGAAAAATTATCGAGAGCTAAAATTGGTATCAGTTCGTAATTTGTGCATAATTTTTCTGTCCAAGCTCTGATCGAGACGATGTGAAATCCTAGATAAAGATGAGAAGATTATTTACAACTTTTGTGCTTTGAGCTTCGAGATAAATGGGCTCTAAGATGGCCAAAATCATCCTTATTCGTAAAGGATAAAAAGAAGAGGAAAGAAGAAAGGGAAGCAAAAAGAAGAAAAAAAAACTTAAAAAAAAAAAATAATGTGACCTGGCCATGCAGCCGGGTCTAGAGCTTCAAATGCACGCTGGGTAGGGCTCTCAGTCCCCTCTCCCTTATATATTGTCTCTTTTTTTTTTTTTTTTTTTTTTGTTTCTTTGAATAGGCAGCCCCTCCTTCCCTTCCCTTCTCTTTCTTCCTTCTCCCTAACTCTTTTGCTCTCTCAACTCTCTTTTCCTTTTCTCTTTCTCTCAGCTCTCTCTCCCTCTCTATCCTTTCGGCCACGCATAGACACGGCCCTCTCTTTCTTCCCTCTTCTCCTCTATTCTCCTTCCCTTTCTCTTCCTTCTTCCCTTTCTCCTCCTTGTCCTGTTGCAAACCCGAGCCTCAAGTTCCCTTCATCTTCCTCCTGCAGCTGCCTTCATCTTCCTCCTGCAGCTACTTTTCTTCTTCTTCTTCTTCTTCTTCTTCTTCTTCTTCTTCTTCACTGTTGCTATTTACCCCTGCTGCCTTCTTCCTATACCTCAGTTGCTGCTGGTTGTTGAAGCCGAGAGGATTCATACCAGCTACTCTTCCTTCCAGTTGCCATGGCAAAGCCGCTCCTCTCCCTTTCTTCTTCTTCTTTTTCTTCTTCTTCTTCTTCTTCTTCTTCTTCTTCTTCTTCTTCACTGTTGCTGTTTACCCCTGCTGCCTTCTTCCCATACCTTGGCTGCTGCTGGTTGCTAAAGCCAAGAGGATCCATACTTGCTGCTCCTCCTTCCAGTTGCCATGGCCAAGCCGCTCCTCTCCCTTGCTGCCAGTGCTCCCAAGCTGCGTACCTATTGCTTGCTGCTGAACCAGAACTCTTGCAGCTGCTGCCCATGCTGCTCCTCCTTCCAACTGCCAACAAACCCAAAGCCTCCTCAAGCTACCACGACTGTTGCTACATTCCTCCACACGGGCAAAGAAAAAAAAAACTCTTCCTTTCCCTTCTTTTTTTTATTTGTTATTTCTTTTAAGTAGTTTGAATCTTGGTTGACTATTGATTAGTTTATTAGAGTTTCCTTTAAAGTTTTATTTTTTTTTTAATTAATGGTTGGGTGTTTTTATTAAATTTTATTACTTTCTTCTCCCTTGATTAATATTAGTATTAGATTTACTTTTTACTTGAATTAATTTTTGCTTGATTTTAGTCGATTTAATTTCTTGAAAAGAAAAAAAAAGAATAAAATACCAAAGAAAAAAAAAATACCTTCCTTATGATTTAAATTGGTTATCTTTCTTTAGAAGGAAAATTTTGTTGGGTTTGATTTAAATTAAGTTCGTTTAATTTAAGTCCTGATTTTTATCGTGTTTCTGTTTAGTGTTATTGTTAGAGTATTAATTTTTGGTTAGTTCTTAATTGCGTAAAATCTTTGATTCTTGAGTTTGCATTCAATTAAGATTTTTAGAATTGCATGTTTTAATTTACGTGGGAAAGTTATCGTTTTTAGTTTTCTCTGAAGTTCAATGCGTGTTTCAATTCCTACTTGATTAGACGTAGGATTTCCATTTCTTGTTGTTAAATTAAGTGCATGTTAGGATTAGAATTTAATTTGCATGTTCGTTTAATTTGTCAAAAGAAATCTCAAACATCCTAAAAGCCCCGAATCTGAACTGTGTTCAGTGACTTTATTTTCGATTGGAATTACGTAAAATTTGAGATTAAACCGCATATCCTGAGGAGATGATCTGGCCTTTGGGTTGTTTATTACATGACGTAACTCCTATACTTGGGATAACTTCTGAGCTGCTTATTTTTAGAGTGAGTCAAGTTTTTTGGCCCCGTTGTTGGGGAGTGCCAGTTTTAATTTCAAATTTTGTAGTTTCCCAATTATTTTTATTTTTTATTAATTAAAAAAATAAAAATAAATAAATAAATTTGAAAATTTTGAAAAAAAAAAAATTGATCATGCTTGTTTGCTACTATGTTGGTGAAATTTTGTTGTTTGCATTGATGATTTGATGCCCTAGGTTCGAGATAATTCAAATAGACTATCTAAAATTTCATCTAGCACTAGTAGTGACACACAGAGCACAGAATCTGATTATTCTCCTTTTACTTTTACAAGTGATTCTGAAATTGATTTGAGTAATTTGTTTGAAGAATTCTTTAAGGAAGTTATGGCTGCACCTGCACCACGTACACTTCAGGATTTTCTATAGCCTACACGCACATCCACACCTTCTCGTATTGTGTTACCACAAGATGCACCAAACTTCAACATTAAGCATGGCATGTTATCTGTAATACCCTAATTTCATGGGATGGATTCTAAAAGTCCATACCAGCATTTGACAGATTTGAGTTGGTCTGCACCACCTTCATTAATAGGGCTGGAATTGATGAGTATGTCAAACTTCACTTGTTTCCCTTTTCCTTGAAAGATAAGGCAAAAATATGGTTTAATTATATGCGACTAAACTCTATTACTAGTTGTGCTGAAATGCAGTGCGAGTTCTCACATAATTTTTTCCTTTTTCAGTGAACTCAATACCTACAGAAGCAGATCATTCAGTTCATGCAAAAAGGTGATGAGACATTCCAAGCTTGCTATGAGAGATTTAAGGACCTGATGAACATATGTCCACATCACAGATTTGAATCTTGGAGGTTAGTGAATTATTTTTATACTGTTCTAACCCTTGCGTGTAAACATTTTGTCCAAATTATGTGCAACGGGGAGTTTTTCATCAAGGAACCAGATGAGGCTCTATCATTCTTCGATTATTTAGCTGAGAGTGCCTAACAATGGAACACACGTCATGAATGGGTACCAATAACAGCACAACCTCTCAGAGCGATCAGTGGTGGAGGTAGATACGAGGTCAAGGAGGAACCTAGCTTATAGGCTCTTGTTGCTGCGTTGTCTAAGAAACTAGAGGTTATGGAATCAAAAAAAGTGAAAGCTAAGGATTGCTCTATCTGTGAGACCTCAGACCACATACTTCAGGATTGTCATTTACTACCAATATGATAGGAGAGTAGATTTGATCGGGTGCCATTGGCGAATTGGGTCAACAAAACTCAGAATCAGTCATTCTTGAAGACTTATAATTTGGGATGGAGGAATCATCTGAACCTCTCATGGAGGAATGATCAGTCCGGTCCATCAACCTCACGGAATCAACAAATTCAAGTTCCTCAATCTTATGCACCGCCTTCGCAGTCGATATATCACCCAGCTGCAACTCCTTAACAGCAGTATCAGTTGCAATAGATTTCTCAGAGCTACGCACCACCGAGATTCTAACCAATTCTAGCTTCTATTCCAGCAAATAAATCTCCTGATGATAGCATGACGCAGATGGAGAACATGTTCCAGTAATTCATGCAGCTTCATGCCATGACCACTGGAGAATTGAGAGATACCATGATTAAGATAACAGTTGAATACCCTGTAAAAAGGGAAATTTTCAGCACAGCCTCAGCCTAAAACCCAAGTATATCAACAACAACAGCAACCGATGCACAATGTTTCA
Source organism: Malania oleifera (assembly GCF_029873635.1). Lineage (NCBI taxonomy): Eukaryota > Viridiplantae > Streptophyta > Magnoliopsida > Santalales > Ximeniaceae > Malania > Malania oleifera. The sequence goes on along the minus strand of NC_080429.1, from coordinate 37,438,898 downwards.
AAGGATGTTTTTGAGTCAACTAAGGCAGTTATTACCTAGAGAAGCGGAAAGGAAGTTTCTCGTCCTGAAATTCCTATTGATTGACAAATAGTTACTCCAACACCTAAAGTGATAGCTGAGACATATAAAGAAAAAGAAAAATCAGATGAAGCAAGCTCAAGTTCAAAGAAGTCAGATAATAAGGAGGATGAGACTGTTAAGGAATATTAACATGTGATACCCTATCCTCAACGGTTGACATTTGATCAGAAAAATAAGTATCACACTGAGATCCAATAAATATTCAAACAGGTGAAGATCAAAATTCCACTTCTGGATGCCACCTTACATATGCAAAATTTCTGAAAGACCTATGCACAGTAAATAGGAAACTGAACGTGAAGAAAAAGACTTTCTTAACTAAGCAAGTTAGCGCGTTGATATTAAGTCAGACTCCGTAGAAACTCAGAGATCCTGGTTCTCCCACTATTTCTATCATGATTGGTGAATCTCGTATCGGGAGAGCTTTACTTGATTTGGGGAGCATGTGAACCTGCTCCCATATTTGATATATGAGCAGTTGTGTTTAAGTGAGTTGAAGCAAACTACTATGATACTACAGTTGGCAGACAGATCTGTAAAAGCTCCACGAGGCGTTGTTGAGGATGTATTGGTTCAAGTTGACAAATTTTACTACTCCGTGGACTTCATTGTTCTGGACATGCAACAGCCCGTCTCCACCATATATCAGGCCCCAGTTATTCTTAGGCGACCATTCCTTTCTACCTCTAATGCCTTAATTAATTGTCGAAGCGGAGTACTTAAGCTCATGTTTGGGCACATGACATTGGAAATGAACGTGTTCAATGCTCACAATATGTCAAGTGGGTGCAATGATGCAGAAACACATGTAGTTGACGTAATAGATAATTTGTATATTTCAGAGCTACAATCAGTACTTGATGTTGATGCTGCATTTGAAAATGACTCTTTTGAACAACTTAAGGTATTTGATGAAAAATTGCTAGGATCGGAGGGGCAGTTTCTAGAGATAGATGGTTCCCCTCACCTATTGGATGCAAGTTACACAAGTAGTTGGCGTAAGCCAACATTTGAGGCTATTGACCTACCCGAAATTATGAAGTCATCAGAAGAAGAAATTTTGACACTTGAGCTGAAACCATTGCCTAAAGAGCTGAAATATGTTTTCCTAAGTCCAGCAGAAGGCACATTATTTGTGGTAATTTCTTCTCATCTTACTCTTAAATAAGAAACTGAGTTATTGCAGGTACTAAGGAAACATCGCGAAGCAATATGATGGACCATTGCAAACATCAAGGGTATCGATCCTGCGATTTGCACTCACTACATCTTCCTTAAAGGAGATGCTAAACCAGTTCGAGATGCACAATGGAGGCTAAATCCAATCATGAAGGAGGCGGTAAAGAATGAAGTGTTGAAATTATTAGCTGCCAACATCATCTATCCGATCTTTGATAGCAAATGGGTAAGCTTGACACAAGTAGTTCCAAAAAAATCTGGTTTGAATGTCATTCAAAATGCTAATGGAGAGTTGATCCCATCTAGGAAAGTAACAGGTTGGAGAATGTGCATTAATTATCGTAAATTGAATTTGGTTAGCCAAAAAGATCACTTCTTGTTACCTTTCTTAGATTAGATACTCGAAAAAGTAGCTGGTAATTCCTTTTACTGTTTCTTGGATGGATTTTCTGGTTATTATCAAATTGTTGTAGCACCTAAGCATCAAGAGAAGACTACCTTCATTTGTCCTTTTGGTACTAAGCATCAAGAGAAGACTACCTTCATTTGTCCTTTTGGTACTTTCGCCTTTCGCAGAATGCCATTTGGTCTATGCAATGCACCTATTACTTTCCAGCGCTGCATGATGAGTATTTTCTCTGACATGTTAAATGATATGTGTGAAATTTTTATGGACTACTTTTCTGTGTTTGGTAATTCCTTTGATATTTGTTTAAAAAATTTGATTGCTATTTTGAAAAGATGTGAAGAAAAGAATTTGCTTTTGAATTGGAAAAAAATGTTAATTTATGGTAAGTAGTGGTTTAGTACTTGGTCATTTGGTTTCTGAGCGTGGTATAGAGGTTGACATGGCCAAGGTAAAGCTAATTTCCCAGTTACCTATCCCTAAGATGGTTAGGGATATCCGTTCTTTCCTTGGTCATGCCGGCTTCTATAGGCATTTCATTCAGGGCTTTAGTTGTATTGCTAAACCATCATGTACTTTATTATAGAATGAGACTGAATTCTTGTGGATTGATGAATGTCAACAAGCTTTTGAAACGCTAAAGAAATATTTGACTATTGCACCCATCATGCAACCTCCTCAATGGGACTTGCCATTTGAAATCATGAGTGATGCTAGTGACTACGCCCTTGGTGCCATTTTGGGTCAGAGAATTGATAAAAAGTCGTCTGTCATTTATTATGCGAGTCGAACTTTGAATGATGCTCAAAAAAATTATACCACCACTAAGAAAGAATTGTTAGCTATTGTATTTGCCTTAGAAAAATTTTGTTCTTATGTCATTGGATCGCATGTTATTATTTTTACTGATCACTCTGCTCTGAAATATTTGTTAGTAAAGAAGGATGCTAAACTTAGGTTGATCAGATGGATTCTACTTCTCTAGGAATTTGACATCAGTATTTGAGATAAAAAGGGCATGGAAAATGTTGTAACTAACCATCTCTCTGTCTTTTTGCAGTGTCACACGCTCCGTGGTTTGTCAATATTGTGAATTACCTTGTCATCGACTGAATGCCAGAACATTAGTTAACTCAAGATAAGTGTAAGTTCCTTGTGGAGGTACGACATTATTATTTTGACAATCCATATCTGTTTAAATATCACTCTGACTAGTTGGTTCGTAGATGTGTTCCTAATGATGAATTCACTTTTGTGATGCATTTTTGTCATAGTGGAGCATGTGAAGGTCACGTTGCCACAAAGAAAACCATTTCAAAACTTTTGAAAAGTGGACTCTACTGGTCTACTATGTTCAAAGATGTTGAGAATTTTTGTAAAACCTGCGAGGCTTGTCAGAAATTAGGGAAAATTACAGTAAAGAATGAAATGCCTATGTCTCCCATTTTGACTCTTGAAAATTTTGACTGTTGGGGAATTGACTTTATGGGACCATTCCCAAACTCTTTTGGGCATTCTTACATTTTTGTTGTTGTGGATTATGTTTCAAAATTGGTGGAAGCTATACCTTGTAAAACAAATGACCACAGGGTCGTCATCCATTTTCTCAAGGAGTTATTTGTATGTTTTGGCATGCCCAAGGCGATAATTAGTGATGGACGGTTGCATTTTTGTAATAAACCTTTCGAAAAACTTATGCAAAAGTATGGCGTGACCCATAAGGTCTCTGCTCCATACCTCCCTCAGACTAATGGTCAAGCGGAGTTGGCCAATAGAGAGATCAAAATCGTACTTGAGAAAACCATGCGTCCTAATCGAAAGGACTAGTCAGAAAAACTTGTTAATGCACTGTGGGCCTACTGAACTACTTTCAAGACAAACTTAGGGATGTCCCCCTATAGGTTAGTTTACAATAAGGCATGTCATTTACCTGTTGAAATTCAACATCATGCTTTATGGGCTATAAAACAGATTAACCTTTCACTTGATAATGCCAAAGGTTTAAGGAAATTGTAGGTAATGAGCTTGAAGAGTTTAGAAGGGAAGCTTACGACAATGTCTGCTTAGCCAAGGAGTGGATGAAGTTTCTGCACGATAGAAAAATCAAAGACAAACAATTTTTCCCTTCTCAGCAAGTGCTTCTCTATGACCTTAGATTGCATGTGTTTCATGGGAAACTGAAGTCCTGATGGGGTGGCCCGTACATCGTTGAAAAAGTTCATTCTCATGGTGTTATAGAGATTGTAGATCCAAAGAGTGGCAAACGCTTCACAGTCAATGGACAGCATCTAAAGCCCTTCATGACTCCATTCGAACCAAATAAAGAGGTCTTGCTTCTGCAACGCCCTAAGGGAGTCCTTTGACCTTTCTATCTTACTGTTTTTCTTTTTCATTTTTTTTCTTTTCATTTTATTTGTTTTTATTTGCATCTTTCTTTTCTTTTTCTATTGCATTAGTTGGTAGTAATGTTCTATTAGTTTTTTCACCCGTGCATAGTTTTTCTATTTCCCAGATGCTTTCACATTAACGACAATGTTCCACTTTAGTTGGGGGGTGAGAATTTGCATGTGACACTGTGCACGTATACTTGCTAGGTTTTATATTAATTTGAAAAAAAAAAACGAAGGAAGAAAGAAAGAGTATTGAGGAATTACATGATTATGCCATGATGAACACTGAATTATACCCTTCACATACTTGCATATAACCTAAGAATTACACACTCGAGTCATTTATGCGTAATTTCTCTTTATATGATTTTGTAACTCCATGAAGAATTTATTGGTAGTACACTCGTGTTAATCTGGCTATATAAACTCTTGTATTTGCATGGTATCTTATGAGGCTAAAAATACACGTTCACGTGACTTGTAGCACTTAGGGTTCCTTATGAGCACTTAGAGAGTGCCCGTGGCGACTATGACACCTTGTGAGGTATTGTTGAGCCATTTATCGTTCTTTTGAGTTTTTGACGTCAACTTAAAGTTCATGAAACTCAACTTTCCTTTTTTCTTTTTCTTTTTTCTAAATACTCTTTGTAGACTAGTCTATGTTTTTTACTTGCTAGCCTAGAGGTGACATCTAGTGGGGAGATAAGAACCTAGGTCTTGTAACCTACTCAAGATTTGAAGGCTGAGCCACCCCTAGAAATAGACTTAGTTCATGGACTACTGTTTGATCTTAACTCACATGAGTGGTATGAAGACAATAAAAAAGTGTAATGATTATCCTAATTGACGAAGGAAAGACAAAAATTAAAGAATGAGCACAAGAAAGAATCATAAAATTAGAAATGCACATGAAATGAAAGATTAATACTTGCTCTACATAAATACTAAAAAAGTCAGGGACATGAAACATGTTCTCCACGTATGAAGATTCTTCAACCGTTTAATACCTTAGATTTATTCACGCCAAGTTTGTGAATAAGTTGATCTAGGGTGGTCTCAGTTGGATATGGTGAGTAGGTGAGAAGATATTAGGGTAAAGGACCCAACACCTCACAGATAGGTTAGATCATTTTCAAACTAGTCCACTCCATATACTTAGCATTTATTCATTGCAATATGCGGTATGTTTGATCGCGACACTCTCCTCACATATGACGAGTTAACCCATTCTTTTTTAGTGTTTTTTAGGGTATACCAGTTAGGCCGAGTCAAAACAACTTTCTGTACGTGTCCACTGGTATCCTAGGTGTAACGAGTCATGCACATCACACATTCCTCGATATTTCACTTGTTTATACTCAAATTTATATGAACACATTAACTTTGAATTGTACTTCTAGGTATCTTCATGAGATTATACTGTTCTTAATTGTTATATAACAATGAAACTTGCATGAATGACTTACTTCGAAGATGTGTGCATTGTATATGATGAGCTTGTGTGAAATTCAGTTATATCCCTGTATGTGAAACAGTATGGTTGTGCCACATGTGCACTCATTTTATATTTGTTGGAGTTAGTATTTGTGGATACCGCCCTGAAATTCATTCACGTTATTTTCTAGAAACTAGAAAAATGTTAGTTGGGGGTCTGATTACATGCTTAAACTGCGTAATTAGGTGATTTAATTCATGCATTGGGGTATATATTTTTAATTAAATAACTAATTACTCTCAATATTTTAACAAGGTGTCCTATTTATAATATTTGTGTTTTATTGAGCAATTTATGAATTTTTGGCATTTTTTTTATCATAAGAAAATTCTTGGGAGCTAAAACCAGTACCAGTTTGTAATTTGCACATAATGTTTCCATTCGAGTTTCAATCAAGACGATTCAAAATCCAAGAGAAAGACGAGAAGATTATTTACAACTTTAGTGTTTTAACGTTCAAGAGAAACAGGCTCTAAGATGGCCAAAATCATCCTCATTCGCTATGGATAAAACAAAGAGGAAAGAAGAAAGGGAAGCAAAAAAAACAAAAAATAGAAAAATAAAAAAATTTTGATGTGACCAGGCCATGCAATCGAGTCTAGAGCTATAAACGCATGCTGGGTAGGGCTCTCAACCTCCTCTCCCTTATATATAGTCTTTTTTTTTTTGGTTTCTTTGAACAGGCAGCCCCTCTTCCCTTCTCTTCTCCTTCTTCCTTCTCCCTAACATTCTTGCTATCACAACTCTCTTTTCATTTTCTCTTTCTATCAGCTCTCTCTCCCTCTTTATCCTTTCAGCCACGCACAATCATGGCCCTCCCTTTCTTCCCTCTTCTCCTTTATTCTCCTTTCCTTTCTCTTCCTTCTTCCCTTTCTCCTCCTTGTCTTGTTGCAAACCTGAGCCTCTAGATGCCTTTTTCTTCCTCCTGCAGCTGTTGTTTCTTCCTCTTCTTCAGTGTTTCTATTTACCCATGCTGCCTTCTTCCCATACTTGAGCTGCTGCTGGTTGCTGAAGCCAAGAGGATCCATACCTGCTGCTCCTTCCAGATGCCACGGCCAAGCTGCTCCTCTCCCTTACTACAAGTGCTCCCAAGTTGTGTACCTGTTGCCTGTTGTTGAGCCAAAACTCCTGCAGCTGCTACTAGTGATGCTCTTCCTTCCAACTGCCAGCAAACCCAAAGCCTCCTCAAGCTACCACGGCTGTTGCTGCATTCCTCGACACGGGCAAAGAAAGAAAAAAGTCTTCCTTTCCCTTTTTTTTTATTATTTCTTTTAAGTAGTTTAAATCTTGGTTGATTATTGATTAGTTTATTAGATTAACATTAGTACTAGATTTACTTTTTTCTTGAATTAATTTCTGGTTGATTTTAGTCGGTTTGATTTCTTGAAAATAAAAAAAAAAAGAATAAAATACCAAAGAAAAACAAAATACCTTCCTTATGATTTAAATTGGTTGTCTTTCTTTAGAAGTTAAATTTTTTTAGTTTATATTTAAATTTAGTTCGTTTAATTTAAGTTCGTATTTTTATCGTGTTTCCGTTTAGTGTTATTGTTAAAGTATTAATTTTTGGTTAATTCTTAATTGCGTAAAATCTTTGGTTCCTGAGTTTGCATTCGATTAAGATTTTTAGAATTGCGTGTTTTAATTTATGTAGGAAAGTTATCGTTTTTAGTTTTCTCTAAAGTTCAACGCGTGTTTCAATTCCTGCTTGATTAGACTTAGGATTTCTGTTTCTCATTGTTAAATTCAGTGCATGTTAGGATTAGAATTTAATTTGCATGTTCGCTTAGTTTGTCAAAAGAAATCTCAAACATCCTGAAAACCCTGAATCTAAACTGTGTTCAGTGACTTTTTATTTTCGATTGGAATTACGCAAGATTTGAGATTAAGCCACATTCCCTAAGGAGACGATCTGGCCCTTGGGCTATTTATTACACGATGTAGCTCCTATACTTGGGATAACTTCTGGGCTACTCATTTTTAGAGTGAGTCAATGGGGTATTTTGTAAAGGCATAAAAAAAACTATGCTAGTACATCTTCACCAATGGATATGAACGTACTACTTGCTTCTTGTGTAAGAAAAAAGGACACATAAAATTTGATTGTCCATTTAAAAGAAAGAAGGTTAAAATCAAGAAAGTATGGAGAATCAAAAGTAAAGAGAAAACTAAATCTAAAAAACCTAAGAAGGCTTGGGTACAAAAAGTAACACCTTGAACCCTTCTTGTAGGTGTCTTTTAGAACCACTCCATCAAAAAACAAATGGTACTTGGATAGTGGATGTTCAAGACACATAACCGGAGACAAGTCAAAATTCACCACATTAACGCAAAAGGATGGTGGATATGTCACCTTCAGAGACAATGCCAAAGGTAGAATAATTGGTATAAAGTAGGTAAAGAACCCTTCTTAACTATTGATGATGTCTTACTGGTTGACGGGTTAAAACATAATCTACTTAGCATCAGTCAATTAAGCGATTAAGCCTTTGACATAATATTTAAACAAGACAAATGCATAGTTGAAAACTCAGAAAAGAATAAAATCTTGTTCATTGCAAACAGAGTTGATAAAGTGTATTGTATAAACTTTGAAAATTTAATATCTTAAGAAGTCACATGCTTAACAACCATGAATGAAACTAGCTGGATGTGGCATAGAAGACTAGGACACTCTAGTATGGATTTATTATCTAAATTAGCTAAAAAGAATTTAGTAAAAGGTCTACCCAACACAAAGTTCGTAAAAGACAAAATTTGTGATGCTTGCCAACTTGGGAAGAAAACTAAAACAAGTTTTAAAATGAAGAAACATAATTCCACTAGTAAGCCCTTGGAACTTATCAACTTAGATTTATTTGGCCCTACTAGAACACAAAGTATAGGAGGAAAGCAATATGCTTTCATCATAGTTGATGACTACTCTAGGTTTACCTTGGTACTTTTCTTGACCTCCAAAGACGAAGCTTGTAATATGTTATTAATCTATGCAAGAAGCTTCAAAACGAAAAAAGGATATGGAGTTCTAAATATTAGGAGTGATCAAGGAAGAGAATTTAAAAATAAAGAAGTTGATAAATTTTGTAATGAACATGGAATAAATCATAATTTTTTAGCACCTCGAACTCCTTAACAAAATGGAGTTGTTGAAAGAAAGAATATGTCTCTTTAAGAAATGGCTAGGACCATGCTAAATGAGCATAATTTACCAAAGTTCTTCTGGGCTAAGGCGGTAAATACCGTGTGTTATGTGATGAATAGAGTTTCCATAAGATCAAGCCTAGACAAGACCTCCTATGAACTATGGAAAGGAAGAAGGCCTAACATATCTTATTTTCACATATTTGGATGTAAGTGTTTTGTATTGAATGATAAAGAAGACTTAAGAAAAATTGATGCAAAATCAAGCAAAGGAATCTTCTTAGGGTATGCATTAAATAGTAAAGCATTCAGAATCTACAATAAAAGAACCCTCACAATTATAGAATCAATACATATAGCCTTTGATGAGGTGAATTCATTTTCGAAATCACCAGAGATTGAAGAAATTGAAATTAAGGAAAATAAAGATGACTTAAAAATTCAAGAAGTAAAGGATAAGAACAAAGAACCGAGTGCAACCTCAAATGATAGATCTTTAGAACAAACAAAACTACCTAAAGAATGGAAGTTTGTGAGAAATCACCCAAAGGACCAAATTATTGGTGAACCTTCATAAGGAGTATCTACCAAATCCTCATTGAAAAATTTGTGTAATCACTATGCATTTCTATCTCAAAAAGAACCCAAAAATATAAATGAAGCTTTAAACGATGACTCATGGATAGTAGCCATGCAAGAAGAATTAAATCAATTTGAAAGAAATAAAGTTTGGAAGCTAGTTCCTAAACCCACTAATCATTCAATAATTGGAACCAAATGGGTTTTTAGGAATAAAAAGGATGAAAATGATATTGTAGTGCATAACAAAGCTAGACTCGTAGCTCAAGGATATAATCAAGAAGAAGGAATAGACCACGATGAGACATTTGCTCCTGTAGCAATAATGGAAGTCATAAGAATGTTATTAGCGTATGCATCTCACAAAGATTTTAAACTCTATCGAATGAATATAAAGAGTGCATTCTCAAATGAATTTATAAATGAAGAAGTTTATGTAGCACAATCTCTAGGATTTGAAGATGATCATTGTCCTAATGATGTGTTTAGATTAACAAAAGCATTATATGGATTAAAACAAGCCCCTAGAGCTTGGTATAAGTGGTTGAGTGGATTTCTATTGGATAATGGCTTTTCTAGAGGAAAAGTGAACAACACATTGTTTATTAAATTTTAAAATGAAGATATGCTTATTATTCAAATCTATGTGGGTGATATCATTTTCAGTGCTACACATGAAGATCTATGTAAAAATTTTGCAAAGTGTATGCAGGATGAATTTGAAATAAGTATGATGGGAGAGTTGACTTATTTCCTAGGACTTCAAATTAAGCAAGCTAAAAATGGAACTTTTATAAATCAGTCAAAATACATAAAAGAAATTATTAGGAAATTCAATATTGAAGGAGAAAAACCTTTAGGGACTCCTATGAGTACATCAATAAATCTTGATAAAGATGAACAAAGAAAGACAGTAGATATGAAATACTACCAAGGTATGATAAGTAGTTTGCTTTATTTGACAGCCAGTAGACCGGACATTATGTTTAGTGTATGTATGTGCGTCCGGTTTCAAGCAGCCCCTAAGGAATCACACCAAATAGTCATCAAAAGAATCTTATAATATTTGATCAGTACTATTGACTTAGAACTATGGTATCCTAAAGACGCAAAATTTAAGATGATCAGCTATTCAGATGCGGACTATGCTAGATGTAAAATTGATCGAAAAAGCACAAGTGGTACTTGTCACTTCTTAGGAAAATCTCTTGTATCTTAGTTCTCTAAGAAACAAAATTTCGTAGCAATATCTACTACAGAAGTAGAGTATGTGGTAGCAGGTAGCTGTTGTGCACAAACTCTTTACATGAAGCAACAATTAAAAGATTTCAATTTGGAGTATTCGACTATTCCTATAAAATGTTATAATACCAGCATCATCAATATCTCCAAAAATCCAATATCTCATTCTAGAACCAAGCATATAGACATTAGGCATCACTTCTTATGAGATCATGTAAAGAAAGAAGATATAACTCTTGAGTTTGTTAATACAAGTGATCAATAGGAAAATATATTTACCAAACCTCTTATAAAAGACATATTTATGTCTATAAGATGTGAACTAGGGTTGTTGCATAGTAGAGAAGTTGTTTAAATAAGAAATTAGATAAGTAACCAAGAAAATATTGAAGGACATGTGAGGTCAGGTAACTGACAACTAATTCGCAGTCCACTGAATCCTTTCTAACTTACTTGATTTTTCAAAATCAGTAAGGTTAGGCAACTGACTCTCTGAGCTTTAGTCGACTGACTCGCTATTGTTTGAGAAAATTTAAATGCGCTAAATTGTCAGGCAACTGACCCTTCGATATCATTCTACTGACTAATGGCGGTTTAAATATCGATTATATGCTAAATCCTAATTTTTGAAATCTTCAGTCTCTTGACTCTATTTCTCACATCTCCTACACCTATTCTCCTTCAATCCTAAGTGCTCCTTCACTAAAAATCCTCCGTTTAAACTTTGAAAACCATTATCCTACTTCATTCCCACTCGATTTAACAAGTTTTCACCGTTCATTTTCGCTCAGCTTCATAATGCAAAGCACGAAAACAAGAGGAAACAAAGGCTCTACTTCTAGAACAGATGGCAATAACAATATAGAAAAATGGCTTGTCACTCCACATGCGAGGCAACCATACCAAAATCATCTTCGCTCTACTGAGTCGATTCTCGATAAGGTCTTAGATACAACTTTCTTTGAAAATGAGTTTCCAGCCATTTTACCAATGTTTTGTACATTAGGATGGAAAAGGTTTATTACCTATCAAGCCAAGGGAGTGTATCCGAACTTGGTAAAATTATTTTATGCAAAATTGGTTAAAGGAGACATAGTAATCTCGACTGAAATCATGGGAAAATCACTCGCTCTCACTCCACCAACATTGGCACAAGTTTTTAACATCATGCTGGGAGATTTTTAGTGTCCATCTTTTGGACAATCTTGGATTCTAGCTTAAGAATTCCCACCTGAAGAGTTTTTCCCACTAATTATGACTGAACCACCTGTTCCATTTAGCCATCCTCCTTTTTATAAGAAATTGAACCTACAAGCTCAAATCCTCCAAAAGCTTATTATATACAACATTCTGCCTCGAGTAGGAGCTCGTCGTGTAATTCTTCCATATGGTGGTATTCTGAATCATGTATTTGCTCATCTAAGCATCACTTCTCCATTTGAACTCTTCATTAAGCGAACTCACTATGATCTCTTTTCATCTACAATACTCGAGCAAATGGGATATGAAAAACATGAACAAGGTTGGTTTCTGAAAGGAAGACATGTACGTCAAGCACCTCCTTAAGTTCATGAACTAGTTCAACAACCTGCTCTTCTAGCAGATAATGCACCTTCATGGTTCCTAGCTTATAATCAGCAATTCACTAGTTTTGTGGTGAAATGAGATATGGATTCACCGTAATTCAAGAAAATTATGCATCTCTTCATTCTAATTAAAATTCTCTTGATAAACAGCTTGGTTAGATTGAACAACATATGGCCAGTTCTTCCCATGGTAAAGATCCAATGGATATAATTTTCGTTGATGCTGGTGATGAAGAAGATGAAGAATACGAAGAAGATGATGATGAAGAAGGACATGAAGAAGAAGAAGGGGAAGATGAAGAAGAAGAAGAAGATGATGATGATGCAGTTGCTGGAACTGCATAGATTTACTTTTATTGGAACAATGTATGCTTGTATTACAAAACAGCTTTGTGTTATGGTTTTTTTACTTTTTTTACATGCTTTTTGGATTTATTGCTTATCTGTTTAAGCATGCTACATCATATTAATCTTATGCTTTTTACTGCTCTTTGCCTGAGCAATTGTATACTTTTCTTCATATCTTGCTCTTTTTGATTGATGTCAAAAGGGGGAGAATTTTTGGGCAAAGATTGAGCATGATAATACATACCTATGCACAGATATTGCTAATGACTTGACATTTCACTTATGAATATTGGCTCACTATAAATTGAAAATTGAAAAATTGAACATGATATTATTGAGCATGATCCTGAATTCTTATATGATGTGATATTAAGTATGATATTGATAGTAATCTTGATATATGAGTATGATATTGAAATTGATTTTTAATATATAAAATTAGTTAAGTATGCATTCATGATATATATGTTTAAATACTGACATACCTTACAAATATTGTTAAGTTAAGCTTATTGCTAGGGGGAGTCTTTTTTAGGCTTACACATTTTTGCTCTTTGTTTGTGATCATCAAAAAGGGGGAGATTGTTGGCCTCACAAGGTTTAGAATTTTGTTTTGATGACTAAAATCAAAAGAACTTAACATATTTAGTTAAGTGAAGATTCGGGACTCAGGTGTTTTAGATCAAGATCAAGTGCATGACTAACATATTTAGTTAAGTGAAGATTCGGGACTCAAGTGTTTTAGATCAAGATCAAGTGCTTGACAAGTATTTTGAAAGCTCGAACTCAAAGCTAGAGGACATGATGAAGCTAAAGACTATTGAAGCAAGAAGTCAAATCAAACATAAATAATGGAAGCAAAGCATGAAGACTTAGTGATTAGAAAGTCATAGTTCTTAAGAAGTCTCATGTAAGTACTTCACAAATTTCAATATAAATGTTTGAAGCTTTTAGGAATTATTATTGACTTAGAGACTTGTTTTTGAAAACCCTGGAAAATATTGTAAAAAGTCTCATTTCAATATTCCAAGTTTAAAAGCTAAAAAGTTTTGGAAACAAATTTCTTGAAAGCATATGTTTTGCAAGGACATACGACTATTGTGTTACCATCAGGCGACAAACATATTTATGCTAAATAAATTGAACACACAGAACAAAATCAGGTGGCTGATGAAACACCATCAGGCGACTGATATGTTTATGTTGTTAAAATCTAAATAGATAGAATAGAGACAGGCGACTGACCTCATAGGCTTAGGCGAATGACCCCATTCTGTGTTTGAATAATACGCTGAATTAAAAGGCACAGGCAACTGACCCTAATATCTTAGTCGACTGATAAACGTATTTTCAAAATTAAAATAATGAGGGAAAGTTTCCAAATTTGATTGCATGGTCCCCAATCTTTGAGAAAACTTTGGAAACACTGCAAGTAACTTGGGGAATACAAAAATTTACTTTTTCTATCTAAAAATACATGTTAAACCCAAGAATTAAACACACCAACAATTAGCAATCAATCAAATTTTCATACATTCAAAGCTATCTTGCTAAATACTTTTGCTAAGTTCTTGCTAAATAAAAGCTCACGATTCTCGCTCTTTCACTGAGATTTTCAATCTAAGATAGAACTACAATGATATCTACTTGATCTTAATCATTATATTGTTATTTTGCTGAAGTATATTGTTCTTTAACATGTACAAACTTTCTCTAGCTGAGAGTGTTTATTGTACGACACAAAGTTGTTTTCTTTGAATTATTTTTTGACAATTCAAGGGTATTGGATCGTTGCCTACCAAGAAGGGGTATTCTTGTTAGAGAGGGATCTCCACCTGAGAAGGAGAGAAGCTGTAACTTAACCTATTAAAAAGTTGGAAAGGAAAATCCTCACAGCAGTTGCTTGGGACAAGGACGTAGGCTGTTGGCCGAACCTTGTAAAAAATCAAGTTCTCAGCTCTTCTCCCTACTCTCTTTAATTTTCTGTAAGAATATTGTATGCATGTATGATCTTTACATCTTGCAAAATTTTGGGGATTGATCGAATCTTGGTTTTTGATCCATATTTGCAATTAGCTTACTATCATATTGGTTAACATATAAAATTATGATTTGAATATCAACATCTAAAAGGTATTTTGAATTGCAAGTTTTATAAAATCAAATCTCTGAAAATTATATTTCATTAAATCTGAGTTTTATTTCAAAAAGTTCTAAAAATTTTTTATAACAATCTTAAATTGATACTTTGAATTTACCAGTCGGCTTTTAATATCAAAGAATTAAATTTGATTTGAATATTGACTAAACTTGGTTGATTAATCAATTGTATATTATTTAAGTAATTGATTGAAGGTTGATTAAATATCTAAAGTTTTGCTGAAGATAAAACTCAACTAAGGAACTTGTAATAGAAAGCAAGAAAAGAAATTTTAAAATCCCAATTCACCTCCACCCCCTTCCTATTGGGAGTATACCTAGATTCTCAAGGGAGAAGTAAGAGCAGAGGTTCGAGGAACAGAGATAACAGTAGAAGCAAGTCCAACAAGTTTGCAAATGTTGAGTGTCATCACTGCGGGAAAAAAAGGGACACATCAAGAAATATTGCAAGCAATTGAAGAAGAAAACAAGAATGAGAAAAGGAAGGGAACGAAGAATGGAGATGACAAAGATGGTGATGATAGAGTTGCTATCACCAATCCTGCAAACTTCCTTATTGTCTATGATGATTAGATGATAAATGTTGCATACCTTGAGACTAGTTGGGTGATTGACAATGATGCCTCCATTCATGCTACATCTCGGAAGGATCTCTTTACATCCCATAGATTTGGTGACTTTGGACCTATAAATATGGGCAATGATGGTTTGGTTAAAGTCATTAGGATTGGTGATGTGTATCTGAAGACAACTAATGGCATGAGTTTAGTTTTCAGAGATAAAAAGCATATTCCTGACATTCGTTTGAATTTGATTTCTGCAGGTAAACTTAATGACGAAGGGTATTGCAGCACTTTTAGTGATGGCCAATGGAAGCTCACTAGTGGTTCTATGGTTATGGCTTGAGGCATGAAGTACTCTGCACTGTATGTTCTGCAAGCAAAGATATCTAGTGACATTGTTAATGTAATAATGGTACAACAGAGTTGTGGCACAAGAGACTAGCTCACATAAGTGAGAAATGATTAGCTCTACTAAGGAAGAAAAGTATACTACATGGACTGAAAAGTACACTTCTGAAAAGGTGTCCTCATTGTTTATCAGGGAAGTAGAGCAGCGTTTCCTTTAAGAATTCCCCTCATTCGATAAATTTATAGATACTGGATTTGGTACATTCGAATGTGTGTGGTGTAGAATAATAACACCAAGATCTGTTTTGAAGAAACGATTGAAGAGATAACACAATTTTATTACAACAATCGGATTACAACAATCTGTCCAATCATGGACTCACTAAATAAGCTTCAATTGTGAAAGGACAACAAATAGAATAAAAAAAAAAAAGATGACTCAATCTTGCAGTCGAGATGTGTGTGGTGCTCTGGTGAGGGGGGTCTTATTTATAGCCTCTGGTCTGTGGAAAAAGCACATGGGTGGCTCACCTACAATGGTAGGTGGTGGTAGCTCACCTACCATGGTCAACCTTGACATTAGTGGCCGACTTTGACATTAGTGGCCATCTTTGACATTAGTGGCTAACTTTGACATTAGTGGTCGTCTTTGACATTAGTGGTCATATTTGACATTAGTGGCCGTCTTTAACATACCGTGCCCACCGTTCACATTGGATAGGTCATACCGTCTCAAGGGGCATTGCCCCCCCCATACCCCCCACCGGGGGCGCTGCCCTCGAACCCCTGTGTCTTAGAAGGGAATGTCTTCTGTCTTCATGGTACCATTGCAGTCTACCGCTTCAACCTCATCTAAACCATATGTCAGGTAAGTATGCCAATTAGCTCATGAGAGGTGGGCATTACACATATATACACCAACACCCCCCTCAATCTCCACCTACATTCTTGAACTAATACTAAGAGCATCCCAATTTTGGAAGTTAGAACTACCCAATGCTTTGGTGAAGATATCTGCATAATTATCTTCTATTGGGCATACTCCATCTCAACAACCTCATCCTCAATGAGTTCTTATATGTAGTGATACTAAATCTCAATGTGCTTGGTTCTTGCATAGAACATCGGGTTCTTACTGATAGCTATGCAACTTTGATTATCATAGTGAATAGAAGTTGCAGCATTTATCGTTATCCTAATATCAGTAAGAAGTCTTCTTATCCAGATAGCTTCACATGAGGTGAGCCAAGTTGACTTGTACTCGACTTTTTTGAATGATAGCGACACTATTGGCTGCTTTTTGCTTATCCATGGGATAATTCCATTCCCAAAGAGAAAACAATATCTAAAAAGTGACTTTCTGGGAATCAATATCTCCTGCCCAATCGGAGTCACAATATCCAATTAGGGAGTTCCCTGATGTATAAGAGATGCCAAAATGAGGAGTCCCTTTTATATACTTGAGGACCGTCATTTTAGCCTTCTAGTGAATTTCTCGTGGCTTATTTGCAAATCTACTCAGAATACCAATTGCAAAACTAATATCGGGCTTTGTGTTGCATAAGTACACCAATCTCCCAATTAGGCTTATGTACCTCTTTGTATCAACAAGTGGAGAGGGATCTTCAATGGAGAGCTTAATGTTTACTTCCATTGGAGTAACCACTAGAGTGCATTCTTCCATCCCAAATGCCTTCAATAACTCTTGAGCATATCATTGATGAGAAATAAAGATTTCTCCTAGATGCTACCACACTTCAATGCCTAAGCAGAAGTGGAGTAGCCCCAAGTCTGTCGTCTCAAATTATGAGCATAGGCATTCACAGATGTTATTGATCTTATCCTCATGGTCACCTGTAAGCACAAGATCATCTACATATAGTACAATTATTACATACATCTCATTCTACTTCAGTATATATAAATTTGCATTAAAGGTACTTCTACAAAACCTATAATTGGTGAAGAAAGAATCAATCCTCTGGTACCAAGCTCTGGGGGGCTTGTTTGAACCCATACAAGGCTTTCTTCAACCTGGACACTTTGTTGTCTAAATTTGGAAATTAAAATCTAGGTGGTTGCATCACATAAACCTCCTCTTTAAGATAACCATTGAGAATGCAGACTTCATGTCCATTTGAAATAGCACCTAGCTTCTGTGTGCAGTAGTAGCTAAAACCAGACGGATTGTTTCTATGCGAGCTGTTGGTGCAAAGGTTTCAGTAACATCAAAACCTTCTACCTGAGAAAATCCTTGTGCGACAAGGTGTGCTTTGTAATTCTCTAAAGTACCATCAACTTTATCTTTTACCTTTTATATCCACTTTGTGTCGATTACCTTCCTATGAGGGGGACGATCCACAATCTCCCAAGCATAATTTTTCATGATTCTTTCATATTCAGCTTCCATAGCCGTTCTCCACTTTAGATCAGCCAGTGCTTCATCTAGACTACTTGGTTCCTTAACTGTACTGATTATATAAGCCATTGAGGTCATATTTACCAAGTGTTCTGCTGATCGTTGTTGTTCCTCTATTCTCTTCGACCTTCGAGGTCCATCAGGTTGTGAACTTTGATTCATAGGTTCTAGATTGCCTTCATCAAAGAGCTATTGTACCCACCTGGGGTGTGGTTTTTGAATAGGTGTTGCTGGTACAACAGGCTGGTTTTGAATTTCTTCATCATTCACCTAAATCTGCAGCTCTGAGTGAGGCACATGGTGGGTTACTTTATCGGTTGATGATAAAGTGGGCCAATCTTTATCTCCCACTGAGTGTGGTCTTTCATCAAATACCACATCTCAACTTGTGACAATCTCCTTTTTCTCTACATCATATAGACGATATGCCTTCGATTCTGTACTGTATCCCAAGAAGATGCACTTTCGACTCTTGTCATCTAACTTCCTTCGACTATCATCTGGAACATGCACAAAACATCTGCAACCAAATGTTCAAAGATGAGAAATGGAGGGTTCTTTACCAGAGTAAGCCTCGTGAGGTGCTTTGTTCCCCAAGGCTTTAGTGAAGCATCGGTTAAGGATATACACAGATGTATCTTAGCTTCTACCCAAAACAATTTTGGAAGGTCTTGTGCCTTTATCATTACTCTAGCTATCTCAATCACAATGTGATTTCGCCATTCCACAATGCCATTCTGTTGTGGAGTTTTTGGTTCTGACAATTGGCACTTGATACCAAATGCACTGCAATAATTGTTGAACTCCCCTAATGTGAACTCACCTCCTCGATCTGTTCGAAGTTTCTTTAACTGCAAACCTGTCTTATTTTCAACAAGTTTATGCCACACTTTAAATTTTACAAAAGCCTCGGCCTTATCACGAAGAAAGTACACCCGCATATTTCTACTATAATCATCAACTAACAACATAAAATAGAAAGATCCTCCTAGTGCAGGAGTAGTCATTTTACCACAGAGATCTGCATGTACCAGCTCTAGAGGAAGCTTTGATTGGTTGTTGCTCTCTTGTGGAAATGACATATGATGTTGCTTGCCTAGCATACAAGCTTCACAAGGCTCTATAGTATCAACTACTACAGGCAGATCAACCACTAGTTCCTTTCTCTACATCTCCTTCAAAACTGCATAGGAGATTTGTCCAAACCTTTCATGCCAAAGTCTACTTGTTGTATCTCTAGTTGTTGCGGCAAGTGCCACAAACTCATACAAGTTATTCTTTCGAATACCTTCGCCCACAATGTTGCCATTGCTATCAATGATCTCAGCTTTTGTTTTCATAAATCGTACTTCATAGTCACTGTCAGTAATAGTAGCTACAGATAAAAGATTCCTCTTAATTTGAAAAACATAAAGGACATCTAAAAGAGTTTTACCTTGGCCATTTGTGGTTTTTAAGGAAATGGATCCAGTGCCCTCTACTAGACACTTTGTATTATTTCCAACAATCACATTCATAGGTTCATGTAGAGACTTAAGGGAACCGTACCAGCCCTTTTCTATCATCATGCGTCGAGAAGCTCCATGATCATGTGTCAAAGTTACGTTATTAGGTGTTTAAAACCATGCATTAAAGATCATAATTTTAATTCAATGCCTAGTTATGTTCAGGATTTCAACTTTGAACTCGTTTGAGATAACTATCCTATTTTTGTCGTAAATTTACGGATATTTGTGTTTTATTATTGTAAGACAATTTTTGAGAGATTAACACCGAGTCATGCAAGTCCGTGAGCATCAAATGGGTTTATGTGCCAAAGGTTCTCCCTGGCATTTAAAGAAAAATCAAAAAGGGACACACACACACACACTATATATATATATATATATATTGTGTTGTGCAGTGTTTAATGGAGCTTAATTGCAAGCTGGCCGTGTTGGGCTTGAATAAAAGGGTGAGCTGGGCCGACTGCATGAAGTATCATGGGCTGCCAACAAGTGGCTTGGGCATGCTTAAGATGAGGCAGCCACATGGAAGCAAAAAGAAAGCAAGCCCAAAAAAACAAATAATAAAATAAAATAAAAATGTGTGGGTTGGGTCCTTGATGTGACCCGGCCATGCAAATGTAGCAAAGGGCCGTGTGGTGTGTGAGAAGTGAAGAGGCGCTGGGCCTGGCAAAACGGGCGGGCGGGTCGGGTTTGGGCGGGTTGTCACACACATTAAATGTGGCTGGTTGACGCCGGGAGCGAGAGGCGAGTAGATTGAGAGGAGGGGGACGGGCGTAAGGCAAGGCAACGGCGTGCGGCATTGGCGGTGTGGAAACGGCAACGGCGTGAGGTGTGATTTTGTGGGTTCGGAGATGCCTAGAAACGGAGGAGAGGACCGAGATTTCTGAGAGAGTGCTAAAAAGGAAGAAAGGTGGGGCTAGTTTGTAGGGTTTTTGTAGGGTTCTTTTAGGTTGTTTTTGGGGGGAGTTTTGAGGGGGCTGCTGGGTCTTCGCGCCGCTGCAAGTAGCAGAACACAGCAGCTACTGCTGCTGTGTTGGGGGCTATCTCACGGCCTCTCCACTCTCTCTCTCTCTCTCTCTCTCTCTCATCTTGTTTATGTATTTTAAATGTTTGTTTTAATAGGTTTATGTATTTTAATGGTTGTTTTTAATATATTATTAGAGTGCTTTAAAACTAGGTTTTTATACTTTATTGTTTGAGCATGTTCATTAAAATAATTAATTTCTCATCTTTTATTTAGTTATTTTGAATGCTTTCAAGGTTAAATTAATTTGTTGTTTTAATTTAGTATACATTTAGTTTAATGATTAGAATGATTTTAGATTAGATTAATTAGTTCTTTAGGTTTAGTATACATCTAGATTATTGTTCTTTTAATTTTTTTTCATTTTATTGTTGCAATGATTTACTGTGGAAGTAAATTGATTCGGAAACTTCAAATTGCAAGCATGAGGGGCTAAGTTTGGTAACTTGGGTTATGGGTCAATGTCGTTTGCTTTCCATGGTTTATTAGTTCTCCTATGATATTATTGTCAAACTTTTATGTGGTCAAAACCGAAAATTGAAGGTATCGTTGATAAATTGTTGGCTCTTATTTCTTGTTTTGTTGTTGACATTAGGCACATCAAAATCTTGATTTAATTTAGAATTTTCATCAAGTAATTTTTATATGAAATTTGGTTGTTGCTTAATGAGAGTTTTTATTTTCTTTCATTTGGATGTGACAAATTTACTCGAGCTTTAGTTTGAAAATTTCATCTTATTAATGCTTTGATTAGATTAACAAGAATAGGGGTAAGGCCTAGGGAATTAGTAAATGTGGAAGCAAAAAGACGTTAAACCCGTAACCCGAGTCTTTGATAAATTGTCCCAGTTAATCGATTTAGTTTGGTTGCACTATTAGATTTATATTTTTTGAAATTTGATAAAAGTTTAGTCTCATTTTCGCATTTTTCTCAAGCACTTCCCACTTTGTTATTGTTTTCAAAAACATAAAAATCCAAAAAGATTTTCACACCACATTTTACATCATCAGGTCTTCATTAACATTTTAAAAATACTTTGATACTCAGTGGTCCCTGTGGAATACGATCTTGGATTCATCCTTGATACAACTTAATACTTCTGTACTTGGAAGCAAAACTCAGAACGAGTCAAGTTTTCGGTGCCGTTGTCGGGGACCAATACTTATGAAATATGCTTAATGAGCTTAGGAATACAGGAAACAAATTAATCCAAGTTATGCATTAACTAAGAGATTTATACACCAATTAGTAAACCAACCAAGGTATTGAAAAGTAACAAAGCTCACGTGTCATGAGAATAAGGCTAAAATTCCAAAATTGACTGCCAATAGACATTAACGGTTTCAATCCCAACAATTAGTCTGAGACAACCGCACGGTCTTACTCTAAGTCAAAACCTTTGCATTGGCAGTTTTCACACTATTACACTTTAAAAGGCACTCACTTTCTTGATTAGTTAGGAACCCAGTAGTAGGTCATGCTACTACAAGATACCCACTTTTTGTTTAGTTAGGATTCCGGTAATAGGTAGCCCTTTCCAATACACAATTGTTTCCCTCTTTTTGATTTTATTTTTCTTTTTTCTCTCTTTCATCTTGCAATTGATCCCTGACTTGTTTCTTGTTTCCATTTGCTTCAAGCTTTATCTTTTTCTTTTTTTTTTTTTTCTAAGCCATTAGGACATGGTTCATTAGAGTCCCAAACAACTGAAGTACATCAACCAAAAATGAACTAAGGTAGTTTTTCTAAGTTTTCTAACATGTGTAGTGTGTGTAGCAAAACTTTCAACATCCTTCCCTTGGATGAAACTAAGTGAAATGGATAAAAATCTCTTTTGATTTAAACTTTGATTGCACTATATCTTACATGTTCCATATCCTCAAGAAAAAAAAAAAAAAATTGGCATGTAACGTTCACAAATGAGGAATTTAGCATGCTTTGCGCTCCATAGCAGTATTTTCCCAAGGGTGGATCAAACTGACATGCAAACATCTCATGCAAATATCACATTAAAACTTTTTCACATGACATCACACAATATCACATGCAAATGCTCTCTGCCCCCCCCCCTCCCCCCAACTAAAATGCAGCATTATCCTCAATGTGAATGCATAAAGGAGACAGAAAAGATAATAATAAGGGAAGTAGAAACGTACCTAGGTAGAGAAGTAAGGGAAAGGAAAAACTGAAACTAAAGGAAAATGTACCTATCAATAAACTAAAAATAAGATAAAATAAAACAAAATGAAAACAAAGGAAAGAAAAACATCACAGTGTGTCTGGAGGAGGCTCGGGAGAAATTTCGTCTGGTGGGTGCACATTTATAAATTGAACTGGCGAGTCTCCAAATTTGAGTCGCCACAATGAGTCAGTTTCTTATCTGCACAGAAGTGATCTCTGAATAAATCAATGATCTCCACAATATCAAACCACACATTTTCAAATTGTATTTCTTATTTTAACAAGAAAGGATCCTTATCTAGTATGGTTTCCAAGAAATTTACTTCTTTACGAACCAGTCTTTGAGGAAAAGTTTTCGGAACAGTTACCTTTGGTTCTTCAGAAACATCAACATTAAAATTTGTACCTGATGCTTTGAAGGTTAAACTCTCACCATTCTACTCAACTTCTTCATCTGGTGCACCAGTCACCTTACCACTGCTAAGATTTGCTTCGGCATTGCCATCATGGAAATTTACTTCAATAAAGGATGCCGGTTCCACGATTGCAATCTGTACTTGAGTATCTGGCTAGGCTTGAAATGGGGGTTCATCTATCTCCAAAGCATTCAAGAATGTGTTTAGCCTAGTTAAATCGGTGCCTATCTCATTGATGGCTTAAGAAATTTGAGAGTTGATCACATTTTGGCTTGCCATGAACTGTTGCAAGCTAACAGTTAGCTGTTGTATGGGGTCTTCCATTTCCCTTCTCTGTGTAGATGGCCCCACTTCGTCATTTTTCTAGCTGAAATTTGGATGGCTTCCCCAACCTGCATTGTAAGTATCAGAATAAGGTTCAGAAGAAATCTCAGAAACCATATACATTGGGTTAGATTGATGAAGCAAAACTTCCTTAAAAGTAGGAATTGTTGGGCATGCATCAATCACATGCCCTCGATCCTCACATATGCTGCATTTTTCAGAAGATGATTGGAAAACATGCATTTCATTTACTTTCTCAAGCTCAATGGAATCTAACCTTTTATAAATCAATGCAAGCCTAGCATTCACATCATCGGCTTCTTTCAATTGACACTTACCACCCCCACTAACACATTTTTGCTTTTCAAATCTATCATACACATAAGAGACATCCCATGATTTGGAGCTTTCAACCAAATAATCAAAATAGTCAAAAGCTTATTCGGGCTCTCTGTCGAAAAACTCACCATTGCACATGGTTTCTACAAATTGCCTCATTTTTTGTTGCAACCCTTCATAGAAAAAGCTAATGACCCTCCAATTCTCATATCCATGGTGAGGACATGCATTTAAGAGGTCTTTGAAGTGTTCTTAACAATGATAAAATGTTCCCACATCCTTTCGGCAAAAATTCATTATTTGTCTTTTCAAAGCATTAATTCACCGTATGGGAAAAAAAAAATTTTAAAAACTCAGTTTGCATTTCTTGCTAAGTCCCAATGGATCTTGGTCTTAAGGAATTCAACCAAGTCTATGCCTTGTCTTTTAAGGAAAATGGAAACAATTTCAGTCTTATCACCTCTTTAGTGCATGTTTTATCCATTAATGTTGAACACACTTCTTTAAACTCTTTGATATGCAAATATGGGTTTTCATATTCAATGCCATGAAAATGAGGTTACAATGGAATCATCTCGGGTTTAAAATTAAAAGCATTTGTACTCCACCGTCAAGTACCCATGAGCAATCTCCTAGTACTGTTTGAGCAGTTGAGCACATTTCTTCTGTAACCATGAAAAGATCTAATTCTAGTTCAGCACAATTCGCTACCTATCTGACATTCCATGTAGGCTTCAACGTGCCGTTCTTTTCATTGTGGATATGCTTTCTAAAATCCTTGGGTGCATGCCCTTTTTGTTGCAGTAGTAGCACGTACCAGAAAATCTCTTCTTGTTCTTTCCCTTCTTCTTTTCAACATTATTGTCCTTGCCTTTGATCTGCATGGTGAAAACACTACTGCTTTCATTTTCTCTAGTTCTCAGCCTCATCTCCTCCTCTAGCAATAAGGCATACAATTCCTCAAAGGTTAGTGCAAGAGTTCTAATCCGCATGTTAAGAGTAGTTACCAAACTGTCATATTTTGATGGCAGCACTCGAATACATCTTCGAGCTAACTCCTCATTGGTCTTTGCTATGCCCACTGCCGCCATCTGATCACACAGATTTTTGATTCTGGTGCAGAATACTTCTGCCAATTCTCCGTCATGTAGCTTTTTTGCAGCAAGTTGATTCTCCAAGTTCTGAATGCGTGTTTGGTTCCTTGTTTCATATTGATTCTTCATACCATTCCAAGCATCTGCAGCCTTGGATGTATGCTAGATCAATGTAAGTACATAATTGGATACACTTGTGACAATAGCACAAAGTGCATCTGCATTCTACCTCTTTCATGCTTTGACGAGGGCAGCATCTGGAGGGATGATAACCTTAGGATTGGTGGGATCAGGCATTCCAATCGATTCTGGATCCATACCTTGAGCTGTATCAAGTAGTTCATATAAATCCAGAATAGCACTCATCTTGAACTTCCACAAAGTGTAGTTCGTGCCGTCTAACTTTCCTTCTGTGAATGTCAGTGGACGTATTTGAAGTGTTGGTGGAGATGCAGTAGCTAAAGATGAAGTTCCTGTCATTACAACATCTCAACAATTATTTTGAAGAAACGATTGAAGAGATAACATAAAGTTTTATTACAACAATCAGATTACAATAATCTGTCCAACCATGCACTCCCTAAATGAACTTCAATGGCGAAAGGACAACAAATAGAAAAACAAAAGGGGACACAATCTTATAGTCGAGATGTGTGTGGTGCTCCGGTGGGGAGGGGTCTTATTTATAGCCTCTAGTCCATGGAAGAAGCACATGGGTGGCTCACCTTCCATGGTAGGTAGTGGTAGCTCACCTACCAAGGCCAACTTTGACATTAGTGGCTGACTTTGATATTAGTGGCCATCTTTGACATTAGTGGTCGACTTTGACATTAGTGGTCATCTTTGACATTAGTGGTCATCTTTTACATTAGTGACTATCTTTGACATTAGTGGTCGTCTTTGACATATCGTGCCCACCATTCACACTAGATAGGTCATACTGTCTCGGGGGGTGTTGCCCCCCAAAACTCCCATTGGGGGCGCTGCCCTCGAACCCCCATGTCTTAAAGGGGAACGTCTTCTGTCTTCGTGGTACCATTGCAGTCTACCACTTTGACCTCATCTGAACCATACATCAAGTAAGTGTGCCAATTAACTCATGGGAGGTGGGCATTGCACACATATATACCAACATGTGGCCCTATGAAGATGAGAACACTTGGTGGCTCCAGATACTTTGTGACCTTCATAAATGATCATTCAAGGAAGTTGTGGGTATATACCTTGAATTCAAAAGACCAAGTGTTGGATGAGTTCAAGAAATTTCAAGCCCTAGTTGAGAGATAGATTGGGAAGAAACAGAGGAGCATCCGGATTGATAACGGTGGAGAGTATTTTGGTCCATTTGATGAGTATTGCAGACAACAGGGTATTCGACATCAAAATACACCTTCGAAAACTCATCAGTTGAATGGTATAGCGGAAAGGATGAACTGAACACTAGTCGAGAGAGTGAGATGTTTGCTTTCACAAGCCCAGTTGCCAAAATCCTATTGGGGGGAGGGAGGGGAGAGGTGTTGAGCACTATTGTTCATGTGTTGAATCTTACACCCTGTGTTCCTCTATAGTTTGATGTGCTGGACCGAGTTTGGATGGGTGAGGATGTTTCCTATAATCACCTGCATGTTTTTCGGTGCAAAGCATTTGTGCATATTCCAAAAGATGAAAGGTTCAAACTTGATGAGAAAATGCGATATTGTATATTCCTTGGCAACGGTCAAGATGAGTTTGGATACAAGCTTTATGATCCAGTTGAGAAGAAAATTGTGAGAAGCAGAGATATCATGTTTGTAGAAGATGAAACGATTCAAGATATTGAGAAGGCATAGAAATCTATGTCTCAATAGGGTGACCATTTGACTGATGTGGATCCAACTCCTTTGAAGAATTTTCCATCTCAGGTTGAGAATGACGTTCAGGATGACCACCAGGGTAGAGGTGATGTGGATGTTCCGTTACAGGTTCAAGGAGATGTTGAGATTGATGAGCAGTTGACAGTGCCAAAGATTCCGCTAGAGATTCCATCCAGTAGGTCTGCTAGAGACCGACATCCTTCCACTTGGTATTCAGAAGAACAATGTGTTATTGACTGATGGCGGAGAGCCCCCAGTGTTTTGTTGAAGCCATGGAAGATGAACACAAGAAAAAGTGTGTTGAGGCCATGCAAGATGAGATGTCGTCATTGCATGATAACCACATCTTTGAGTTAGTGAAGCTACCTAAAGGAAAAAAGAGCTTTGGAGAACAAGTGGATTTACAAGAAGAAGCCAAATGAGTTCTCTTCACGGCCATGATACAAAGCTAGATTGGTTGTAAAAGGGTTCGGCCAGAGGAAAGGTATTGACTTTGATGAGATCTTCTCTCCAATTGTAAAGATTTCATCGATACTCGATTTAGCAGCTAATCTTGACTTGGAAGTTGAGCAGATGGATGTGAAAACTGCCTTCCTTCATGGTGATTTGGAGGAAGAGATTTATATGAAGCAGTCAAAGGGTTTCAGAGTAAAAAGGAAAGAGGATTATGTGTGCAAGCTGAATAAAATCCTATATGGTTTGAAACAAGCACCGAGACAATGGTATAAGAAGTTTGAGTCTGTTATAGGGGAGCAAGGCTACAACAAGACAACTTTAGATTACTATGTATTTGTTCAAAAATTCTCTGATGATGCTTTTATTTTTTTTATTGCTTTATGTGGAAGACATGTTAATTTTTAGCAGGAATACTTCAAGGATTGACCAGTTGAAGAAGTAATTAATAAAGTCATTTGTTATGAAGGATTTGGGGCCAGCAAAGAAAATTCTAGGCATAAGAATCAGTCTTGATAGAAGTACCAAGAAGTTATATTTGTCACAAGAGGAATACATTGAGAGAGTGCTTCAGAGGTTCAATATTGACAATGCTAAAGTGGTTAGCTCTCCTCTTACTACCCACTTTAGATTAAGTACAAAGGAATGTCCTTCTATAGATAAGGAAAAGGAATACATGGAAAGAGTTCCTTATGCCTCAGCAGTAGGAAGTTTGATATATGCAATGGTTTGCACAAGACCAGATATAGCCTATGCAAGTGGTGTAGTTAGTCGATTCTTGTCAAATTAGGGAAGAGAGCATTGGAATACAATGAAGTGGATCATGAGGTATCTTCAAAGCACTTCCATTTTGAGACTTGGTTTGGGAAACAGAAAACAATTGTTAGTTGGCTACACAAATGCAGATATGACAAGGGATGTGGATACTCGTAAGTCTACTTCGGGTTATTTGATCACTTTTACAAGTAGGGTTGTTGCTTGGTAATCAAGACTTCAGAAGTGTATTTCTCTTTCTATGACAGAGGAAGAGTTCATTGTAGCAACGGAAGTGACTAAAGAGTTGCTATGGGCAAAGAAGTTCTTAAGAGAACTTGGTTTCAAGTAGTAGAGGTATGTGTTGTTTTTTGATAGCCAGAGTGCTATTCATCTTGCTAAGAATTCTAGTTTCCATACAAGATCGAAGCACACTGATGTATGATACCATTGGATTAGAGATACATTGAATGATAAGTTAATGGAACTTGAGAAGGTTCACATTGATGATAATGGTTATGATATGTTGACAAAGAAACTACCAAGGGAGAAGCTTGAAGTTTGTTGTTCGATCGTCAGGATGGTGATTCCCTCCTCATAGTCGAAAAGGGGGAGATTTTTTTGGTTATTTCCTTCCATATGGAGGAAAGCCCAAGTGGGTTTTATTAAAATCCCAAAGCCTAGCCCTATAGTGTGATAACCTAAAGGAAGTCATAAAAAGAGTGGAGAAAGGGGAGGAGCCACCACTTTTCAAAAGAAAAAGAAAAAAACGTCGTTTTTTTTCTCATATTGCCCAGATTTCATGAAAACTCTGATCCCGCTTCGTCCGTGGTCCAATCGAGCTGAAATTTGGAAGAGAGATTCACTACTCAAGGAGCTACAATCTAAATGCGCTGGTCAAATTTTGAGCTTGGGGGTTGGGATTTGTGCCCGTGAATAGTGACCTTGATTTTGGTATATTCTCTCCAATTCTCTTTGTATTTGTCAAGATTGATGATATCTTGATGAGATATATTTGTAGCCTCTAATTGCGATTAGAAAAGAATTTGTGTACCCATTATTTGGTCAATGGAGATTTCAACTAGATTAGGTCTCGTGGTTTTTATTCTTCACACTGGGGAAGTTTTCCATGTAAAAAATTTATTATGTTTTTGTGGCTTGGTGTGATTGATCATTTTTCCTATTATTTTTTGTATGTATAAAAGTAGAGATACACTATATTTTCTTGCATATAGGGAGAAGAATTATTCCGCTGTGGCTGTTTGTTGATATCTCTCCCAACACTAGATTCTACCCCTTAGACTATCAGTACAAAAACTGTAAAGATAGCTATGTGGAAGAGAATGAACTAAAAATGGACAAGAGTGCTATGGCTTGCCATGATGCTAATATTAATGATTATGATGATGACAATATCAGTGAAGAGGAGTTCTCCCAAAAATTATGCTCTATAAGGAAGCCTGTGGAAAGTTTCACTTGATAAAGGGCAGTCAAAGCAAGAGCTATGCTATCACTCAAACACCAAGGAAAGGAGAACCTTGCCACTTCATACATGCATTCTATATGGAGCCCAATCAAAAATCTCACCCAGTGGAGGGCAGCCAAGGCAAGCGTAGTACAATTACTTAAACAACAAGGAAATGAGAATCAAGAGCAGATACCGCCGAGCTAAAAATCGTGCTTTCATCTATCAAGGAGTAGCTTTGCAGAAAGTTTTATTAGAGAATAGGAGTTCTCCTCTGTGTAAAAGCCAATGGAAAATATCACTTAGTGGAGGGCACTCAAAGCAAGAGATGCACACCATCGTGAAAGCACCAATGATTGGAGAACCTTGCATAATATCATAGGAAAACTAGTAAACCATAGAAAGCAACCGAAATTGACCCACAACCCAAGTTATAAAACCTAGCCACTCATGTTTACAATCCAAATTTTTCAGGTCAAACGACTTCCACAATAACCCTTTCCACCGATAAAATAAAAGACAACAAAGTAAAGCAAAAAATTACTTCAACCTTAAAGCTTTTAAACTAAAAAACTAAAAGATAAGAACTTAAATTAATCTAATAAATCACTGCAATAACAAAGTAAAAATTAGTATTTAAGTCTAACATTAACTATTCCACCAATGTATTTAAATAACATTAAAGCAACAAGACAAGAGAGAAAGAGAGAGTGATAAACTTAACAATAACATAAAAGATGAATACTCAATTAAAATAACTCAAACAACACATTAAAATGTATAAGGAGAATGACAAAAAATAAATAAATATTAACTCAACAAAACTATTATAAATAAACAAGAAGAGAGAGAGAGAGAGAGAGAGAGAGAGAGAGAGAGAGAGAGAGAGAGAGTGAAGAGGCCAAGAGCTCCCCCAACACTGCAGCTATGACTGCTGTGTTTTTTTCTATTCTTCCACACAAGACCCCAGGAGAGCCCCCTCAAAATTCTCCCAAAAAAAACATAAAAAGAAACCCTAGCTCCCCCTTTTTGACTTTTCTGCTTCTTTTGCTAACCCTTCCATTTCTTTTCTTGCCCTCCAAAGCACACATACCTGGCTGCCCTTATTACTACACTCTTTTTCTTGCTTCAAGCCCAACGCATAAGGCTGCCCTTCACACACACACAAGCCCTTTCGCTTTTAGGTTGCATGGCTGGGACACATCAAGGACCCGGCCCACACACCATTTTTTTTTTTTGCTTTTAGGCTTGTTTTGTTTCACACACATTCATGGCTAAGCCTTTAGACTCCTCTCCAGTTGACCCTTCTTAAGCCCATTCATGTCATTTGCTTTTATTTCATGGCTCACATGTAATATATAAGGCCCACATACTTCCTTGTCTTGTGCAGGCATAGAAACTTCAAGCTCGATTTTGACATTCCTTCAGCTTGAATATCTCAAAGCTCAAAGTACAAAAATTGTAGAGCACTCTCTCTACTTTCTATAGCATTTTGAATCGCCACAATCAGAGCTTGTACAAGAAATTTATGCTCAGATGACAAAGTAGTGTCAGTTTTAGCTTCCAATAGTTGCCCTGCAATAAAAAATATCAAAAATTCATAAATTACTCAATAAAACCCAAAAATTATAAATAAAACACAATTTTAAAATATTGAGAATAATAAGGCATTTAATTAAAAATATAAGTCTTAATGCATGAGTTAAAATACCTAGTTACACAATTTAAGTGCATAATCACTTCGAGCATTGTCTTCAGTCTTGCAAAAGTATCATGCCTAAGTGGATTCGTGAAAATATCAGCAATCTGATCATACGTTCTGCAAGAAATAAGCTCCACTTCTTTCTTTTTGATATGCTCCTTGATAAAATGATACCGAGTATCAATATGCTTGCTTCTTTCATGGAATACTGGATTCTTTGCAAGTGCAATCACTGATCAATTGTTGATGTAGACTTCTATGAGGTCATCTTGGATAAATCCCAGATACTTCAATATATTCCTAATCCATATACCATGACAAACTGTTGAGCTGGCAGCAACATACTCAACTTCACATGATGACAACGTTACAATAGGTTCCTTCTTTGAAAACCATGTAAATGATGTATCTCCCATGAAGAATGTGAATCTAGTTTTACTTTTTCTTTCATCAAGATTTCTTCCCCAATCGCTATCTGAATACCTCAAGCTTCCAACTAGACTTTTGAAATATGTGGGGTCAACATCTCCTTGCTCATTCTTTCTCAACTCCAATCATGTTTCAACCAGAGTTGTCACGAGATTGCATTTGTCCATCCCAAACTTCTTCAATACTTCTTTTGCATAGTGGCTTTGGGTGATAAAGATTCCCTTCTCACTTTGCATGACTTCTATGCCAAGAAAATGAGCCACCTGGCCAATATCCGTCATTTCAAACTCTTTGACCATGCTCCTTTTGAAAGTGGGAAACATCCCTTGATTGTTGCTGGTGAAGATCAAATCATCAACATATAGGCAGGCTATCAGCATGCTTTCGTCTGTCTCCATCTTCATGTATATATAGCGCATGCTCGTAGGGACACTTCTCAAATCCATACTTCTAGAAATAGTCATCAATCCTCATGTTCCAAGGACGAGGTGCCTACTTCAAGCCATAAAGTGCTTTCTTCAGCTTGTACACTCTATCTTCTTTGCCCTTCTACACATATCCAAGTGGTTGATTGATATAGATCTCTTCTTCCAAAAAACTGTTCATAAATGTTGATTTCACATCCAGCTAGAAAATCTTCCATCCATTTTGTTCTAATAGTGAAATTAGTAATCTGATGGTTTCAATCCTAGCAACCAGGGCAAAGATTTCTCCACAATCAATCCCTTATTTCTGCTTGTAGCCTTTGGCGATGAGTCTTGCTTGGTATCTTTGAACTTCTCCTTAAGCGTTTTTCTTGGTTTTGTAGACCCATTTCACACCAATAGTTTTGCGGCCCTTCGGGAGATTTGTCAACTCCCAAGTCTTGTTCTTCTCGATGGATTGAATCTCCTCATCCATTACTTTTCTCCATTTGCCTTCTTTGTTAGCCTCCTCAAAGCTAACCAGGTCGTTGGTCAACAATAGAAAATATAATGTAACATACTCTTCTATTGGTTTTGTAGTTTCATAAAGATTAGCAAGATTATGAGCTCCTCTAGGCCTCATGTCTGAGATTTCACGCTCAATTGGTGATGGAGATTCATTCTGCTATGGTAAATCGTGTGGAGGTGTCTATAGTTTGGGAACTTGTGACTCGATAGAATCTTCCCTTGTCTATGTGGGTTCTTCTCCTTCAAGCATCAATTCTGCATCTTTGGAAGATTCAGCCTGGTCCTACTTCCAGGATTCATTTTCTTCAAAAGTGACATCCAGATTGTGACTGACTTTCTTGTTGATGGAATTGTAGAGTCGATATCTCATGATGTTGTCTCCATATCCAACAAGGATATATTTCTCTCCTTTATCTTCCAACTTTGTCCTTCTTGCCTCTGGGATCCTGGCGTAGACAATGGAGCCAAAAACTCTAAGATGACTCACACTGGGCTTGTGAGTACTCCAGGCTTCATGTGGTGTCTTTGTATCAAGACTCTTCGTAGGACACCTGTTAAGTAGATAGACTACACATTACACTTCTTTTGCCCAAAAACTCATGGGCACACTCTTATCCTTTAACATGCTCCTAGCCATGTTAAGGATCGTACGGTTCTTCCTCTCAACTACACCGTTCAACTGGGGAGTATATGATGGTGTGAACTGTTTTTGAATCCCTTGTTGCCTACAGAATTCCAGGAAAGCTTCATTCTTGTACTCTCCTCCTTGGTCTGATCGGAGTGACTTGATGCGATAGCCACTTTGTTTCTCCACAAGAGTTTTGAACTCTTTGAACTTGTCAAACACCTTTGACATCCTTTTCAAGCAGTAGACCCAAGTCTTCCTACTGTAATCGTCGATGAAGGTGAGAAAGTATCGATTCTATCCATTTGAAAAATGCCTCAATGGACCACACATGTTTGTGTGAACTAGCTAGAGCAGCATGGTAGATCTCATGTAATGCCCCAACCCTCTAGGAGGGTTCGGAGTGCTACTATACATACATAACATACCTGTCTCTAGTAACATACATATACAACCCACCCTCATAAGGGCATACAGGTGTTTCATATTGACTCGTACTTTCATACATAGTGGAAAACATAAACTTTCATACATATTATAATAGACTTACCAGAGTTTCTACTATATTCTTACATATATCCATGCGAGCTTAAAACATAATCTGTTCTTACATTCCCAAAAGACATTTTGAACCAAGTCCAGTACATATACAAAACTTATGTAAACTAACGACAAACTACACTCCAAGTCCCTCTAGAAGTCAAGGACCGATTTCCTGCAGAACCTAAAACAAAGGTTGTATGTTGGGGTGAGACACTTTTCAGTAAGGTAGATCATATTACATCAGTGTGTGACAACATGCATTTATTTCAGTAAAAATAGTTAATATCTTGTAATATAGGAGATATATATATATATAATTCCTGCAATAGATAATTCGACTCATTACAAGCGAGAGTTCCTAAGGTTAGGATAGGGTACAGACCCATACACTGCACAATCCCTCCACTCGGTACTCAAACCTGTGACTTTTCCCAATTTAGTTTTTAAATCATGTATATGTATATTGAACTCATCCTAGCTTCGAAACATCATAACTATGCCATCAATTGACCCCATGGCAAGGGTTGTGCGATAATAAAGCTCTGATCTAGCCCGAGTTCTAACAGGCATTGTCAGGCATCATGTTTTCTCTAGTCTGACTTGGCCATCACCACTCTGGTCCATAATTTAACCAGTGGTCCTTCGTACCAAATCGACTACATAGATACCCACACTAAAAAATGTTGTGTGGTTGCACTGTATCTCTCTATTCTACCAACGGTACCACGCTTATTGATAATAAGCTTTTTAAGGGTCTCTGATAATAATAAGCTTTTTAAGGCTTTCTTAGCAACAAGCTTTATAAGGTAGTTCCAACATTATATATACAATTTATAACAAAATAAAATTAACCTATTTTCATTTCACAAATCGTCAATGCAATTCCTGTATCTTTCACAAACTCATTCATACATTCTTTCATGCATTCATTCTTTCTATGGTATAAATCGGCACACATCCTCTCAGTTTAACCCTTACATACATAGTGCTCAGTATCTAACTAGCATCTCTTTTCTGCATTTCCTGATAATCATTGGAACTCCAGTTCCCATATTTCATAAACATACTTTTCATTTCATTATAATACCATTTAATATCACATGCCATACTCATTTGGTCAAAATATGCTATACATAATATATGACTCGTAAAATATCATTCAAATGAAAAACAAGGATTTCAAGCACCTCCTACTTTAACTTTAAAGAAAATAAAGAAGTTTTGAGAAGTTTGGAGAACATACGCCAAAACCCTAGTTTTTACCAAAATCGTAAAAATGAAAAAAACTAGCATTTCTACTCGATAAAATTTCGCAAATAAACAGTCATAACGTACATATAAACATAAGCTACAGTTCTACCGTTTTAGTTTTATAAAAGAATTGATGTAAACAAATACCTTTACCTATTTCCCGAAAACAACCTGTGACGCTCGAAAATCACACCCTAGCTTTTTCTTAAAATCTAGAATCTGCTCTGCTAGACTAGTAGATATTTGCTCCCTGATGCTCGTTGTAACTTCTGATCGCTGAAACAACCAACGAACAGTGAACGACCGAAGAGAGAGAGTGAGAGGGAGAGAGACAGAGAGAGAGAGAGAGAGAGAGAGAATTTTGCTTTCTTAATGGAGAAGCAACCAAAATATCCTATTTATAGACCCTTGACCTGGTCCAATTCATCGACAAAATGGTGCCTTCATAGACGAACCACAGAATGCACTTCATCAACAAACCTCTTCTTTCGTCAACGAACCCTAGCCAGATATTATTTTTATGTCTATTGGGATCTCTTCGTCAATGATGCTCTGAATTTTGGTGACGAAGCATAGAAAGGCCTTCGTCGACCATAACCTGGACTTCATCGATGAAGCTTGCAAAATTCCCTTTTTACCTTTTTTCTTATTTTATGGTTTCGGGTCTCTACATCTCCAGTCAGCATGATTTCCAAAACTATTTTTGTGTTGCTTGCTTAGAGCACAACTTTCACATATCACATTTGGGTGGTGGATGTTAGGTAAACCTTTCACCATCTTCTTTCTTCCCAATTGTTTCAAACTTTCAAAGTTTAGGTGTCCATACCTGAGATGCTATAGCCAGTATTTGTCTTTGATGATAGCGCTTAAACACCTTGGCGTATCATATTGAATGGCGAGAGGAAACAATCGATTCTTTGCCATTTTTACTCAGGTGCGAGCTTACCTCGAGCGTCTGTTATCACCATCTGCTTATCTCTAAGGCTAATTTGGTAACCTTTCTCCACAAGCTGTCCGAGACTCAAGATGTTAATCTTCATGTCTGGCACATAGTACACGTTGGAGATGAAAGCATGGTCTCCATCCTTCCTCTTGATTAGGACATTTCCTCTTCCTCGAACTGGGACTTTAGAGAGATCACCAAAGGATATCTCTCCCTAAACTTTCTAATCAAGTTCATTAAATAGGTTCTTTCTGCCAGTCATATGATTGCTGGCTCTAGAGTCAAGGTACCATACACTTTGGTCCTAGTGGGTTGAATTGTGTACCATCAGCATCAACGATTCTCCTTCGGTTTTATCCTTTTTTGCAAAGTTAGCATTTTCATTTACTTCGTGATTTTGGGGATTACCTCTGTACCCATTATTACTATAGTGTCCGTACTTGTGACAGTTGTAACACTAAACGTTTCTGTTGTCTACATTTGGGCAGCTATTGTATTCTCCTCTTCTTCCTTGTCCTTTGCCTCGTGGAACATAGTTCTATTGATTGCGTCCTTCTCTAGTGGGACCTCTTCCGCCTCTGCTGCCTTCTCTGGATTCAACATTTCCTAAACTTCTTCCACGAGATCCTTAACTTTGTCCTCTTCCTCGCTGTGACATCCCCCCTTTGTCGTATCTATTTGTTGTGACGGACAACTTTGTTTGGAGGGCTTGCTCCAGTGCTTTATCTTCACTCCTTCTATTGACTTTTTGCTCATGGGCTTGGAGTGAGCCCACAAGTTCTTTTGCATACATGGTTTCTAGATCTTTTGTTTCTTCCTGGATCACAGCTATATAATCAAATTTTGGATCTAAAGATCGCAAAATTTTTTCACAAATTCTCTCATCATTGAGAGTCTCTCCATTTCTTGTTAATTGATTTGATACTACTATAACTCGTGTATAGTAATCCGCAATAGATTCAGTAGATTTCATTTTTAAAGATTTGAAATCACCTCGCAATGTTTGAAGACAAATCTTCTTTACTTTGTCTGCACCTTTGTGCATTCGATGGAGAGAGTCCCAAACTTCTTTGGATGTTTTAGCGGAGGCGATGATTTCAAACGTGGCCTCATCAAGGCCTTGGTAGATTATGGACTTTGCCTTGCAATCCATCTTTCGATCGGCTAGCAAGTTCGTTCTTTGAGCATCAGACATAGATGCTTCGGCTTCATTTAATGGGGCTTCTATGTACCCATCTTCAACGATGTCCATAACATCCTGAGCATCTAGTATGACTCTCATTTGAATACACAAGTTATCATAGTTCTCCTTTTTCAACTTTGGAATAACAGCTTGTGTAGTACCGTCAGCCATTAAATTTAATATATAAAAAAAAAAAGTGATGGGGATTGATTTTGGCAAATCTAATGCCACTAGTGTATTCCAAAGGTCAAAAAACTTTAGGAACTGGTTTTGGGTTGCAAAGAACCAATTTAAAAATCACTGAACCGGCTAAAAGAAGTTCTAGATCGTTTTTTTTAAACGGGTTGACTTAATGGAGTTTAACGGCATCAGATTTTACCGTTAGAACAAGTGGCGGATTCTGCGCATGTCGTGTGTCATGATGATCCGTGGGTCGGTCAGCCGGGATGGATCGTACTCGCAGGTCTGGATCCGAGTTGCTAGTTGCTAAGTCGGGTTGCAGATCGGGTGGCCGGGTCAGATTACGTCAGTCGGGAGGAGAAGACACGTGAAGACTCGTGTGGCGCATGACATCGCTGGTAAATAGTCTCGCCAGCGTGTGAGGCACGTGTCGTTGATGCTGAATTCGTTAGCGGCACGTGAGAGAGCGTGTGGGGGCTCCCAAACTCCGTTTGAAGCACGGTTTTCACCACTAAACTCGTCTCAACGCGAATTTCACAATAGTATGCTCAAATTTTGATTTAGAGTAATTTCAAATCCAAAAAAAAAAAGTCAAATTTCCCCTATGTTCATCTCTGTTTGGCAAATTTTAGCAAACATGAAGCTCTAATACCACCGATGGGTGGAGGAGACTCACTGAATCACTGGTTGTGATTGAAACTCAGTGAGGATTACACTCAATTTGCACAATAAACACTCAATTGATTTCAATCTGAAAAATTACAGAGGAATTCAAAATACCTACACTTCTTCTCACTGGTTAATGTCTCTCTCTACATCACATATTACATTACACACACACACAACTATTTATAGCAAAGGATGAATGGTAGGTTCAACGAAATTGGCTGGTAGGTGGAATAGGTTGCTCGCAATTCAGAAAATTCAACAATGTTGGATTGGGTTGGTGGAGCAGCTGCCGACTAAGTTTTGCTGCCACCGTCCCACCGTCAAGTTTAATTTTCAACATACACTACCTAAGAATTGATAAAATATTTGAATTGTTAGATTAATATAACTTTTTAAGATTATTATGAATAAATTATTACCATTTTGTGCCATTTCATTTCCACCTTAAATTTATGAATGTATTATATTCATTGTTACACCTTTTTTATATTTACAAATACAAGTGAACACTTCTCACACAAACCCTTTTATTCATGTCCTCTATTTCCTCACAACATTTTTGGCAAATACACACTAAAGGCAATAAATAAAAATTAATTATAATTAAAGCAAATGGAGCGTCAAGAATAAAAAATAAAGTTTAGCCTTTATTTTATGTTATATGAATTAGATTATATTTTAGATTATGAAATTAGTTTACTATTAAAATTTTCATTTTGATCATGATGAAAAATAAATTTGATGACAGACATATGTTGATGAATTTTAAGCTGCATTTTCAACATCCTTCATTTTTATTTAATTTATTCATGATAATTTTAGAATATAATATTAATTTTTAATTTGAATATTTTATAAATTTTTAAAGTTTTATTAATTGTGTGAAACTTCAAGAACTCAAGCATTGAGACCCAGTAAATTGCAACTTGAAAAGTATTAGAAAAAGAAAAAAAATTCAAAATAGTTCTTTTTTCTATGTTTGGTCATCAAATAAAATGAAAAAGAAAATAAATAAACATATACCCCATTAATGGATGAAAATTTAATTTTACATATAATGAAAATTTTAGAAAGAAAAGAAATAGTTCCGAAGTTTTAGGAAGAAAGTCCATAATGTGTGTGTGTGTGTGTGTGTATAAGTGAAATTTAGTGATTGAATGTCAGGGCCCATGAGTCATATGTTAGACATTATTTTAAAACTTGAAATATGTAACTAATTTTATGTTTGGGAAGGAGTTTGAATTTAAATTTGTATGGATTTGGATAAAATGTAGTATAACTTACTTTGAATTTTATCCAAATTTGCACATATTAAAATCTAAGACTCAAAATTTACTTTAATAAAGGAAGGTTTACAAATTTTTCCCTAAGATTAGTTGTAATATCCTTTTAAATGTTAGATTGCCTCAAGATTCAAGAAGAGGATTTTAAGATAGTATTTTGAGGAATAGATTTAGGATATGTTTTACCTCAATTCACAAATTCAAACCTAAGAATTTTGAACACAAATTCAATGTTTTATCCACTTTTAAAAAAATGGCAACAAATTTCAAAATAAAAATTATGTGATTTAGGGATGCAAATTTTAATTCTAAATATTTTATTTTGCCTTTTTTATTCATGTACTTGGGGTCTTCCATAACAACTCACCCACAAATTAAAATGAAAACTTCGTCCATTCAAATATTACAACAAATCTAAGAACAACCTAATTTCTTTGCAAACCCAACTCCCAATTCCATATTGAGAACTCAAATCCAAACTAATGACCCCATTTATTAGAGGAAATATTAGGTAAATCCTATGTAACATCCATATTGAAACATTAGGACGAATATAACTTCACCATATATTTGTAATTTAATTAAACTATACAATTAAAATTTTTATGTTTAATAAACATGGTGAAATCATATTAACTCTATGCACCAATCAATTTAGCTATTAGGTGATACATAGAGTGTATCCAATATTTTCTCCTTATATCAACCATGACCTAGTCAACCCTTGATAAGGGTAGGATTGAAGTACAAGAGCATGCATGCAATAAATATTAATATATATTATGATTTATATATATATATATATATATATATATATATAAATCAGAATATATATTAATATTTGTTGCATGCATGCACTTGTACTTATATATATAATGTCATATTATAATAATATATTATTTTCTACAAATTGTACTACTCAAGGTGAAAAAGAACATCTAGATTTCAAGAGGCCTCATTTTTTTTTTTTTTTTTAAAGTGGTAAACGAAAGCTTCATTAAAGGCTAAGAAAAGTGGGAATCAATCAAGCGACTTAAGCCCTGACACATCGAGGAAAGCATTCCAAACATAAAAATCTATAGAATGAAAGATAAAAACTTTACAGTGCCCGGCTAAGCTAAGACTTAATGGGGAAACAAGAGATAAAAAATAAGTATACAAAAGTTGACCGACTTTCGTAGAAAACTTCAAGGTCAAAGAATGTCACGGCTCCTATTTTTATTTTCATTTTTTTTCCTTTTTTATTTTTCTTTTAATTTTCAATTTAATTTTCCCTATATTTTTATTTTTATTTTTATTCCACTTTATTGCATTAATAAATTTTGCCCAATTTAATTTTGCAGTAATTCCCAATGAGAATTTTCACATGTTCCCAAAAAGTAGCACCATTTGAAATGATGCCTTTCCAAAGGCTATTTCCATGTTAAAATTAACAATTGATGGATCAAGGACTGAGATACTAAATTTTCAATCTCATGAAAATGAGATCAAT
The DNA here is from genome assembly GCF_029873635.1 of Malania oleifera. Lineage (NCBI taxonomy): Eukaryota > Viridiplantae > Streptophyta > Magnoliopsida > Santalales > Ximeniaceae > Malania > Malania oleifera. The sequence goes on along the minus strand of NC_080429.1, from coordinate 37,398,318 downwards.
GATTTGCAATTAAAAGTTTATTTGTGTTGTGTTTGGGAGCATATGTTTCGAACATTAGATTTGAATTTGAGTGGATCTCATGAACAAATTTCAATACAATTTTATATTATCTTTTATTCAAATCAAATACAAATTCAAATTCAAGATCTATTTGAAGAAAGTTAAAAAATTGTTGTGTATATTTTGACTTTATACTCTAGCAAACTTATGTGACATAGATGTAATTAATATTTCGTTATATTTTTTACGCAAGGAAGCACATTAAAAATTTATAATCATGTACCATACGTGCGCTCAAACAATGTAAGAAAAATTAAATAAAATTAATGATAGAACTACGCTTTTAAGTTCTTCGAGGGGACTAGCGTGGTCCTCCTATCAGATCATATATGATAGGGTCCATATATAATTTAATAAGACCCACTACATAAAGTGCATATTTTTATTGAATATAAAGACATGGTGAGAGGGCCACGCTGGTCCTAAAATATAATTTTTTTTTTCTCATCTACAAGAGTATTTCCTTCCAATTAAGATCGTGTGTAGTCAACTCTAATGGCTATTATCAAATTTTGGCTGTCATGCACAATGGTGATACATAATGTTTAGCCTTTGGCTGAGGTCTATGTTCTCGTTGATGAATTGGTGATAGATTGAAATCCTATTGGATGATTTAAGAAAAATCATTGTATTGCATTTCATAATTCTGATAGATAATACAAGACTATAAGCTAGAACTAAAGATTTTTTTTTCCCAAAAAGGCCCACTAAATTTTATTCTTCTTTTCAAAAACATCTGCATCTCATGTGTGCATTTAGTGTGTGAATAGGTTTATATCTTAACATACACATGATGTAAACGGTGTCGCTCTAGCCGCAAGTGAGCAACTAGTGGAATCCTCTTACTTGTTAGCTTGAGGCGAGGACGTAGACAATATTGACCGAACCCCAATAACATTTCTTATGCCTGCTTTTAATTTTCGCAGTTTGAATTTTAGCACTTGAATGTTAGAGTTTTATTATTGTGAATGATTGGGTAATTGAGCCTGCTATACATGCTTTGATTATTTGTTTAGTTAAATTCTTGTTGAGTAATTGGTATTTGCTTAGAGTGACCCTAGGTTATGTATTACTAATTGCTGGTTAAATTGAACCTAGGAGAAAATTTTTAAATACCCAATTCACCCCCTATTGGGATTACACCAATTCCAACAATTGGTATCAGAGCCTCATTGCATAGACTTAAACGTTTTTGCAAAAGATTGCAATGGCTCAAGTTGGTATATCCCCATTCGGTGAGGGATAGTCACCTACTAGCTCTTCCTTGTTTTGTGGTATAAATTACACCCACTGGAAAATTAGAATGAGCGTATTTATAAAATATATGAATTGGAGGGCATGACAAGTGATTTATAAAGAAATTTGTATGCTTGTAAATGAAAATGATATTACTTTGATGCATGCAAATTTACATGCCATGGATTTACTGTATTGCGCTTTAGATTCTAGTATTTTGCTCGAGATTATGGCATGTACAAATGCGAGGGAGATCTAGGTTGAGCTGGAAAAGAGATATGGAGAGACCTAGGAAAAGAACCACTCCTGAGGTGTCATGTTCAGATGATCAGGGAGTGGTAAATGATAGGGTAATTGCATTGATAGAAAAAGAGGTATATGAATCTCACCCTAACTCAATTGATGATTCTTATGTCAAATGTTGTGTTGTATCTTGTGCTGAATCATCTACTGAATATTGTGATAGTTCTGTTATTGATGTACTTGATGATTCTCATGTTGAATATTGGAATATATTATGCAATGAATCATCTGATTGCCTAAGTGATAATTTTGTTAATAGCTCAGCAATAATTCATGTGATGCATGTTGTGATGATTCTTGTGCCAAATCCTGTGATATGTTATATGTTGAATCATCTATTGAATATCATGATATTTATGTTAATGTTGCATGCATTGATTCTCTTGAAAAATATTGCAATATATCTTGTGTTGAATCATGCTATGAGCTTAATGATGAAAGCATGTTCCTTAACGAAAAACTAGTAAAAGCTTTATTTAAAATGCAGAAGCTTCTAGTTAGGATACCTAAACATAAAATACTTTTGAGAAATGAAAATAAAAAAGTGGCAAAGCACTTAAAAGAATCAAAAGAATATCATGCCACTCTAGAGAGGAAAAAGGTTGAAAGAATTTTTAAAATCATTTGTTTCAAAAGAAAAATTGAAGATTACTCTGAAATGTTTTTCAAATTCACAAGTGAGGTAGATAACCAAAATAAACTCTTAGGAATCAAAAAGAAAAATCATTTTAAAAGGGGTTCGGGATTGATACATAAATCCCATAGTCATTTGTCTGCCTCATTTTGTAAAAACAGAACAAACAAGCAAAATTTTTCACACATATACAAAATTTGCTTGCGTTGTAAGATGATGTGGCACATTTAGTTTACTTATCCATCTAGAAGTGTCAGAGGCATGGATAGAGAAATGTTGTGGGTAATTCTAAGGGCAAACCTCTCGGGACCTAAGGAGGATCAAATTCCAATAGGAACTACATAAATGTTTAAAAAATCCTTCCTGAGATCTTAGGATTAGGTTTAGGAATTGTGATGACTAAATGGCCTGGGGAGTAATATGTGCTTAAAATGTAAAAGCTTAGTATGTACATCCACTATACATAATTTTGTATACTAAGAACCATAGAGAAAATCAAGCCAATATGTATACATTCAAGTTACATACATACATACATATATATATATACATACATACATATATATATATATATATATATTCGAGTTAAGTTTAGATTGGATAAAATATGAAAACATTGGCTATAGCTTACTTGAATGAACTCCACCTCCAATTGGACATGGCATTCTTGCTTGGTAAATAATTCTAAATGCTTAACTTATGCTTAAAGATAAAACATATTAAGTTAAGCAATTGTTGTCCATTGCACAGAGATGAGGGATCCCTCCTATTCTATATATCTTTAACCCTAATCTCATTAATCAAAATTCAATCATATATCATAATGATTGGATAAAATATGAAAACATTGGGTATAGCTTACTTGAATGAACTCCACCTCCAAATGGACATAGCATTCTTGCTTGGTAGATAATTTTAAATGTTTAACTTATGCTTAAAGATAAAACATATTAAGTTAAGAAATTGTTGTCCATTGCACAGAGAAGAGATTTAGGGATCCATCCTATTCTATATATCTTTAACCCTAATCTCATTAATCAAGATTCGGTCATCACTCTAGGTATAAGCACCAATGATAATAAATTCCATATCTATTGAGTGCTAATTAACAAGACATTCCTCATAATCAAAATTAGAGGCAACCACTAAGGAATTCTGGTTTCACAGATTAATCAAAATGTTCCCTTTGAACTTAAAATATAAAAATCCTCTAATCTTGGTTCACCGTCTCCTCCACAGGAACTCCTTGCCAAACCACTATCATATCTGGTAAAGTTCCATCCATTCATGAGCTCGTATCCTGACATAAATTATGATTATATCCAAAGGGTACTTGCCATCCTCCAAAGAGCATAGTCCTAAGAATTCATACTCCTAAATGCTCTTTTCTAAAATTGTCAAGACATAATCTTTTACTTAGTTATCATAAATAATGTCATGTTTCTTAATGAATACTCTTTTGAACATAATAGAAATTTAACCCTTAAGAGTATTCATTTTTCCTATGAGCTCTTAGTCTTCAATCAAATCTTACAAGAGCTTCAAATGATGTTGAATGGCTAAAGTTGGTTGCGCTAGGTCTCAATCTAAATGAATGCATAAAATTCAAGTAGACCTATGCACATGTAGTTTAAATCAAAAGTTATTCCAACTTGTGCCTCTCACACATATTGAAACTTATAACAATAGAGGCAATTCTGGCTTAGTATATATTAAGAAATATTCATTGTGACTTTTTGGTCCTCTAAGACGAAAGCATTTAAAATCAAGATTAAATCTTTGAAAATCTTAAAACACCTGGCTAAAAATTTTGAAATTCAAAAAGGCATAAAATGATTAAGCGAATAACTTAGGGGAAGCATATATTTTTCATGGTCATAAATTGAAAAGCTCTTATAATCATACCCTATGTTTATATGCCTTTATGAATAATATTGCAGCATACTATCCATGTTGTGTTGAATGATTAAATTTATTTGATGGATAGTTAATTATGATCATTTCATTGAACTCAAATTATCCATTTTTTCCTAATGCTCATATCTTTTAATAGATGGATTATATTTTGGCATGATCTGCTATTTGAACTACTGAATTGCACGCTTGTATTGAATACCTCCTCCATGGCAGATGTAGTGATGTGTATTGCATGCTGGTAGTGGATATAGGCTCTTGCATGCTTAAACTGAATTATATATTGCTTACTTGAATCTATTAAGTATAGGTTTTATAAGAAAATTTTCGATTTACAGACGGCATGCTGCGAAAATTTCATTAAAATTTTCCCAAGTAAAACCTTGTACAAAGATGATTATGATAGAATAAATGTTAAAATATTTTTGAAAAGATGAGTGAAAACTAAATGAAAATTAAACTTCATCCTATCATAATCATTGGATATTTTAGAGAAGCCAAGCACCATCCCTATAGAAAGAACATAAAGGACCCATACGCATCACTTTCGTTTATTGAAATATTGTGGCTCTTTAGAGAATTATGAACATCATATCCAGCTCTTAAAGCTTCATAACTTGATTTGAATTGTTCTTGGTTATGAACATTATTGTATGCCTTAATATATACTTTTTGATGCATTTGCAGCCTATAGGGACGACTATACTGATCAGAATGTAGTTGACTAATAATCAGTATGGTTGGTTTAAAGGATTCAAAATGATGGCTTATACTACTAAGCATAATGAAATTAGTCTTTATCTAGTATAAACAATTTATTGCATCTAATTTAGGATTCCAATCGAAAGGGGGAGCATCTAAAAACAAATTTCTATCTCATTATGCTCACCAACATGTTAGGCTTGGATCTGTTTTTAAATTTCCTATGGCTTGTGCTTAAATGTGATAATTTCATTAAAAATTTTTATTGAAAATTGTTTTCTTAGCCACGGTTCCTTGGTTTGATATATGATCCCTATTTTGAATTTTTCTAATATCTTCAGATCTATATGGTTGGAGTTTTCTCGTTATATTATGAATATGATTAAAATGCAAAACCAGAAAAATATTGTCTGCATGATCTTTAAAGTTTCTTTTTCAGCAAGCACCCCCAATACCTTTTGACAATATCATAAGGGGGATGTATATATATATATATATATACATATGTTTTATTTAGCAAGAAATGTTTCTTTTTACATGTGATACATTTTTGTTTTCTTGCTTATGGACTTAAATGCTCTACTTTTTGGTTATAAAATTGTTTATGCCCAAATGCTATAGATAAAGGGGTAGATTTTTTTTTCTATACTTAAACGTTAAAAAGGGGGAACATTTTTTTATAGAGGGGAGTTCTCCGAAACTAAGTCTGTTTTTAAAATCACCAAATGTCTTTCACTTAGCCTATCCCTTTTTGCTGATACCAAAAGAAGGAGATTTTTCATGAGCAAAATGCTTAACCAAAAAAAAGGGGGAATTTTTTTTAAGGAAAATGTTTTTAATGGGTTAAACATTTGAGCTACATACATGTATGCGTTTGTGCTATAATGATAAAATTGAATGCAAATATTTTGAATTGTCTTCTTTTGTTAATATGTGTGTGCTATAGTGTTTAAATTTAATTTATACATATTCTTGGAGGGAGCCTTTTCAGGCTTATCCCATTTTACTCTAATGCGTTTGTTATCATTAAAAAGTGGAAGATTGTTGACTTTTTTGAGTCCGATTCCTGTTTTGATGCTGACAAAACATTTGTATCTCATATGTGCATTTAGTGTGTGAATAGGTCTATATCTTAACATGTACATGAGGTAAAAAAAAAAATGGAAGCCATAAGGACCTCAAGATCATACATCCTGGCATATTCCATGAAGTTTGAAGAGCAAGACAGAAGAAGAAGACATCTATTTTCCATTTTATTACATTTTGCTTTATATTTTGGTTTGTAATAATGCATTGCATGCATGGTATGGATGATAAGCTCAGACGACCGTAGGCAGACCCTAGGGACCAACACACTTCACAGGAAACCTTTTTCTTAACAGTTAAATGCATACAAAAAGGTTTAAATTGGTTATGGTCAAATTCGGGGCAAAAGCAAAGACTTCAGTCAACCAACATCGGGTTTTTAGGCTTAATTAGAAAGCCTCGGTCGACCAAACCCTTCTAGTTACGATCAGCTCAGTCAACTGAACTCACCGTAGGCCAAAAGTCAAATGTTTGACTAAGCCTCAATCGACCGACCATATTTTGAAATAAGCTTCCATGGTCGGCCGACCATTGAATTTGACTTTTTTTACTTGCCTCGGTCGACCGAACTTTCAGTTCAAAAACTCCTCGATCGACCAAACTTACCCACTTGGCCTACTGACCTAAGCCACGATCGACCAAACCTACGAAAGTTCGGGAAATAGCCTTGGCTCAATCGACCGACCCCTTACTTTAGTCAACTAAACCTCTCAGGCCAGCCATTTTTTAAATGCCTAAACATGCTTAAAAATTAATTAATATTCTCTAAAAATACCTAGCGTATCCCCAATTGTTATATTTTTGTCCAACTCTATATGTACACCTTCATTACTCATAATTAGCAAGTATATTAGCCCAAAAATCCTCTCAAATTTTATCCTTAATTTTTATTCTCTTTTATTATTCTTTGATAAATCTTTCAAGAGAGCATAGTTTTAAACTCAATTTTGGGCATTCGTTTTACAAATCAAAATCGTTTTTACTCTCATCTTGCATATATATATTTAATATATATCTTATTTTGAGAGTATTATTTTAGTTTCTCCCACATATTTCATTTAATAAATATTCTTTGGAGTTAATATTATTTCTTGTGAATCTTGCACATCCATTGCAAGATTCAAAGGCTCACATGCATGTGCTTGAGAAAATATTTTTGAGCCATAAACCTTAGATTCTCCAGCACCTTATTTAGAAAAGTATTTTTGGAGAAATTTCTTATTTAGGCATAAAATCTTTGAGCACTCATTATACAAATCTTTATTCAATGATTATTTTTGTGAAAAACACATTCTCACATTGAGCTTATTTTCATATCATACTTGAGTGTATTGAGTATATTGTTGTACATCATCTGCTTGTATTAAAAGCATTAAAATTGTACACAAATTATTTGATTATCTGTTGTATTCCCGATGGGTGGTCAAAAGAGGGAGACTGGCCCTGTGAATAGTCCCAAATTGCTTAGACTCGGTTAGGTGAGCATCGATTTGGATCAGACTCGGTTAGGAGAACTAGGTGCACCAGCATGTAAGGTGTTGTAAACAGTGTCGCTCCACCTATAAGTGAGCAACTAGTGGAATCCTCTTGCTTGTTAGCTTAAGGCGGGGATGTAGATAGTATTGGGCGAACCATGATAACATTTCTTATGTCTGCTTTTAATTTTCGCAATTTAAATTTCAACACTTCAATGTTTGTGTGTTTATTATTGTGAATGATTAGGTAACTGAGCCTGCTATACATGCTTTGATTATTTGCTCAGTTAAATTCTTGTTGAGTAATTGGTAGTTGCTTAGAGAGACCCTAGGTTGTGTATTACTGACAGCTAGTTAAATTGAACCTAGGAGAAAATTTTTAAATACCCAATTCACCCCCCCTTTTGGGATTACACTAATTCCAACATGCTCCACCTTGATTTTAGAACGTCCGTTGGGTTTGTCTCCCTTCTAGCACTTGGAGACATTAAGTAAGTTCAAGAAATGCTTTAACTTTTCACTAGTGACCAACTTTGTCAAAATATCCACTGCGTTTCCAGATGTATGAACCTTCTCCAATATAAGTTTACCTGAAGTAATCAATTCCCAAACCCACTGGAACCTCACATCAATATGCTTGGTTCTAGCATAGTACACTTGATTCTTTGCTAAGTAAATAGCACTCTGTTTGTCACAACGCAACACAAAATCCATCTTACTGTAAGTGCAGCTTTTTGACCAAACTAGTAAGCCATAAGGCTTCCTTAACATCTTTGGCAATTGTCATATATTCAACTTCAGTCATGGACAATGCCACTAGAGATTAAACCATGGATTTCCAACATATAGCTTCTCCTACAAGGGTAAAAGCATAACCCGTTGTAGACCTTCTGTAATCCAAATCCCCTACATAATCAGCATCTACAAACCCCACAACTGAAGGATTACACTGTTGCTTGCCGAACATGATGTCATAACCCGAAGTACCTCGTAAGTACCTAAATATCCATTTGATGGCTTCCCAATGTTGTCTTCTCATATTATAAAGAAACTTACCACACTCATAACATGTGCTAAGTATGGTATTGTACACACCATGACATATATTAAACTTCCCATGGCGCTAGCATAGGGGACCTTTGACATGTTCTGAATATCATCATTCGTGCTTGGGTAATTTGCGGTAGACAATTTAAAATGACTCACTAGAGGTGTACATACCGGTTTTGCATCAGCCATGCTAAACCTATCGAACACCATCTCCACATAACTGCCCTGAGATAACCATAACCTCCCTGCAGTCTTATCCTGAAAAATATCCATCCCAAGTATCTTCTTGGTTGAACCAAGATCTTTCATATCAAACTCTTTATGCAATAGTTCCTTTAACTAATTTACCTTATTAAACCTTTTGTAGCTATCAACATGTCATTGACGTACAACAACAAGAAAATAAAAGAACCATCATCAGCTTTGTTCACATGCATGGAGCAGTCATACTCACACCTTTTGTAGCCAATCTTGATCATATAGAAATCAAATCTTTTATACCATTGCCTTGGAGACTGTTTCAACCCGTAAAGAGATTTCTTCAACTTGCAAACTAAGTTTTCTTTCCTTGGTTCACTAAATCCATTCGATTGTACTATATAAATCTGTTCCTCCAAGTCACCATGAAGAAACGCCCTCTTAACATCCATTTGTTCCAAATGTAGATCATAATGAGCTACTAACCCCAACACTATCCTGATAGAAGTGTGTCGGACCACAGGTGAAAAGAATTCATCATAGTCTATTCCCTTCTTCTGTGAGTACTCTTTTGCCACTAACTGTACCTTGAATTTTTCTCCATCCTTTTCTGAAATTTCTTCCTTCTTCTGATATATCCATTGCAACCTATCGGTCTCTTCCCATCTGGAAACTCCACCAAATATCAAGTTTGGTTCTTATGAAGTGATTTCTTCTCCACAATCATTGCACCCATCCACCTACCTTTCTCCTGACCGTGCACTGCCTTTTGAAATGTAGTTGGATCATTGTAACTAGTAAGGAAAGCATAAGACACTAACTCTTCAAGTCCATACCTTGGCGGAGGTCTGATAGTGCATTTAGATCTCCGCATAGGAACATTGTCGACTTGCTGGTTTCCCAAGTTAGAGCTCCCTACAACTATAAGACCAAGATAATTGTCATTGCCCTAAGCTTCCAACACCACCTGCACAACATGTTTGTATTTGCCCCAGTTTTCTAGCTACTATTCCTATTCTTCAAAATCTTGGGTACACTTCATCATAACCTTCTCATCAAATACTACATCTCTACTGATCACCACCTTGTTTGTCACTAGATCCCATAGCTTGTAACCCTTCACACCCTTTGGACATCCCAAAAAAATGCAATGTTTAGATTTTGCATCAAGCTTTGATCTCTCCCCATAAGACACATGAATATATGTTGGACAACCGAATACCTTCAATCTGAAGTAGTCTATTGCATTTTCCGTCCATACCTCTTCTGCCACTTTCCCCTCTAGTGATGCCCTTGGTGATTAGTTTATCAAGAAAAAAGTCATACTAACTACCTCAGCACAGAAGTTATTCGGTAGCCATGTATTAAGCCCGAGACACCGAGCTCATTCAACCAAAGTTCAGTTCATCATTTTAGTCACACCATTTTGCTGAGGTGTCCGACATACAGTAAAATGTCTTTTAATGCCTTACTTCTTACAAACTGTATTCACACCTATATAATTGCATAACACACACACACACACACACACACACACACACACACACACACACATATATATATATATATATATATATATAACATTACAGTTCATTATTCGGCTTAAAAGCCCTATTCACATAAATCTGCACTTTACATAATCCATACATACGAGCATCCATTGAAATTGAGGCATCTCGTGCCGCCGTCCCCCAATTCATTCATTCATAACAAGCACTCGCTAAGAGGCATTTCATATCGCCGTCCCCCAAATCAGCAAGCCCTTGGAAAAAATTCTCGAGGATCGGGGTGTTTCGTGTCGCCATCCCCCTTTGCCTTTCTCTATAATTATCGGAGCATTTCATATCGCCATCCCCATTTTCCTTTCTTCACATTTATCGGGGAGTTTCGTAATGTTGTCCCCCCCCCCCCTCTTTCCATATTACTTTAACAATACCAAGTATTTCCACAATTTTTAATCATTCACATAATCGTATCAAACTATCAAATCCAAAACTCAGTATCAACTCATCATTATCATAACTTGGTATAAAAATCACATTTCTGTATATAATTACATCTCAGCATAGATTCTTAACTTCACACATAACCATAACTCAGTATCATTTCACATGTCTACATATAATCATATCTCAGTATAAAATCACATTATAGTAAACAATCACATTTCCACCTTATAATATCACATTTCTATATAAAATCACAATTGCTCTATACTATATTACAAAATATATTCCAACGTATTCATTTCTACAATTGTGACCATTTATTCTCATGCCACACAATTTAAGTGCTTAAATCATAATCTGATGAACTGCCCGGGAAAAATATATTTTGCTGAAAACAAGGGTATGATCATCTCCAAAATTTTACTTTAACCTATATTATACATTAATCAGGAAAAATGAGATGATTACCCTGCTCACTTAGTTTTTCCTAAATATTTATGCAATAATCAATTTCCTTATGCCTAAATCATTCAAAAAATCTTGTATATCATTTCTGTACTCATAATCTCAGTTTTAATCAGTTAAAATTTCAAAAATAAGCTGACATAATTTATTTCTCTTACCTTATCCATAAAGTGGTGCCTATAATGCTCAAACGACAAACCCACTTCGATTAAACTGCTAAGGATTGATGCTAGGACCCAAAAATGGCGTTTATCCTTCGATTTGGCGGAGTTCTTGGACAGAAATTGAACAGAGAGAGAGAGAGAGAGAGAGAGAGAGAGTCTTCCCAAAAAAAAGAAAAAAACTGATTTTCTACTTATAAGCATGTTGGCTTAGAGGAAATAATCGATGGTTTCCCTAAAACCGTCGATGGTTTGGTTTTTAACCAAACCGATTCTTACTGTTTTACATTTACCAGCCCACGGTAACTCAAAACCATTGACAATTTTTGTGAGCTCCACCAAACCGTCGACGGTTTGGTCCTGCACCAAACTAGAATCCCCTTCTTCTTCTTCTTCTTCTATTATTATTATTATTATTATTATTATTATTATTATTATTATTATTATTATTATTATTATTATTATTATTATTATTATTTCCGGATCTCTACATCCTCCCCTCATAAAAATTTCATCCTCAAAATTTGTTATCCCATACACGTTACTACTTCTGAAATTACTGAAGTGCTTACCCAACTCTAGAAAGATCCAGCGGCCACCCACATAGTGGCTCCGTCCCAAATTTATTAATAACCCTCACTTATGGTGGAGGAAAATTGTGGTTACATAAAAGCTTCTAGGAAATTACAATTAAATACATAAAAACTTTCCCGTGCACTCATAACATAAAATCATTACATATAGATTGCAACCTTATACACCTAACTAGACAACCTACAAAAGACATGCTTACATTCAACCAAATACCTACTTGAACAGTTACACTAACCTGTCTAACGTCAACCCTCGTCAAATAATTGTAGATACTTCTGGTGTATCTCCTCTTCTAATTCCCATGAGGCTCCTCAACTCGATGATTCCTCCAAAGTACTTTTACCAACTGAATTTTCTTCATACGCAATTCTTGCTCCTCCTATCTAGGATTTGAATCGGTACTTCATCATATGATAAGGTGTCACTCTCTTCATATGACTCGTAACTTGTCACACGTGAAGGATTTAGGACGTATTTCCTCATCATGGACATATGAAACATGTCATGGATCCTAGATAATGTTGGGGGTAAAGCTATTTTGTAGGCAACTGGACCAATCCTCTCCAATATCTCGAATGACCCAATATATGTAGGGCTCAGCTTACCCTTCTTCCCAAATCTCATAACCTCTTTCATTGGGGCAATCCTCAGAAATGTCATATCCCTAACATCAAACTCCAATTCTCATCGACGAGTATCAGTATAACTCTTCTGTAGACTCTAAACTGTTTTAATTCTATCACATATGAGTTTGATCTTTTCTAAAGTCTGCTGAATAATTTTTTGCCCCAAAATCTGCCATTCGCCAACCTCATCCCAATAAAGTGGAGATCGGCACCTTCGGCCATACAGTGCTTCATACGGTGCCATCTTAATACTGGTCTGGAAGCTATTATTGTAGGCGAACTCTAGTAATAGCAAATACTGAATCCACCTTCCTTCGAAATCTAGCACACATGCCCGTAACATATCTTTTAAAATTTGGATCATTCTCGCTAATTTTCCATTAGTTTAGGGGGGTAAATGTTGTACTGAAAGTCAGCTGAGATCTCAAAGCCCCCTACAAACTCTTCCTAAAATGGGAGGTAAACTATGGGTTTTGATTTGAAACAATGGACACCGGTACGCCATGAAGTCTAACTATCTCTTTCACATATAGCTATGCCAGCCTATTCGTGGAGTAACTAACTTTAATTGGAATGAAATGTGTAGTTTTCATCCGACGGTCAATAATTACCCAGATGGCATTTTGTCCATGAAATGCTAACGGTAACCCCATTACGAAATCCATGGAGATGTGCTCCCACTTTCACTCAAGAATGTGGAGTGGTTGCAATGGCCTTGTTGGTCTTTGGTGTTCAGCTTTCAGCTGCTGACATGTAAGGCACTGCTCCATGAACCAGGCAATCTCCCTCTTCATATTGATCCACCAAAAGGATTCTTGCAAATCCCGATACATTTTAGTACTTCATGGATGCACTGTATAGAGAGAGAGTAATGAGCTTCTTTTAGAATTGTTCTTTTGATCTCTGTATCATCAGGCACATATAATCAGACATGAAACCTTAGAACTCCATCATCTGTTATATTAAAATCCGCCCCCAGTCCACTCCGTACTTTATCCATAATTTTTACTAACGCTGCATCATTCTTCTGCGTGACCTTAATTCGTTCCAGTAAGGTCGGTTGGATCACCAAAATAGCAATTAATGATTCCCTTCCACTATTTCCACACCAAATCGTTCTAGATCCATCCTGATTTGATGTTGAACTAGCACTGCTGAGACCGCTGCATTCCATGACTTCTGACTCAACGCATCAACTACCATATTTGCTTTTCCCGGGTGGTAGTTAATAGTATAATCATAATCTTTTATCAGTTCTAGCCATCTCCCATGTCTCATATTCAACTCCTTTTGCATAAAGAAATACTTAAAACTTTTATGATCTGTATAAATCTCACACCTCTCACCATATAAGTAGTGTCTCTAAAGTTCGAAAACCATTGCTGCTAATTCCAAATCATACGTTGGGTAATTCTTCTCGTACTCCTTAAGTTACTGAGAAGCATATGCAATAACCTTTGCATCAGTACACACCCAAGCCCTTTCCTAGATGCACCACTATAAATCACAAAACCTCATTCTTCTGAAGGAATTATCAGTACCGGCGCAATGATGAGTCGTTGCTTTAACTCCTGAAAGCTCTATTCACATTCATCTGTTCACTCATATTTTACATTCTTTCTTGTCAATTTTTTCACTGGACTTGATAATTTAGAAAAGCCTTCCACAATCGGTGATAATATCCTGCCAAGCCTAAAAAGCTCATGACCTCATGAACATTTTTCGATCTCGCCCAGTTTACTACTGCCTTTATCTTACTTGGGTCCAAAAAAATACTGCCTTTGGATATCTCATGCCTGATGAATGCAACTTTTTCTAACTAGAATTCACATTTCTTAAATTCAGCATACAACCTCCGTTCCCTCAACACCTGAAGTACCATCCTCAACTAATTTTCATGCTCCTTTGAACTTCTTAAATAAACCAGAATGTCATCAATGAATACCACCACAAACCGATACAGATATTCATGAAACACCTTATTCATAAGATCCATAAATGTAGCAGGAGCATTGGTCAGTCTGAATGGCATAATCAAGAATTCATAATGGCCATACCTAGTTCGGAATGCAGTCTTCGGAACATTCTCTGCCTTAACCTTCACCTAATGGTACTTGGATCGGAGATCAATCTTAGAGAAAACTTGTGCTCCCTGAAGTTGATCAAGCAAATCATCTATACAGGGAAGTGGATACTTGTTCTTAATGGTCACTTTGTTTATCTCTCAGTAATCGATACACATCCTTATCAACTTGTGTTTTTTTTTTCACGAAAAGCACTGGTGCTCCCCAAGGTGACACACTGGGTCTAATGAATCCTTTGTCCAGTAATTCCTACAACTATTCATTTAATTCTTTCAATTGAACAGGAGCCTTTCTATAGCGAGTTTTAGAGATTGATGTCATTCTTGGAAGTAGATCAATAACAGATTCAACTTCACGGTCAGGAGGCAACCCAGGTAAGTCCTTTAGAAATACATCAGGGAAATCCCTCATTGTTGGAATATCCTCGAGCTTTACTTCTCCCTCTGATGCCTTTTTCACACAAGCTAAGTATCCCTAACTACCATCCAGGAGTAGCCTTTTTTGCCTGCATAGCTGACAGTATTTGTGGTGTGGCGCGCACACACAACCCAACAAATCTATACTCCTACTCCCCTAGAGGTCTGAACACGACCTCCTTCTTATAACAGTCAATACTGGTATAACTGGAGGCTAGCCAGTCCATCCCAGAATCACGTCGAATCCATGCATATCATAAACCACTAGATTAGTAGGTAGCGTCCTCCCTTGAACACTAATTGGATATTCCTTGAGAACCCTTATACACACCACCACGGTCCCCGTTGATGTGATCACCAATAAGTCTGTATCTAATAATTGAGGTTCTATCCCACATAATTTGATATACTCTCAAGATATAAATGAGTGTGTTGCCCCTGAATCAAATAATACAATAGCTTTATTTGACAAAAATAAAGCATTACCTATCACCACGTCACTTGCATTTTCTGCTTCTCCCAATGTAAGAGAATAGACTCGTGCTGGGTGGTGTTCCTCTGATGGTCGCCTTAGGATACCTGACTATCTCCCCGAAATTGACTAATAAGGGGTGCATTGATCGGCAGCGCACAAAAGTCTCATGCAATGTGACTAGGCCGATTGCACTGAAAATAGACGTTTGTCTTAGCCTAGAATTCCCCCGAATGTCTCCTCCTACACCTGGGACAAAGAGGGTGCAACAAATTACTCTGCCCCGCTCGATTCCCCATGTCAAATCTCTAGCCCAGATTATTCTTGTTTCTTTTCCAAGAACTCTGACTTGTACCAGCTTGAAAACTAAGAGGCACGGGCCTCTTCCTATGATTAGATATCCCCACACTCCTCTGCAAACTAGTTTCCAATACCGTAACTTTATCTACCAGCTTTGAGAAATTTTGTACCTAAAAAGCCACTACCTGCTCGTAGATCTCCTATCTCAAGCCTTTCTTAAACTTTCTCACCTTCCTTACCTCATCTGGAACCATATATGGGGCAAAGCATGATAGCTCAACAAACCTAGCCGCATACTGTTGTACGGTCAAATTCATGAACTCCTCTACCTTAGTATCCCTAGTGGCAATGGGGAAATATCTGTCAACTAAAATCTCCTTAAAATGGTTCCAAGTCATAGTCGTGGGTTCTGGTCTCTGCTCCTCAAGAAACTTTACTGATCTCCACCATCGCTTGGTCTCCCTAACCAATTTAAAGGTAGCATACTGAACATTCTGTTCCTCTATGCAGCGTAGGACTACCAACATCTCCTCCATCTCCCAAACCCAGTTCTCTACCTGAATCGGATCAGTTCCTTCCGCAAAAGTTAGGGGATTCATACGGGTAAATTGTTTGAAGGTGCATCCCTGATCTATAGGTGGGTAATTCTAGCCCCTAGAATCCCGCCTAATCTCTGTTATAACCTAACGAGTTAAACCTCATAGCATGATAGATGTGTCAATGTCATCCTCGCTGGAAGCCCCCAAACTGTTACTTCCCCCGGCATCCACGTTCTTATCTTTGGAGCCCATCCCAAAAAGGATAGGAGAACTAATTTTAGAATCCCAAAGTCATACCATGATCGACTAAGAAACTATAAAATACACTATATTCTCATACTAAAACACTTAAACTTTCTTTTATGGACTTTGCCTGCACAAATAATCAATGTAACCTCCAAATTCCCAATTTTAGGTTCAATCTTACTGCTTATAAATAGAATCGTTGATGGTATTCCATAATTTTCCTGAAACCATCACCTTAGAAAAATCACAAAAGACCATCACGAAAATTCTGCCTCTAGGCTGCAAGAGAAAAACATAAAATTTCACTTTACTAGAACATTCCACTTCACTATGTATCCTCTACCCAATCCACCATACAACACATAGCCTATCCCATTTCTACTCCCATCACCACTCATTCCTATACTATGGTAGTATTATCCACTAAAGTCTGCAGAACCTAACAACCTAAGCTCTGATACCACAACTGTAACGCCCCCAAACTGAAATATGCTCTGATATAATAACAATAATAAACATAATAATAACTCCATAACATGACATCTCCGATACCATACAGTCACGTCCCCATTTTTTTTCATTTTATTTTTCATAATAATCATAAAACATATATTCATAATATTTTGAATGTTACATCTATGTCCATCCACTACCCGTGAAAGCAAAAATAGACTTTTCTAAAATTATACATACCAAAGTACTATCTCACAACCATTTCTATACCATTTCCCCAAGCAGAACTATAACCCAAAAATTTCAAAAAAAAAAAAAAAAACATTTACATACTCCAGTCCATATCGGCACTTATCCTATCTGTAATATCAACACCTTAAACCTGAGCTCCTAAACTTGCTTTCTTGGTGATCCTGAAAATGAAATTATTTATCGGGGTGAGACACCTCTCAGTATGACGGAATAAATTATTATTAGTGTGTGGCAAATGAGTTATTACGTAACATTATACATTCCTTAATTAACTTTAAATGGGATAGCATTTATAAACTATATTCACACCTATATAATTGCATAACACACGCACACGCACACGCGCGCGCACACACACACACACACACACACATATATGTATATATTCATTATAGTTCATTATTCGGCTCAAAAGCCTTATTCACATAAATCTACACTTTACATAATCCATACATAACAAGCATCTGCTGAAATTGAGGCGTCTCATGTCGTCGTCCCCCAATTCAGCCATTCATAACAAGCACTTGCTGAGAGACATTTCGTATCACCATCCCCCAAATCAACAAGCCCTTGGAAAAAAGTCCCAAGGATTGGGGCGTTTCGTGTCGCCATCCCCCTTTGCCTTTCTCCATAATTATCAGGGCATTTCGTATCACCGTCCTCCTTTTCCTTTCTCCACATTTATCGATGCATTTTTTGACCTTATAGGTCATATCCCACTTTGATTATGACAAATCCAAGGTATCTCGTGCACCTAGTACTTGAATAGGTATTTCTTGGATGACACAAAGAGTGGAGGTACTATCAAAGCCTAAAGGAACTAAAAGATCAATTCATTAAGGATATGGCTTGGCATTATAAAGGGTAGAGAATGAAGACTTTTTCATTTGTATTATGCATTTATTTGGGTTTGTAATAATGCGCTTTTATATGATGGGAATGGCAGCTAAAATACAACCATAGATCGACCTTAGGAAACACATCACTCTCACGAAAATCCCTTGCCAAATAAGCTTAAGGTAAAAAAGAAGACCGAATTCTAAGTTTTAGCTTATCTTGGTCAACCAACCCCACCATGCACAAATTGGCTTGGTCGACCGAACTTGTCACGTGACGCACGTTCTCTATTGCCTCAGTCGACCGAAGTAAAATACACGCATTACCCTTATTCGACCGAAAGTTCAAACTTGACCTTTTCACCTACTTGGTCAACCAAACGTATAGTTCAAAATCATCCTGGTTGATCGAACCTCATAGATGGTCAACCGACCTTTTGCCTTAGTCGACTGAACCCACGAAGGGTTCATAATCCCCCAAATGATGGTCGACTATCATGCTTCTTGGTCAACCAAGTTAGGACTGAAAATTCAATTTTTACACAGGTTAGTCGACCAGCCCTTGCCCTTGGTTGACCGAACCTCTCAGGTTGCTAAGTTTTTACCACGATTAAAAGGAGTTAATTTTTACTAAACTTAATTAAAATTTTCCCAAAATTCCCTTTGAGTCCTCAACAGTTATATTTTATGGGAAATCTATAAATACCCTTTCATTTGATCAAATTAAGGGTGATTAACATTTTTGATTAGCAAATTTTTCTCTTTAAAATTCTCATGCTAATATTAATATTTTTACTCACATTCAAGAAAAACTTTTCACTCTCTTTCATATTGTTGCTTGCATATTTTTTAAGGGAACTTAGATCTCACCTTCTTCATTTGCAACTAGTTTGCATCTTGAAGTAAAGATTGAGTATATTTTATTGTGAGGCTTTCTAAGCATACTCAAAAGCTCAAACTCTCTTTTATACCTGCATTTGTTAATATTGATTGTTGAGAGTTAGCTTAAACGTTTTTCCCATAGTATTTTACTTATAAATATTTGATTGGGAAAAACCTTTCATAGCTTGAGATCTTGCATCCTTATTGCAAGATTCATAAGCTTGCCTTGTGATGTTAACAAGATATCTTCTAGCAAGCTTAAACCCTAATATCCTTTGTCCTTCATATTTGAAAAGTTTTATTGATATATTTGCTTTTGGGTTGCTAAGAGTCTTTGATAATTCATATTGAGAATATACCATCTAGAATCAAAGATCTCACTCACTCACACATTCACATACAGATATACATATTGTTGTGAGTTGATATATTGTATTAACTAGATCTCACTTAAGCTTAAACTCTCATCATCTATGAGAGTATTGTACTGAACTATTGTACATATCTGCTTAGTGTAAGATGCACTTCTATTGTACACAAAATTTATACTTGTTGATTGTATTCCAGGCGTGACATGAGGGGGTGTTGATCTAGCTCGTAAGGATCAGGTTGTAAAGGTTGGGGTCAGCCCTGTGAATTTGACCTAGGATTTCCATTGCTCAGTAAGGAAAAGGTGTTGTAACCGGTGTCGATCCACCCGTAAGTGAGCATTAGTGGAATCGTCGGGCTTGCGAGTTAGAGGCGGGGACGTAGGCACAGTTGCTAAACCTCGATAATATATCTGGTGTCACTTTTATTTTACTTGTTTTACATATATGTGTTTGCTTGAACATATTTATTTGTCTGATTCATTGCACTGATGTTTGGATACTTTTATGTGATTGGTTGAGTAATACTAGAATTGCTTTATCTGCTTAGCTCATCCAAAAATCATCGCATCAGTTGAATTGGAACTGTTTAGAAAAGGCCCTAGGTTGAGTTTTATTGAGTATACATATTGACCTAAAATTTTAAAATATCCAATTCAACCCCCTCTTGGGTTCATACCAAAGTGAATACCGTTTTGTATCGTCACCCCCCCCCCTTTTTTTTTTCCATATTACTTTAACAACATCAGTATTTCCACAATTTCTAATCATTCATGTAATCGTATCAAACTATCAAATCCATAACTCGGTATCAATTCGTCATTATCATAACTCGGTATAAAAATCAAATTTCTGTACATAATTACATCTCAGTAGTATAGATTCTCAACTTTGCACATAACCATAACTCATTATCATTTCACATGTCTGCATATAATCATATCTCAGTATAAAATCACATTACAGTAAACAATCACAATTCCACCATATAATATCACAGTTCTATATAAAATCACAATTTCTCTATACTATATCATAAAAGATATTCCAACCTATTCATTTCTGCAATTGTGACCATTTATTCTCATGCCACACAATTAAGTGCTTAAATCATATCTGATGAACTGCCCGGGAAAAATATATTTTGCTGAAGACAAGGGTATGATCATCTCCAAAATTTTACTTTAACCTATATTATACATTAATCAAGAAAAATGAGATGATTACCCTACTCACTTAGTTTTTCCCAAATACTTATGCAATAATCAATTTCCATATGCCTAAATCATTCAAAAAATCATGTATAACATTTATGTACTCATAATCTCAGTTTTAATAGGTTAAAATTTCAAAAATAACCTACATAATTTATTCCCCTTACCTTATCCCTGGAGTGGTGCCTATAATGCTCAAACGACAAACCCACTCCGATTAAACTGCTAAGGATCGACGCTAGGACCTAGAAATGGCGTTTATCCTTCGATTTGGTTGAGTTCTTGGAGAGAAATTAAAGAGAGAGAGAGAGAGAGAGAGAGAGAGAGAGAGAGAGAGAGAGAGAGAGAGAGAGAGAGAGTCTTCCAAAAAAAAAAAAAAGCTGATTTCCTATTTATAAGTATGTTGGCCTAGTGGAAACTGTCGACAGTTTGGTTTTTAATCAAACCGATTCTTACTGTTTTACATTTACCAGCCCTCAGTAACTCAAAATTGTTGACAGTTTTCCTGAGCTACACCAAAGCATCGATGGTTGGTCCTGCACCAAACCAGATTCCTCTTTATAATTATTATTATTATTATTATTATTATTATTATTATTATTATTATTATTATTATTATTATTATTATTATTATTATTATTTTCTGGGTCTTTACATTGCAAACTAAATTTCTTCCTTGAGCCACATTCGCTAATTTTGAAGTCCCTTCATGCTTTTCAGCATTTCCTTTTTTCCAATCCAAATACTCCGGTTTCACATGCCTCTTTTTATCGCATTTATAACATCGAACATCCTTTTTTTTCTTGGATTGTGTGCAGGATTTTTGACTTAATCCACTTTTGAACTTTCCTTTGCCACGCTCATTATTACCTTTCATCACAAGTCCTTCTCCTTCATCACTTATTTTTAGCCTTTGATAAAATTCAGCAAAACACTTGTCACCTCTTCTAAATTAAGAGTCTCTTTTCCTCATGTAAGAATGGTAACTAAATTTTCATAAGTATGAGTCATTGGTAAAGAGTTTAGTAACATCAAAGTCTTATCATCTTCATCAAACTTAAGATCAACATGCATTAAATCACTAATAATTTGATTAAATGCATTGATGTGTTGACTTAAGTTCAAACCATCAACCATCTTAAGCCAATAAAGACGCTGCTTAAGAAATAACTTATTAGAAAGTGATTTGGACATGTACCGGCTTTCTAATTTTTGCCACATAGTCGCTAGAGAATCCTCCTCCATCACATGATAGAGTACTTCGTCGGTCAAACACAAATGTATTGTGGAAACAACCTTTGCCTCCAATTCTCTCCAAGTTGCTTCATCCATACCAATCGGTTAAACGTCATACAAGGCCTTCAACATCCCTTGCTACACAAGTACATCCTTTACTCTCCTCTTCCATAAACTGAAGTTCCCGGTTCCATCGAATTTGACAATGTCAAACCTTGTAGAAGAAGAACCTGATGTCATGACAACAATGCTCTAATACCAATTTGTTGTATAAATGAGTATGAGGTTGCACAACGGAAATATAAAATGTAGAAAACCAATGAAGCACCAAATACAATTCACACAAGTAGTATATCTGAAAACAACAAGAAATCAACACAAGAATATACGTGATTCTACAATGCCTACATCCACGGGAGCAATCCAACAAAGGTTTCACTATGAAAATGAAAGTTACACAATACACAGATACAATGATCTCTCCATTATCAAAACATGCCCAGAAAGACATTCATTAACCCCTTGGAGGCTTCCCTCCAAATACCCAAACGTCCCAACGTTTCAATTCAAAATTTGAATTCTTTCTCACAGCCCCGAGAGCACTTGTCAACTAGCAGGGCACTCGTCGACAAGAGAGAGAGAGAGGTCCATTCATCGACTAGTGAGGCCCACTCGTAGATGAGTCTTTGAATTTCTGATTTTCCTGCTTTCGGTATCTTAGAATTTCTGTATTTTTCTGATTCTCAGTATCTACTCGTTGACGAGTGAAGCACACTAGTTGATGAGTCCCTACTGCACAACACCAATGAATTCATCTATATGTTTTTCTTCCTTTGTTATAAAGCCCCACCATATATAAGAGTCACACACAAATACAACAAAATTTAATTTTTAATAAATAATTCAAAAAAAAACACTCATAAATTGGCATCTTATTTTAGTCATTTCAAACATTTTAATTGACTTATTATTTTTTTTTATCAAATACACAACACTAATTTTTTCTTTCCAATAGCTCTTTTTTTATTTTTTATTTATAGAGGAAAAAAATAATTTTTGTAATTATTTGAAAAACTTCTTTTCATTAGTTTCTTTAAATTTTTTTTTAAGAAGTCATGGAGGCGAAGTAAAGCCTATACCTCAAAGAAAGCTGCTGAAGAGTGTGAAATTATAAATTACATTTTCTCACGTATGGGCCGCCGTTCACTGGGCGCTCAGCTTGGCCTTCCCGAGGCCCAGCCCATCTCACCTCCACATACGCTCCCTCCCCCTTAAAGGCTTAAACCCCAGAGAAACCCTAGCGAGTGGACACTGCAAACAACTACACTATTCTGCACCGGCAAACAACTGCACTCAGCAGGCAGGCTGCAACCATGTCGGAGTTGAAGCTATCTCGCTCGGAGAAGAAAAAGATGAAGATCAAAACGAAAGAGCAAGAAGATTCGAAACCTCTCCCGCTGGTTGAATTGAATCCGAAACAAGAGGACTACCTAATCAAGCCTCAGAGCTTCACCCCTGCCTTAGACACCTCTCAGTGGCCGATCCTCCTCAAGAACTACGACCGCCTCAATGTACGAACCGGACACTACACTCCTCTCCCTAACGGTTACTCCCCACTCAAGCGACCTCTTGCCGAGTACATCAGGTATGGTATCCTGAATCTAGATAAGCCCGCAAATCCATCTTCGCATGAGGTCGTTGCTTGGATTAAACGGATTCTTAGGGTGGAGAAAACCGGTCACAGTGGGACTCTTGATCCCAAAGTGACCGGAAATCTGATAGTGTGCATTGATCGAGCCACCCGTCTCGTGAAGTCGCAGCAGGGTGCGGGCAAAGAGTATGTCTGTATTGCCCGGCTCCATTCGGCAGTGCCTGACACTGCCAAGGTGGGTCGGGCGCTTGAAATGCTGACTGGAGCTGTCTTCCAGCGCCCACCTTTGATTTCTGCTGTGAAAAGGCAGCTTAGAATTCGAACTATTTATGAAAGTAAGCTTCTTGAGTATGACCCAGATAGGCATTTGGTTGTTTTCTGGATTTCTTGCGAGGCGGGTACCTATGTGAGGACCATGTGTGTGCATTTGGGTTTGATTCTTGGTGTTGGAGGGCATATGCAGGAACTTCGGCGAGTGCGGTCTGGAATTTTGGGTGAGAAAGATAACATGGTTACTATGCATGATGTGATGGATGCTCAGTGGGTTTATGACAATTACAGGGACGAGACTTACTTGAGAAGGGTAGTAATGCCACTTGAAGTGGTCTTGACGAGTTACAAGCGATTGGTTGTTAAGGACTCAGCTGTGAATGCAATTTGTTATGGTGCAAAATTGATGATTCCAGGTTTGTTGAGGTTTGAGAATGATATAGAGAATGGGGAGGAAGTTGTGCTCATGACTACCAAAGGAGAAGCAATTGCATTGGGAATTGCAGAGATGACAACAGCAGTAATGGCAACCTGTGATCATGGTGTAGTGGCGAGGATTAAGAGGGTAGTGATGGATCGGGATACTTACCCGAGGAAATGGGGATTGGGACCAAGGGCAGCAATGAAGAAGAGATTGATTTCAGAGGGAAAATTAGATAAACATGGGAAGGCAAATGAGAAAACTCCTCAAGAATGGCTGAGGAATGTCGTTCTTCCTACAGGTGGAGATTCTATGGTTGCCAGCCTTGCGGCTGCGGCTGAACCTCAGTCAGTTAATGCAGACGCAGGTGTGGTGGAGGCAGAGAAGAAAAAAGACAAGAAAAAGAAGAAAAGTATGGATGGAGAGGATGGGGAGGGTCGTAAACGAAAATTGGGTGAGAACACTGCTGATAGCCCTGTTCAAGCACCTGCTAAGAAAGTAAGAGTTGATGATGCTGGAGAGGCTGTTGAATCAGAGGAGGGAGTAGAAGTTGAGAAAAAAGAAAAGAAGAAAAAAAAGAAGAAAGAGAAAGAAAATGGCACTACAACATTATCTAATGAGGATGCTGCTCAGGAAATTAAGGGCGGTGAAAAAGGTGAAACTGGTTCACCTGAGAAGGAGAAGGTTGAGAAGAAGAAAAAAAAGAAAAAAAGTAAAGAAGCTGAAGATGGTGGTTCCGCCAGATTGCCTGCTGACATTGGTTTAGGTGACAGTGAAGCTGATGCAAGTGAGAAGAAGAAGAAGAAAAAGAAAAAGAATAAAGATGCAGAGGAAACTGAATAGAAGAGTGCATGAAAATGATTTGAGAAGAACTCTTCAATGTATTTGTCTAGGAAGTAATAGCTTTCTTTGTTTTCCTAGGACAATTTTCTGTTATTCCTCAATGTTTTTGCCTTGCGGAACTAATTTATGGTGCTTAGCTGGGGGGGCAAACCACTGTGTGGTTTATAAAGAAGCCTCATTATATTTCTCCTTGAACAAGTTTGCTATGCCTTTTTTGAGCTGTTTCTGTATCTTTCAATGTTTCTCTTTGGTCTTTTTCTAAATTATTATAATCCTTAAATATTTCTCTATCTACAGCTTTGGGCTCTGCTTCAATGAATTGCTTTTTTCTTGATTTAAATTTATTTTTAAAATTTTGATATTTTGCACCTTGGGAAAAAATAATTTCTTGGTTGTTCTTAGACATGAAGCTGTGAGTTGGTTGATGTGGATGTTTTGAGGTGGACCTGGACTTTTAAGAAATTTTATGAAAGTTACATCTGTATATGTAATTGCACTTGATAAAAGACAGCCAAACTAGTGACATGATAATAATTCATATAATTTTAACTATATTACATGGGTACAATCTATATGGTAAAATTTCAAGTGAAAAGGTTGTGGGCAAAGCTCTTACAATTTTTAAATCTGAAATTACTGCAGAGTGTGGTTCACCTGTGGTCTATAGGCATCCAACAATAATGCTTAACTCTGTTTATTTTGAACAGATATGCCTGGAGTAATAGATTTGCTCTGGAGTTAATGGATTAGCTCCAGATTTTGCTAGGAATCTTAAAGCTGCATATCACAAGTAAGTTTTTGTTGAACCCTCAAAATATTTGTTAAGTGTTCAGGTTAAGTTTTGTTATTTAAATCATTAGAATAGTTGAAATCAACTTCTTTTTTTTTTTAATGCTGATGATTCCAATCTTAGCATCCTACCCATTCTCCTGTTGACCTTATCTAATTTTTATTACCTTATGCCAAATAAAATTAACTTCTAAGGGTAAACATCATAACCACTTCACCACTTGAGTGATATTTTTTGACATCAAGTAGCCGAGTCCCCCAGAATATGGGTTTTTTACCTGCCTTTTTCCAATCTCTTGTTTCTGCACGTTTCTTCTACTTCTTTCACAACAATGTTGAACTTTTTTTTTTTTTTTTTCCAATTTTTTTTCTGTTTTGGTGTTTCATTTTCTAAATTTTGACCACTCTAGTCCTTTTTCTGGGCCTCAACATTTCACTTCTTTTCTTTGGCAACCAGGTTGAATTCTGCTTTTTTCTTTTCTTCAAACCTCATCGCTTCACTTCTTTTTTCCTCTTCTTTCTTATTTCTCTTCTTAGTCTTCTTTTTCTGTTTGTCTTCTTCATCTTTCAGGGTCTGGTCAGACATCTCTTTTCTGCTTCTTCTCCATTTTAGATCTCGTCAGACTTCTGTTTTCCTATCTTCTTCTAGTATTGAATTTTTTAGTATGTGTGAATTTAATTTTTTATATAGGGCATTTTGCACAAACTTAATAAATGCAAGCCTTGCACCTAGGCTCGAAGTATGCTATGCACCTTACTGCTCTATGATGACACTCTTGGACATAGACAGTTTAGGGACATGTCTTTTGGCAACATAGTTGTCAAATCAAGATTTTAATCATGAACTGAAATTCCAATTTTAAGAATCAAGAATCCTATCAAACTGTAAGATTCTTTACAAGTTTCTAAAATCAATTCTAAATGACATGCAGGTATTGATATATGAACAAGCCGAAAAATAGTAAAATGCATGTAAATTTTGACAAGAAAAAAAAAACCATATTTCATGAGTATGCTTTCTCTAAACAATTGAAAAGTAAGGGAAGGAGTCAAGAAATATTAATAAAAAAAATAACTTTACGCTATTTAAGGGAAGGAATCAAGAAAAAATAATAAAAAAATGAACTTTTGGTGTTCATCAACAATCTAAAAAAAATTTCATGCATAGTATTTCTTGAATCAAAAGGAAATAATAATAATAATAATAATAATAATAATAATGAACCTAAAAAATGATAATAAATGAACAAACTACTAAAAAAAACCAAATTTTGAATCTTAAGAACATAACAAAACATACATGAGTACGACCTTAGATGATGGGTGTTTTGCCCCTTCTCAATTACAGAACACTATACTCTTAAGAGTGAAAAATAGTTTTATGAAGGCAGCATAAGACCTAAAGTTCTATCTTCCCCTCTTTTTTTAGCACAAAACTGAAGTAGACAAGGAATGGAAGGTAAAAGTGTAAAAATAAAAGCAATTATAAAAAAACAAAAAAAAGAAATGTTGTTTCAAGGTTTTAAACTAGTCGAGTCTGTTAGGATATATCCAGAATCATGTGAATCAATAGATTTAGATCAATTCATTATAGATTTGCCAACACTTCAATTGTTTTTAGATTTTCTAGTAAGATTCGAATCAGTATGGTGTGGATCTGATACTAACTGTATTAGTCGAATTGTGAATCGTAAGATTCTAAAACCTATGTTTGGTAAGATGATGCATTTTAGGGATCAGGGTTGGGGGAATGAGGGTGTTTTATAAGCATAGCCAGTACTTTTGGTCATTTGGTCCAGGTTCAAACTTTAGAGGCTTGCCAGGAGACATAGCTCATTTGATTATTTGAGCTCGTTACATTTGATCTCCAGCAGGTATTTATGTCTGTGTATGTACAAATATAGCTTCCAAAAGCCTCAATTGCTATTGGAATCTCCTTGTCCTTGAAGTGTCATTCATTCAAATTATGAATTTGCAATACCAAATTATCAGCACATGCATGTGAATGAAAATTTTTTTATACTGTATTTAAGTATTTGTGCCTATACACATACTATATACAAGTATCATGCCTATGTATACACTATACACACGCACACACACATATATTACATCCAAAGGGAAAATACTAGTATAAAATATGCCTAAACATGTATTTTTGATAAATCATTTAACTGATTGATTGATGTGTCACCATTGTGTCATATTGTTATTTCCTCAATGTCACCATATTGTCATGTCTGTACTGTGTCTTGCATGTACCATGTTTGGTCTTGGTGTTTCTCAGCTTCCCATGGGCACTTATTGTCCTAGTTTGATAACTTTTTAGAAACACCACATCAATATCATCTCATCTCCTATTCTCTCTATTTCTGCAACTTCACTTCTTAGATATTACTCTTAAGTCATTTCTTCTCCATTCTTATGTTACAATATTCCTCTATATCAGAATTTGTCTCTTTTACTTGAA
Organism: Malania oleifera; assembly: GCF_029873635.1. Taxonomy (NCBI): domain Eukaryota; kingdom Viridiplantae; phylum Streptophyta; class Magnoliopsida; order Santalales; family Ximeniaceae; genus Malania; species Malania oleifera. Next base: position 37,370,123 of record NC_080429.1, on the reverse strand, counting down.
AATAGAAAAGGTTTTTTTCCCTTATTTCAAAATTTTTGATCATTTCCTCCATAGCTTTTATCTGAGTCCTATTCTCTTTTATTACAATTTTATACTACATGCACTTCTGTAGGCAGGGTTGAGTTCTTTGTGTTTTCAATACTTTTAGTTTTACTCATGCCTACTGTCTCTGCAAATATTATATTGGCTTTAAGAAACCATAAAACTTGACTGAGAAAACAATACATGGGTAGATACTGTTGGAATATTTCTATATTGATTTCGTCTGAATTAATACATTGCTTTATGTTAATTTCAATTGAAAATTTGCACATCAATTGTTTTTCTGCACTTATTTGTCTTATTTTTCAATCAACATTTCATCTTTATGTTTTCTTGATCTGTATTTCCAATTTATCACATGTTCTGTGCAGTGTTTTTGTTTGAGGCAATGTTTTTGGAGTATTCTCTTTGTGTAATGCTTCAAGAATTATTTTTGAAAGTTAGATTTCTAGCTATTAGTTGGTTATTTTGCTGTGAAACAAAGCCAGATGTTGGACAATACTTTTAGGAGGATCACTTATTGGAGAAAAAAAGAAAAAGAAAAAGAGAAAAGGTTAGATCAATTTGGCATTCAGACCTTTGGCTAGACATCCTTGAATTATGTTATTTATCAAAATTTCTGTGTTTGATATCTGGTATCTGTATCTCAAGGTTCCCTTGTGCAATATATTAAACTAATCTCGTTAATTTGCAGCTATTGGAAGCTGACCCAGCATTGAAGCAGTTCAAATCACATAAGAAGAGTCTTTGTTGGGGAGTCAATAGAATTGGAGATGTCCTCACAATTGTTGTTGTAGCTGGTATGCTAATGTTTTCATTATAAATTGATCAAATTTGGTTTATGATTTTTTTTTGTGGGGAGGGGGGCGCCGGGGCGGGGGGTGGTGTTTCTTTCCTCTTGAAAATCGAACAAACTTCTTATATTAAGGATTCTTCATAATTGCATTCATGCGTAATAAGCGCATTACTTGGAATGATTTTGATTTCTGAATTAATGTACTAAATTTCTAACATGTTACAATAGATTTTTTGTTATTTTCAAAACATTTCTTTACTTTAAATTTCTTTTAATAGGTTTTAACCTTTTCATTATCAGCTTTAATTTCTTGAGGGGATTTCTACAATATAGGATAACTTTGATTAGGACTAAAGTAGATTCAAAGATAAAAAAATTGCTATTGATGGTCTGCCTCACCGTTCTTTGATTTAAAAGATTGATCAATATGTTACAATAGATTTCTTGTTATTTTCTAAATATTTCTATTTTTTAAATTTCTTTTAATAGATTTTAACCTTTTCATTATCAGTTTTAATTTCTTGAGGGGATTTCTACATTATAGGATAACTTTTGATAGGACTAGAGTAGATTCCAAGATAAAAAATAAGATTTTTATTGATGGTCTGCCTGACTGTTCTTTCACTCAAAAGATTGATTAATATCCTATGTTTCCATCACTGGAAGTAGCTATAGATTTGTAATGACTTCTGTGGACGATTGGACATGATCTCTGAAAGGTTCTCGTGTATAATTTGTCTTTATTATTTTGCTGAGGAAGTTTGGAAAATTCCAGGCTCTTCTGGCCCATCAGATACTAAAAGCAATCATATCCAGACGCATAAGATTATGCCAATGAGTTCCACCAATTGAATTGATGGATTAGGGTTTTGATGTTGGCTGATGTTGGTTTTCTAAGTGTCCTTTCTTCTGCTTTTGTGCATTCGAAGTGATTTTCTCATTGGAAGAGATTTGGGAAATTCTAGTATTGGATGGTGCACTGGCAATAGTTTCTGGAATTAGGGTGGACAGTGGAGATTGAATGCATTTGTATTCATTCTTGGGGCTAAAAGATTTTCAGTGGAAATCTTTTGTTGAGGCATTGCATTTGATTGTTCTTAAGAATTTGAAATCTCATATGCAGCAGGGTGGGGGTTTGACAAATTTGAAGAAAGGGAGTTGGGTGGGAATAATGTGGTAGAGGGAGTTGATCAATCAACACTAACCATCCACACAAAAAAAAGTGGCTGCAGTTTCAATTGTGGTGGTATGATGTTGGATAACGGTGAGAAGCAGGTGGTTGGATTGCAAATGGGGAGGTGGCTTGGTTTCCCTAGTACACCAAAATTAGGAGAATACAACTTGACAAGGGCTAGGCTTGGGGCTAGATATTTTTGGAGTGGGCTATCTATTCCTTTTCTTTATTTTGTTTTATCTGTTTTCTTTAGGTGAAGTCCATTGAGTGCATGGCATACATCTGGATTCTTTTAAAAAACCAACAGGAATGATTTTTAGTCAGGACCAATTCTGGTGTTTCTAGTGGAGTGCCCCATTCTGAAAAAAATAACGATTTAATTAGGCAGGAAAAAAATGAAAGCCCTGTCCCAAAATCAGGGCTCCTAAGCATATTGAACTTCTTAGTTCCTGCTGACAGGGTCACAATGCAATTGGGGTTGGCGAAGGTTCATGAGTTGGCAGTAATTTTGATAGAAGGATTTTCCTAATTCTCATATTTTGTCTTAGGGCCAGGGCAACAGACACCAGGGTTTCAAATTGGATAGATGCGAGTCCTTTAGAAACAAAGTGTGAAGCCAACAAAATGCTAAGGGTGCAATGACAGTCTTTTGTGGTACCCTTAACTGTGTTCAGCGGTCCTTAAGGTTAAAAGTCAATCAGAGTTGAGACTGGGAGATAGTGTTCTGGATGAGACTGGGAATTGTGGAAGTTGGGAGGTGCCTTCTAGTGTTGAAAAGCAAGTCTCTGACTCTCTGTGGCGGGTCTAGTCAGTTTGATACTCATCAAAGGGCAATGCAGTTGTGTGGAGATGCAGAAAATTAGATAATAAAAAAAAATTAATTTTGAGTTACATATTTCAAAAGATTTAAAGAGAAATAATGATGGTAATTTTTCTCTTCTTGTTTTTTTGAGGGTTCGATTTTGAGGAAAAGCCTAATAAGAGTGGCTACACATGAGACATGAGAAATGGGGCGATGAAATTAATGAGGGGACTAAAATTATTAAGAAGCAAAACTATGTAAAAGGATGAGGACTAAATGTCCTCTATGTACAATGATCTACAACCTGAAAGATTACAGTAGAGCTGCCTTCCAATCCCTTTGAAGGCTGGTCAGCAATAAACCTCAAAAAAGGCCAAAAGAAAATTGGCCCAAAAGGAAGCTAACACCACCACTCTATCCCTTAAGTAGCAAGGACAAGTTGCGTGGCCCCTTAAAGATTCTTCCATTCCTCTCCATCCATAATTCATAAGATGGTGAATACTGCACCACTCTATAGAATGCTGCCCCTTCTACTGCGGCCAAAATCCCAATGTTTCATGAGCAAGAGATCTCCCACATTCCGAGGTGCCAACCAATCTTTGCCAAAATAAGAGGAGAGCATTCCAAAGATTTGATGCCACCTTGTATTGCATAGACAAGTGAGCATTCATGTCATTGGACTCCCAGCACAGCACATGTTAGGACTGAGAGACATGTTGGGCTTTCTTATCTGACGCATATCATGCATATTAATTCTGTTCCAGTTACATTCCAGATAAAGGTCTGAATCTTCCATGGAACCGTAGCCTTTCAAATGATGTGGCTTCAAGGAAAAGAGTTAGGAGAAAGGGATTTAAAGAGATGTGAGAAAAAATATTTCGAGAAGTCTTAAAGAATTACCATCACAAACTCTCTCATCCTCCCTAGAAAGTATCAAACTGGTCCAACGCAGAAAGCAAGGTGGTAAGCTCATTAACCCATCTTTCATTAAGATTCTGAAAAAATGGAAGTCTTACAAAGGAGAGCCCCCCTCAGAAGGAATGAATGAGCTGATAGGTACATTGTGGAGAGAAGAAAGCTTAAACAAATGAGGCACATTCAGCTCTGAAGAAATCTCACACGCCGAAAAGCATCCTCTCCTAAAACATATCCTATTACCATTTCCCACTTTAAAACAAGTGAGAGGGAAAAAACTGACCCACCACCAGGGACACAAACTTCCAAGGGCAGGCATGAGAAATAATTCTGCTTCCTCTCGTCTCTGAAGTCCCACCCACCCATTTTGATGGAGCCTATACTTTTACTCACCTTGTGCCATAGGGAATTTACTTCCAAAGGAAACTTCCACAACCATTTACTAATTAGGGAGATATTTTTTGGATACCACATTGCCAGGTCTAGTACCCCTTCAGATTTCAGTCATCTAACAACCCCCTAACTACCTAAGTACTCTCTCTTACTCTCTCAGAAATCTGACCAGAGGAAGTCAACCTCTCTAGATCTGTGGCTACTTTTGAGGGGCCAGGGCACTCTAAGAGGAAATAAATAGGGTTGTTAGAAAGTGAGGCAGTATTGAGTTGAGACACAACCCCCAAGGAGAGAGGCTAATTTGGGAGTTCATAAACAAAAATGAGGCAATAATTAGGAAATTTTTATGATCTGAGGCAAATTTAGGGTAGTAGAGTGGTGTTGTATTTCCTTGCCCCGTTTACTGCCTTCCTTTTAATCTGACCCATCTCAATCCACATTGAATACTTATGAATATAAATACATTTATTTTTATTTTTATATTTTTATGTTTTTTTATATAGATATTCAATGACTTTACTGTCCAAACCCCAAACGAGAACAGGGTAAAAATGAAAAATGAGGACTCCAACCAAAAATGTAAAAAATAAAATTTAATTCTATATTTGGGGCAGATTTGAGGTATGGGTTCAGAATATGGGGTATTGGAGTTAATTTTAATAGCTTTTTGGCTTATTTGGTGAGTGTTGACTGTTGGGCATGACCTAACTCCTTTGAAGGCTTTTCTGCTGACTATGCTCAGAGGTTTTGGGAGGAAAAAGGAAGCAAGGAGATTGGAGGAGTGTACTGTTTTTGCTATCTTATGGGTGGTTTGGCTTGAGAGAGATGCTCGCATTTTTCATATATCATTGTATATCTATTGATTTGACGTGATACAGGCTCATTGCTTCTCTGATATTCAAAGAAATTTGATGGAGGCGTTAGCTTGGCCTCTTGCATATATGTGCGCGCGCGCGCTCTCTCTCTCTCTCTCTCTCTCTTCTATAAACAACTTCTCTTTTTCTATACTTAAAAATATTGCGTCGACACTTGGGGCGCGTGAAGGGTTTGGTATGACTAAGTACGGGATATTACTTTTGCGCTAAGAAATTATTCGTGATTATTTTTAATTTTTATCTGTTTTGGGCCCCCGGGGGGAGGATTGGGGGGGGGTATACCTAGATGATGTTGGTAATAGTCATCTCGCCCATGTCATTTGGGTTCCTAGTTGCATGTATCGGCATAATTTGGATAAACTTTGTCAGCGGCATTTCTCCTGGGCCAGCAAATCCTTTAGAAGGTCTGAGTAGTGTTCCTATTTTTAAGAAGGGTAAAAATGCTAACTCTAGGTTTACAAAGAGACAAATATATCCTTTGAGATTTTAAAATTTTCATAGGCATTTTTTTAGGTTTATCAAAACAACATAGATCTCCCATGGTGGGCAAAAACACAATTTTTTTTGAGGTTGTAAATGTTTCAAAAATTAAATGTCGATGAAGGTTTGTGAGATTTTTGAAACCTTAGAAAAGATCAATATCTTTTTCCATTTTGAGAATGGTGGGTTGGGCAAACAATAATAGGTGACTGATTTCAAAGGAGATGGTATTTTGCCCGCCATTGTCTCGTCTAAAGAGTGTTGCGACATTCTTAGACGCGAACTTGGGACGACTCAAAAATGGGTGTGATTTTAAAAATGATTTTCTTGGAAAACATGGTGTAATGGAATCGTCACTAACCTTTTAATGTGGTTAGAACATTTGATTATTACTTAATTAAAGGTAGAATCGGTCTATGTTACCAAAATCGAGCTCAAGAGTTTAGTTACACGAGGAGAATGTATCACCACCCCTTACACGTCTGTTCTTACGAACGGTACCTAATTAATTGAAAATTATCTCAAATTCAATTCAAAAAACCTTTTATTTTACTCCTCTTGTGAATTTATGAAATGCACGTGAATGAACAAAAATGCAAATAAATGAATCACACAAATATACAATACATATTCCCTCAGAATTGGGGTACACGAAACTTGAGAAGCTCATACCCTTTTTGTTGCAATCATCGGGAAGAAAATCAAGAAAATACTTTACAAAAATACGCTCCTAGGTTTTTAGAAATTTTTAGGATTTTGCTAAGTAAGGAAGAATATATATATATATATATATATATATATATATATATATATATTTGTAACCTTGGGAGGTTTTTAAACTCATTCGAGATGAAAAGATTTTCAAAAACAATTTTTCGACCTTGAAAACATTTTTTCAATTTTTCCCTAATTTTTCTTATGTTTATGATTTTTTCAGATTTTTCCCAAATTCCTAAATAATTAAATAACATAAAGACAATTAAGGAAAATCAAATCAGAAATATTTTTTATGAATTTTTCGGATTTTTGAATTTTGTTGTTGTTGTTGTTGTGATTTTTCATATTTTTTGGAGTTTTTTGAAACAATTAAATGATGTAATATAAGAATAAACAAAATAAAAAAAGAAGAAGAGAAAACTGGCTTGAAGCCGGGCCAGTGGGTCCACCGTGAAAGTGTTCGTGGTTGCGTGTTGTGATTTTTGCAGGGAAGGTGGCCACTATCAATATAGCTCACGATCATGTTGGGTGCTCGCAGAGCTTTTAATCGGCATCAAAACATTCATAAGCAAAAATATAAACAAAGAAAAAAAGTAATAAATAAAAGTGTGAGAGGCTATAAGGGCAGACTCGCCAATGGAGACCGTAGGATCTCACAACGAACACCCCATTGACCTCTTGGTGTTAATTTGGCTACGACCATTTCAGTGAGCCAAGATCAAAGGCATGGATCGCCCTAATCTCGGCACCTACAGCCGTGTGGTGGTGTCTGTCAATGTGTGTCTAAGAGTGTGTGCAAGAGTGTGTATAAGTGTGTGCATGAATGTGTGTGTAAAGATTGGTGTGTGCATAAGTGTGTGTAAGTGTGTGCATGAATGTGTATAAAGACCGGTGTGTGCATGAGAATGTGTAAGTGTGTGCATGAATGTGTGTAAAAGTAAATAAACGAGTCAGTACACAAATTAGTAAATGGGTTAGTATACACGTAAGTAAATGAGTTAATGTACAAGTAAAGGTTAGTATGCAAACAAGTAAATAAATGGTGTAACACCCCGAACCCGCTAAGTGGGGCCCGAAGATTACGTATTCCAAACATTTGTTTCTGATACCATACACCACAATTATGCAGCGGAAAAGTAAATAACTTCAATTTAAATACCAAAGTCTACCTATTTATATATATCCCATAAATAGTTGCCACCATTTGTTTATCTTACATCCCAGTATTTAAAAACATAAGTTATACATACGCTGTTTTTATAAACTCTCTAAAATTATCAAAACGCTACCCTGTCAAGGTCCTAAGATCGATCTCCTAATGGACCTGAAAATATAATCATCCACTAGGTTGAGACACATCTTAGTAAGGAAGAACAAATCATAGCAATGTGTGACAAAGAGTTTAAATAAATACAGAACATATATTCATTTGTGTTTCACTAACCACAGTAGCTGAAAAAACGCATTATTATCAACAATACTATCATCTGATATTATACACGCATATATAAATATTTTTAATAATAATAATACCCAAAAATAGAGAAGATTATCCGCTCATACAAGTAACTTCCCTCTGCTCTAATACTAATATCAGGGCACTCACCTTACTCAGTAAGCTCTCGGGTTATGTATATCAGCAAAGTCTTCAAGAATATGGAAGGTTACTCGCCCATACAAGTAGCTTCCTTCTACTCTAGTACCAAACTGAAAATACCAGGGCACTAACATTTCTCAACAAGCTCTTGGTAGAAAGTTTTACCTTGTCATAAATATACATATAATTAAATTAACATATCATTTATCTTCTATTATCACATTTCACACAAATTATCCAAACAGGAGAACACTGTCAACACATAACTCTTATTCATACAAAACACATAGTCCACATAGGACTCACACTCTCACAGGATACGCGGTCCACACAGGACTAACATCACACAGATTACACGGTCCACACAGGACTAACGTCGTCACAGAATACATGGTCCATACAGAACTAGTCCACACAAAACTAACATCACACATATTACAGCCCACACAGGACTGGTCCACACAGGACTAACATCTTCACAGAAATTTATCGTGGCCCACACAGGCACCACCAACCACCAGTACCAATCCCCATGACCTACCCGTGGTATATCAGTAGAACAACCTCCTCAGGCCTGCCAACATATATCGTGATTACATCTAGGCAATATAATGAACTTCTCAGGCCTGCTAACGTTATATTGTGATATATACGAATAACCACACAAAATGACCCATATACACACATCGCATTATTTGTCACGCAGCAATCTCAAACAGCCAGTATTCACAAACATTCATTATTCACCAATAAACTATACTCACAACTAACCAATATTCACAATCCAAGAGTATATTCCATTATTCGATACTCACAACAGCCAATTAAAATTATGAAAGTTGTATTCCTGCCACAAAATTTCTTTTTCCATATATATAAATTATATCAAAGGTCAATATTTTCCAAATGCCCAACTATTTAAATAAATCATACCTAAATATATATATATATATATATATATATATATTGTATACCCAAATTAACTGGTTTAAAATTTAATAAAACCTACTATAATTAATTCCCCTTACCTGGTTTCCTAAATTACGCCCACGAAAATCCCGAAATGACGCCTGCGGCACTCACCCAAACCCTAATTCAAAAACCCGAGTTTATCAACCCAAATCTCAATAGAACGTTATTTTATCATTCCATAAACCTTATATACTTCATATTAACCATTAAACTAACATTTAATACCCTTACCTCAGTTTTGGGATGGTACCCCGGAACCCCAAACTAGAAATTTGCTCCACCTAGGTTACAAAGAATCTTCCCAAGAATCCTGTGGTGGTTCTTGATCATCAATCCAAGCTTTATCATAGTCAGAATCGAAGAGAGAAGGGAGAGAGAGCCGTGGGTTTGGAAGAGAGAGAGAGAGAGAGAGAGAGAGATTTTTGTTTTGTTAAATAAAATGACACCCTTAGTTTCCCTTATAGCGCCCACTGCAAAGAAAACCACTGGTTTTCTATGACCTTTAGAAAATCGTCATCGATTTTCTATTTAATCAGCTCGATTTTTATAGTTTACCCATTACCGTTCTACGCTAACTCCAAAATCGTCATCGGTTTTCTAGCCTCTCTAGAAAACTGTCTCCGATTTTCTCTTGAACCAGCCAAAATCCTATTTTCCCAATTTTATTTTTATAATTATATTTTCCTGGGTCTTTACATTCTCCTCTCCTTGTAAAATTTCGCTCTCAATATTCGTTAATCCGTCATTTTCCATATCTTAAAAGCTAATCAACCACGTTTACATAGTTCAAATTTATTCTAACAAATAAACCATCATATCTTTTAAAATCATTCAATACTATCACTTATGCATTCATAATTATATTACTTGCGCCTCTAGCATTGTCCCCCTCAACCATACCTAGCATATAGTGTAACATCCTCAAATTTTCACCATTTATTTTCGTTTATATATATATATATATATGTATAATAATAATAATAATAATAATAATAATAATAATAATAATAATAATAATAAACTACTCCAATACCTGTATGTAATGGACACTCCTATGCAGCGGAAAAACATAAAACACATATCCACATATACATGTATATACAATACCAGAATTTAGTATTTTCAACCATAGCTTTATAATACATCTCTCTTCCTAGTGCCCACTACATAAAATACAAACCCTAAGCAAAACTTACCCTCTAAACCAGAGTAATCGATATACTCTCTATCCGCGAGCCTGATCTGCTCGCCCAGCTGTCTTACTTGAAAAATAGTAATGTAATGGGGTGAGTCGACGCTCAGTAAGTAGAAATATGCTATTACTAGTGTATGGCGACCGGATCATAAAATTATAATAATAATAATATTTAAAACTGCATGATTTGGCACATCTATAAAATACATGTATAAAAGCTTAAAACATCTGTATCATCTGAGTTTTCTATTATTCATACTGCTATAACATACTATATACAATGAAAACTATAAATCTGTATACGTATATAGATATGTAACTGTGTTCTTTTCCCTGGGACTCTGTATGTCATGATTTGACCCCTCATGACAGGGTTGTGCGGCCCGTAGGCGGGACTTAACCTGGTCGGCCCTCCAGGTAAGTCATCATACTCTACACTACCTCATCCCGACCAAATTGCATCCACTCCTAAGCACGGGACTGGCTGCTACCTCGTCTAACCGGCCCCCTCTACCCAATGTACTGGGGAGCTGTATCCTCTCCGAGTACGGTTAGATGGTACCCACATACTATCTGAGATATGTGGTTGCACTCTATCTGTATATAGCAATGGTACCGTACTTTGTAAACTGTATCTGTCTGTAATAATTCCACAGGGATCTGATATTATATAAGTACATCTATATATATATACCTTTTATTGTTTTCATTATGTTCCCAAAATAACCATACGCTATAATTCTGTACTGTAAAATCTGAGTAACTATAGCATCTCGATGCTATAACTGTATAATCTGTCTTTATAAAGTGTGTGTTATGGTATTCAGGAAAACATAACATTCTGTGAAAACTATGATATAATGAACTGAATAAAATCTATATAAATCTACATCAGATGAATATCTACTCAGACCACACAACATTAAAGCATTCATTCTATAGAAACTGCATAATAATTGGTATATATGTATCTATGAAAACTCTGTTAATATTCTTAAAACCCTAGCATAACATATTTCCCTTACCTTAACTTTGAAAAGCCCCTATAAAATTCTAGCTCTATACCCATGGGGTTCCTAGTTCAACATCCTAAAAATAAAATCCCGCAGAACAAAATATCAGTATTTTCTTACCTACAACATTTCTTATAACTGAGTGAAAGACAAATACTGAATAAAATGCCTTACCCTGAGATTGTGACGAAATCCAACCAAACTTTTCCAACGATCAGTTTCGGCAGATTTGTAAAGAACTTCGCTAAGAGCGTCGTGGTAGCCTCAGATCTTCGATTCGGAGAAAAATAGGCCCAGAAATGAAGAGAGAAGGAGAGATAGTAGTAGGAGAGAGAGAGATGAAAGAGAAAGAGGGGCGCTGAAATGAGATAAAAATCCGATTTTTCCTTATTTATAGGGTCAGATTCGTTGACAAAATTTAGAGTAGCCCATTCCTCGCTCGGTAGTTTCTCGTCGACGAAATCTTGCCTTCGTCGACGAGGTCCTGAAAACCTTCATCGACGAAATCCTGTATTCGTCGACGAATTTCCTTATGCGCTCATCGATGAACCCCTGTATTCATCGACGAATCTTGGAAATTTTTAAAAATTATTATTATTATTGTTATTATCTCCAAAATGTGATGTCGTCGACGAACTCCTTCTGTTCATGTTTCCATTTTTCTCTCTTTAATATTTAAATATTAGTATTTTTTGAGTCGTTACATATAGACACGCGTCAAGTCACCACCTCCGCGAGGTACCAAGTTGATTCTCCTATTTTGATTAGGAGTGGGTGCACTACTCAGTGGAGCACAACAATCATGAGCAATGTGGTCATCCTTGTCACACCTATAGCATGCGGTATTCCCCTCCCAGCATTCCCCCCAATGCCTCTGATTACATCTGGCACAAAGGGGGCTGAATGAGCTCTCCCGGTAATCTTGATCAGCCCTATCTAACCTCTGACTCCCAGCATTACGATCTCCCCTCCAAGAATCCTATCGAACATCAGTATGTGAGCTGGAAGGTATGAATCTCTTCTTCTGTTTCACTTCTGCCTCACTCTCCTGTATACTGACTTCAACTACCATGACCCTGTCCATTAGCTCAAAGAAACTCTGAGTTATCAATGCCACCACCTGAGCACGTATCCCCGAACTCAATCCTTTCTCAAACATCCGGGCTTTCAATGGCTCTTCTGGAACCATGTGTGGAGCTAAACGTGATAACTTCACAAACTTGGCTGCATATTGTTGCACCGCCATGGACACTTGGGTCAAATGTAGAAACTCCTCTGCTTTCGCCTCACGGGTGGCAATTGAGAAGTATCTACCGAAGAAAACCTCCCTGAAACAACTCCAGGTAATAGATGTATACCTTGGCCGCTGCTCCTCTACTAGTTTTGTCGACCTACACCACCTCTTAGCCTCCCCAACTAGTTTAAAGGTGGCATATTGTACCTTTTGCTCCTCAGTACAGTGTAGGACAGTCAATAGTTCCTTCATCTCCTGAATCCAGTCCTCAACTACAATCGAATTTGCACCTCCTTCAAAAGTCGGCGGACTTGTTCAAGTGAACTGCTGAAATGTACAGCCCCCAACTACCAATGGCTGACCCTGCTCTCTTCGAGCTTCCTTCCTAGCATGACGTGTTACACTACGCAGCACCACCGAGACATCAACTCATCCTCGTTGGAGGTATCCACGTGTATATCTCCTCTAGTATCAACGTCCTTCCCCCTAGGATCCATCCTAGAGACAAAATAAGAATAAACTTATAATCCCTCATTTATCATAACTGAAACAAGTTTAACACGAAAAGTTACATATAAGTTCTAATCCACAATTCATTCATACCGTCTTACTACAGAATCGTAATACCAACACAACTACGTGCTCAACCAACCTATCGTTCCAAATTACATGCCCAAATCCCAGTCTCTCAACTCAAAAACGAAACCATTAATGGATTTGCTGTAATTTTCTAGAAATCGTCACCCCTGAAAAATTACAGAAGACCATCACGGGATTACTGTCTCCAAGTTTCCAGACCACTATTCCTCCTAATCTACCCACTCTTATCATTATCCTAACTCAAACCTATGCTCTGGTATTAATTATCCTTAAAGTCTACAAGACCATTAGGCTCTGATACCAACTGTGACACCCTGAACCCACCAAGTGGGGCTCGAAGGTTACGAATTCCAAACACTTGTTTTTGATACCATACACCACAATCATGCAGCGGAAAAGTAAATAACCTCAATTTAAATACCAGAGTCTACCTATTTATATATATCCCATAAACAACTGCCACCATTTGTTTATATTACATGTCAGTATTTAAAAACATAAGCTATACATAAGTTGTTTTTACAAACTCCCCAAAATTACCAAAACGCTACCCTGTCAGAGCTCTAAGCTCGATCTCCTGATAGACCTAAAAGTATAATCATCCACTAGGGTGAGACACATCTCAGTAAGGAAGAACAAATCATAGCAGTGTGTGGCAGAGAGTTTAAATAAATACAGAACATATATTCAATTGTGTTTCACTAGCCACGGCAGCAGAGAAAACGCATCATTATCAACAATATTGTCATATGATATCATACACACATTTATAAATATTTTTAATAATAATAATACCCAAGAATAGGGAAAATTACCCATCCATATAAGTAACTTCCCTCTACTCTAATACTAATATCAGGGCACTCACCTTACTTAATAAGCCCCCGAGTTATGTATATCGGCAAAGTCTCCAAGAATAGGGAAGGTTACCCGCTTATACAAGTAGCTTCCCTCTGCTCTGGTACAAAACTGAAAATATCAGGGCACTCACCTTTCTCAGCAATCTCTTGGCAGAAAGTTTTACCTTACCATAAATATACATATAATTAAATTAACATATCATTTATCTTTTATTATCACATTTAACACAAACTATCAACACAGGAAAACACTATCCACACAGGACTCTTATTCATACAAAACACACGGTCCACACAAGACTCACACTCTCACAGGATACATGGTCCACATAGGACTAACATCACACAAATTACATGGTCCACACAGGACTAACATCTTCACAGAATACACGGTCCACACAGGACTGGTCCACACAAGACTAACATCTTCATAGAAATTTATCGTGGGCCACACAAGCACCACCAACCACCAGTACCAATCCCCATGACCTACCCGTAGTATATCAGTAGAACAACCTCCTAAGGCTTGCCAATGCTCTACCCCAATATATAATGACAATATATGAACTCCTCAGGCTTGCCAATGTATATCGTGATTACATCTAGACAATATAACAAACTCCTCAGGCCTGCCAACATTATATTGTGATACACATGAATAACCACACAAAATGACCCATATACACATATCATATTATTTGTCACGCAGCAATTTGTCACGCAGCAATTTCAAGCAGCTAGTATTCACAAACAATCATTATTCACCAATAAACTATACTCACCGCTAACCAATGTTCACAATTCAACAGTATATTCCATCATTCGGTACTCACAACAACCAATTAAAATTATGAAAGTTGTATTCCGGTCACACAATTTCTTTTTCCATATATATATATATATATATAAAATATCAAAGGTAAATATTTTCCAAATGCCCAACTGTTCAAATATATCGTACCTAAATATATATATATATATATATATATATATATATATATTTTGTATACCCAAATTAACCAGTTTAAAATTTAATAAAAACCTACTACAATTAATTCCCTTTACTCAATTTCCTAAATTACGCCCACGGAAACCCCGAAACGATGCCTGTGGCACTCATCCGAACCCTAATTCAAAAACCCAAGTTTATCAACCCAAATATCAATAGAATGCTATTTTATCATTTCATAGACCCTATATACTCCATATTAACCATTAAACTAACATTTAATACTCTTACCTCAGTTTTGGGATGGTACCTCGGAACCCCAAACTAGAAATTTGCTCCGCCTAGGTTGTAAAGAATCTTCCCAGGAATCTTGTGGTGGTTTTTGATCATCAATCCGGGCTTTATCGGAATCGGAATCAAAGAGAGAAGGGAAAGAGAGTCGTGGATTTGGAAGAGAGAGAGAGAGAGATTTTTGTTTTGTTAAATAAAATGACAACTCGGTTTCCCTTATAGCGCCCACCGCAAAGAAACCCGTCACCAGTTTTCTTTGATCCTTAGAAAATCGTAGCCGATTTTCTATTTAACTGGCCCGATTTTTACCGTTTACCCATTACCGTTCCACGGTAACTTCGAAAAATGTCATGGGTTTTCTACCCTCTCCAGAAAACAATCACCAGTTTTTACCATTTACTCATTACCGTTCCACGGTAACTTCGAAAAATGTCGTCAGTTTTCTACCCTCTCCAGAAAACCGTCACTGGTTTTTCTCCTGAACCGGCCAAAATCATATTTTTTTCAATTTTCTTTTTATTATTATATTTTCCCAGGTCCTTACAAATGGGTTAGTGAACAAGTAAATAAATGGGTTAGAATGAGTTAGTATAAGTTAGTATGCAAACAAATAAATAAATGGATTAGTATGAGTTAGTATAAGTTAGTTAAGCAAGTAAATAAATTAGTTAGTGAACAAGTAAATAAATGGGTTAGTAAGAGTTAGTATAAGTTAGTGTATAAATTAGAAAGTAAGTTAGTGTGTGAAAGTGTGTGTAATGGTGTGTGAATGAGTGGGTAAGGGGTGCATGGGATCTCTCCTCCAAACTTAACCTCCACTATTCTCCTTGCACCCCAAGAGATTAAATCTCTCTCTACACTCTCATAGATAGAGCTATTGGAATATCAACACTACCCAACTTAGAATACCCACCAATAACCGCACTCCACTACTCAACATTCCTCCGGCATTTCATCGAACAGCCTATGCCCATTCTCAACAGCTCCCCCTAAAAAAACAAGTCATTATCATCGTATTCCAATTAACCACATGGCACGTGGGCATTTCATCAGACAGTTTACATCCATTGGATCAATTCCCACATTTTGAGTACATACACAGCAGAAACAGACTGAAGGAGACCCTGCAACCTTAACAAAAACTAAAACTATGGAAATGCACAACAATTCAACATCAACACCACATATATTTTCAGGAAATTCGAGCAAACAAATAAAATGAATAATAGACAAGAATCAAAATCACCTGGAGACGTCAATGCTCGATCGGAACAGGAGACGGAGCCGTGGTAGTTATTGGAAATGGTGGCGGGTGATGGTGATGCCGGTGTGAGGAAGAGGCCGTGCGGGGGCTGTCGGAGAGGATGTGTGAGAAGTGTGGAGATGGTGGTGTCGTGAAGATGTTGGAAGATGGTCGTCTGTGTGAGGAGACGAAAAGGGAGACAACTACGACTACATTGGTGTGGCCGTGACGATGAGAGAACGGGAGATAGAGGAACGGCTACGACTGCTCTGTTTTTTTTTTTTTTTTTTTTATGATGGCTGTGGATTTTATTTTTTTGTGGCAATGCTCATCTACCTTTGGCTGGTATGGATGGGGAATGAAGGAGATGAGGGAGCTGGGTGTGCAGATGCTGGCGAGGTCGGAGGGTTGCTATGTGAGATCACCATAAGCGAGATGGGAGATGCCGGTGGAGCTAATAGTGGGGCCTGTGGATGGATTCTAGAGGGTCTGCGACGAGCAGTGGAGATGGTGATAAGGCTACGAATGAGGGACGAAGGCAGCGAGGGAGATGGGGATGACGACTATGGAGGTGTTGGGTGGCCGGAAACAGGGAGATGCCGAAAGAGTGTTCTTGAGGGTGATGGGGTGTGAGAGTCGGAGAGGGAGGGAAGAATCATCGAACGGAGGTTGAGAGACGCTGCCGAAGACTGGAGATGGTGGCTATGGTTATCGGCTGGAGTTGTGGTGGTTTTTGGAGTGGAGAGATTGGTGAGGAGGTAGAAGAATGGTACGGGGTTGACAAAGAAACCGTGGGGAATGATGGGTGTGGTGATGGTGTGGAGTTGGGCGTGCTCGCGACCGGAGTTGATGGGGTCTGAAGGTGTGGTGATGGTAGCTCTATGATGGTGAGGATGGTGGAAGGTTGGTGGTGTGGTGGAAGATGGAAGAAGAGTTGTGGCAGGGTGAGGGAATGGAGAGTGGGAAGGATCTTTGAGGAGAGGTTGATGAGGGTGATGATGAACAATGCCCTCCCTCTGAAGGTGATGAGTGAACAGTGGCCTCCTACATGCGCAAACAGTGAATGAAGACTCCCCTTATAACACCTCGAACCTGAAAACCCGATCCGGTGCGTTATACCTGAATAAACTGTGCTTCATGGCGCTCCGAACCCATCTAGTGGGACTTGGGTGCCATGTTATCCATTTTCCTGAACCTGTTATTCCATTAACAATTACGCAACGAAAAACATAACTACAATATTCAATCAATATAATATTAGATGTTAGAATTGGTACAACCCCAAGAGGGGGGGTGAATTAGGTATTTAAAATTTATTACCTAAGTTAACAGGTTTTATCAACAGTGCAATACAACCTAGGGTGAGATTACACAATCCACAGATAACATACATGTGCAGTAAAGGTAAAGAGCATAAATGTAAAGAACAAGCACGATATGTTATCGGGGTTCGGCCAACTGTGTCTACGTCCCCGCCTTGGCCACACCGGCACAAAGATTACCACTATAATGCTCACTTACAACGAGTGGAGCGGCACCTAATACAACCAGGTCAATTCAAGGGACTGACCTCAACCAACACGCCTTAACAGGATGGCGTACCTAGCTTTCCTAACCGGATCTAAGCCAATCCGGGACTATTCCATAGGGCTAGACAACCGATGTGTATAAAAATGTGTACACGAAAATTCGCTTCTAGACAAGCAGATGTGTGCACCAATATAGCTCAATCAGTATTGCAAGTACGAATGATATGTAAATATGCTCAGTGCTCTAATGTGTGTTAAACACTCAATCACGTATAAACTTTCAGTTCAGATCTAAAGTGTATACCCAAGGAATATTTGAAACACACTATGTAAATAATACAATATTATATCAGAGTTTCAAACTATGCTAAGCAAGTTCAAGTAAGAAAACTCAATAATAAGTTCCAATATTCAAAGCACACTAGAGTTGTTTGAAGTACAAGCTTTGAGAAGGATTTTGGCACACAAAAACTAGGTTTAGGTAACTTGCAACAATAATGCAAAAACCTCAACCTTCAAAGTCTTTCCACACACGGTTTATCAAATGAAACCAGTGGAAGAACTTCAATGCTAAACTCTCTTAGAGAATCGATCAAGCAACAATGTAAATAAGAGTTCTAGAAAATGTGATTAAGCACACTAGCCTTACAAGATACTCACAATGCTTTTGAGAAATCAAGAATGAAGAGTTTGTGAGTATTTGGAAGTGGTATTTGGCTAATATAGGGTTTTGAAAGTTGAGAGAATTTTGCCTTAATCAAGTTTGCTAATACTTGCTAATTATGACAAATGAAAGAGTATATATATAGACAAGGAGGAATTTTTGATCGTTGGTGTAAGAACCCAAATTGTGTTGTACGGGTTAATTATGTAAAAGAGGGGTAAAAAAATGGAATTCTGCAAACTTCGTTGACGAGACCATAATTTTTCGACAAAAGTAGAAGGTTTCTCGTCGACGAAATTCAGAGGTTCGTTAACGAGGAAAGCTGAGAGGTTTGAGAAAATTTAAATATCAGAGTTCGTCGACAAAATCTCTGCCTCATTGACGAAATCCTCCAGGTCAAAGGCTTGTAAAAGATCTTTTGGGCTTGCTTCATTGCTAAGTTTTGGCTTTCCTCTCTCTCTCTCTCTCTCTCTCTCTCTCTCTCTCTCTCTCTATCTCTCTCTCTATCTCTCTCTCCTCGATAACTTCTCTGTTTGTCTCCTAAATCGCAAATCCAAAGTTACTGCGAGGATCAGTGAAGGATTCTCTATGTTTCTAGTGGATCAGAAGTCCGTTCCGAGCGTTTTTGGGTTTCGGGCTAAAATCGAGGTAAGGCTCGATTTTCATTTCTGATTCAGCATATGTGTAGTAGTATGGATTGTAAGCATGTATTGTACTGTGGTTTGTAGGTTTTGAAATCTCGGTTCGTAGTTTTGAGGGCCGTAGAGTTTGTAGTTGGGATTTGTGTTAAGGTAAGGGGATCTTGTTTATATCAGTCCATTTTTGAAATCAAGATCGGTAAGCCTATAGGCTACGATCATATTTATGTTTTGGATAATTGTTTGGGGAAATCTCAGGTAAAAATACGAGATTTTCGGGTTATAGTTTTCAGGAAATTGGGGATTTCGGGTATCATCTCTATTTTGTTTGAAAATTTGTTGGTGTGTTAAAACTGTATTATTGAGGTGATCGTAATCCATATTTGCATAAACTGTATACTTAAAATTGTAAATGATATGATTTTCCGCAAACCAAATAAGTGTGGTATGTATGGTTGTATGTATTTGTTCCAAGTATTTGTAAAACAGTTATGTGGTGGCTAATTACCGTACGCTGAAATGTATAGGGACATGAGTTCCAAAATGATTCCAGGTTTTATAAAATCTGCTAGTGGCGGCTAATTACCGTACGCTGTGCCATGGATCGGTTAACTATCGTAGGCAAGAGTGTCTAGCTCTATATCCGAGGGTGTGAAATATCACCAGTCTAATTTCAATTGGTCACCGAAGTGGTGTGAGCTATATGCTACATCGTATGAAGCAATGGATTCACTGTGGGCCTAGGTCGTCACAGCGTAGTTTTGCATGTGGCAATGTAATCGGGGTGAGACTAGGTGACTTTGTGTAGTTGCGTATGTAGCAATGGATTCACTATTGGGTCTGAATCGTAGATCTTCGTAATTGCATGTGTAGTAATGTCATCGCTGTGATACTAGGTGACCTTGTGTAGTTGCGTATGAAGCAATGGATTCACCATTGGGCCTTGATCGTTGCAGCGTAGTTGCGTATGTAGCAATGTAATTGCGGTGAGACGAGGTAACCTGGTATAGTTGCGAACTAGTGTGACGACACTGACCGTATGTATGTATGTATGTATGTATGTTGGGTATTGTATGAACTGGAATGGTTTTCTGAAAATACTGGAACTGTCTAGAATTGTATGAAACTGTACGAATTGTTTCAAACTGTATCGTACGTATAGTGTTATGAAGTATGTAAAATGACATTGGTATGCTACACACTGATATAAACTATTTTCTTCCTTACTGAGAGGTGTCTCACCCCGAATGTACGTATAATATTTTCAGGGCCTTCAGGTAGCGGTAAGTAGCATCCTTGCATCCGGAAGCAAGGGGTATTGTAGCTACTACTAGTACCTTTTAGGTACGAGTTTTGATACCCAGGTTGTCAGGATAGTTTGTAGACACCTAGGGTACGTGTTGTAATTATGGGAATGTATGTTTTAGTTTGTGTAGACTCTGGTATGATCTTGTTTACGTATAAAAGACCGTAATCCGCTGCGTATCTGATGAGTATGGATTGGTATGAGTATGTATATAGGGCAACTGTGTACCCCACGGGGCCGGACCCTCTTATTTGTATTGTATCATGTATGTTTAAATTGATACAGAAACAAGTTAGGTTATTTAAACTCACACCTGGGACCCACCAGCGGGTTCGGGGCGTGACAGCTTGGTATCAGAGCTAACCAGGTTGTTAAGTCTTGCAGACTTGGTTAGGAGTATTGATGTGTACATACCAGAGTATAGGATGTAGGAAATGGGTAGTGTTGGTCAAGGGTTGTTCTGTTACTAGACCCGGATTTGTTGGTGGTATTCTGTGTTTTTCCTGGGATGATGATTCCAGTAAAGGCAGGGCAGACCATTGATGACTTTCGTGTCTGTGTGACAGAACAGGCTTAGACTTATGAGAGTAATAGTTGACATGATTAAGTCTATGATTGTGTTAACTGTGTACGATATAGGAATTCTAACCGATTCCTATCCTATTTTCAGAATGGAACCCAAAGATAATGACTTGGAGAGTGGCTCTGAGGAGACGACGAGCGATGAGTCTCCTTCTGTGTCTCGTGGTTTGGCGAGACTGGTGATCCGAGAGATTGGACGGAGTGTTAGGAGACGCGAGAGTTCTCCTACTGATGCAGGGTGTACCATTGAGAGGTTCACATGCATGCACCCTCCGATATTTACAGGAGGACCTGATTCGATAATGGCTAAGGACTGGGTCGAGAAGACCGAGAGGATTTTGGAAGTCCTCCACTGCACTAAGAAGCAGAAGGTCTTGTATGCTACCTTCCAATTGACTGGGGAGGCAGGGCGATGGTGGACGGCAGTGAGCCTGCTGGAGAGGCAGAGAGCCGGTCCATCTAGTATGATGTGGGGCTTTTTCAAGGAGGTATTTTTTGAGAGATACTTTTCGGTCTCCACTCAGGATGCGAAGGCCGATAAGTTTCAGGCCTGGTACAGGGTACTTTAACGGTGCAGAGGTATGCTTCCAGATATATCGAGTTATCTCGATTTGCACTGTACTTGGTTCTGAATGAGCACAAGAAGGCTCGAAGGTTCGATAGGGGTCTGAGGAAAGACTTCCGTCATCTTTTAGGGATGCTACAGATTCGTGAGTTCTCTGTCCTGGTGGATAAAGCCACCATAGTTGAGACTGACCTTCGGGGAGATGAGATAGTGCAAGTTCAGGGGAAGAGGCCAGTATCTTCTGGTCCTTGGAGTGGTCCTCAGCAGAGTAAGTGGAAGAAGAAGAAGAATTACAGCTCTGGTTATCAGCTAAACACTGAGCGGCTGAGTTCTTAGGGGGATCCATCCTCCACACCATGCACCAAGTGCCATAAATGGCACGATGGTGAGTGTCGGCCATTCTTGGGTGTTTGCTACAACTGTGGAAAGTCGAGTCACATGGCGAAGAGCTTCTAGGAACCGAGGAAGGATATGCCTGCACAGAGCTAGAACCATGGGAGTAATCAGATGCCTCGAGGGAACTACCAAGCAACCACGGCTTCGACGAGAGTATATTCACTTACTCCAACAGATGCGGAACACGCTGGGAATGTGGTGACAGGTACCATGTTATTGCTTTTGAATAGAGTTGTTGTTTTGTTTGATTCGGGGGCAACCCATTCGTTCATATCTGCTAGTTATGTGAAATTATGTGGGGTGGAAACCTGTGTGATGAATGAGATGTTGTCTGTGATTACACCAACTGGGAGTGTAACGACTTGTAGTAAGATGCTAAGAAACTGCCTAGTTGTAATTTAGGAGAGACTGCTACTGGCAAATCTTGTAGTATACGACATGTCGGGCTTCGACGTCATATTGGGAATGGATTGGTTGTTCTCTAGTTATGCGGTAATTGATTGTCATAGGAAGGTAGTAATGTTCAGACCTCCTGGGAAGCAGGAGTTTGAGTTCATGGGATCATGTGTGCATTCGACGCCACATATTTTATCGGCATTATAGGCGAGGAGGTTACTTTTGGATGGTTGTCAAGGGTACTTAGCTTGTGTGAAGGAACCGCTGCGAAATAAGTCGAGACTCAAGGATATTCTGCTGATCAATGAATTTCCGAATGTGTTTCATGATGAATTACCCGGTTTAGCTCCGGATCGTGAGGTGGAGTTTGTGATAGAGTTGCTGCCTGGCAAGGCGCCAATCTATAAAGCTCCGTACCGGATGGCTCCAGCAGAACTTCGAGAGTTGAAGGAGCAGTTGCATGAATTACTAGACCAGGGTTTTATTCGACCGATTGTTTCACCCTGGGGAGCTTCAGTATTATTTGTGAAGAAGAAGGACGGGTCGATGCGTATATGTATTGACTACCGTGAGATTAACAAAGTGACGGTGAAGAACCATTACCCTTTGCCTCGTATAGATGATCTTTTTGACCAACTGCAGGGAACGTAGGTCTTTTTGAAGATCGATCTACGATCAGGGTATCATTAGGTGAAGGTTAGATCTGAGGATGTAGTGAGGACTGCTTTTCAAACCAGATACGACCACTATGAATTCTTGGTTATGCCGTTTGGGCTGACCAATGCGCCGTAAGTGCTCATGGATTTGATGAACAGGATTTTCCATGAGTACCTAGATCGATTTGTAGTGGTATTCATTGACGACATTCTGGTATACTCGAGGAGTACGGAAGAGCATATGGAACATTTGAGGTTAGTATTACAGATTTTGCGAGAGAAGAAGCTGTATGCTAAGTTAAAGAAATGTGAGTTTTGGTTGAATTAGGTTGCATTCTTAGGCCATGTGGTGTCTGAGAGCAGTATCTCTATTGATCCTAGCAAGATCAAAGTTGTGGTCGACTAGGCTAGACCGAAGAATGTGCAGGAGGTTCGGAGTTTTTTGGGACTGGCGGGTTACTATCGTTGGTTCGTGGAGGGATTCTCTAAATTGTCTGGACCTCTGACAAGATTGACTAAGAAGGGAGTGAAGTTTGACTGGACTAGTGATTGCGAGCAGTGTTTTCTCAAGTTGAAGCACCGGCTGGTTACTGCTCCAGTATTGACCATTCCTTCGGGGGATGGGGATTTTGTGATTTATAGCGATGCGTCCCTGAAGGAATTAGGATGTGTGCTTATGCAATAAGGTAAGGTGGTAGTTTATGCTTCTTGGCAACTAAAGGAGTATGAGAAGAATTACCCTACGCATGATCTGGAATTAGCTACTGTAGTATATGCTCTAAAGATCTGGCGACACTACCTATATGGTGGTCAATGTGAGATTTTCACTGACCACAAAAGCCTCAGATACTTTTTCACGCAGAAAGAGCTGAATATGAGGCAGAGGCGGTGGCTAGAGTTGATCAAGGACTACGATTGCACGATCAATTATCACCCGGGAAAGGCTAATGTGGTAGCAGATGCGTTAAGTCGGAAATCAGAATATGCAGCAGTATCTGTAGTTGTAACTCAGCATCATATCAGACAGGATTTGGAAAACCTTGGCGTGGAGTTGGTATCTGGTGATCATCAGGCTTTCATTGCTAGTTTGGTGATCCGACCGACCTTATTTGAGCGTATTAAAGCTGCGTAGGCTAGTGATGATGAGTTAGCTGAGATTGTAGAGAAGGTACTGTAGGGTTTAGCTGCGGATTTTAACATCTCTGACAGAGGTGTGTTGAGGTTTGGGACTAGATTGTGTGTTCCAAAGGACAAGGAGATCGGAAGGACGATTCTAAAGGAAGCGCACCGTTCTCTGTATACGGTACATCTGGGTGGTACGAAGATGTATCGGGATTTGCCCGAGTCCTTCTGGTGGAGCAGTATAAAGAGAGATATTGCCTGGTTTGTGGAGCAGTGTCTAACGTGTCAGCAGGTGAAAGCTGAACATCAGAGGCCGGCAGGGCTGTTGCAGCCTTTGCCTATTCCGGTGTGGAAATGGGAACACATTTCCATGGACTTTGTTACCGGATTACCGACAGCGCTTCACGGGCAAAATGTTATTTGGGTAATTGTGGACAGGTTGACGAAATTTGCTCACTTTGTACCGATGAAAGTTAGCTACCCTTTGAGTAGGCTAGTTGATATGTACGTGCATGAGGAAGGGCTTGCGGGAAGCATTGGGGACGAAGCTTACTTTCAGTACAGCGTTCCACCCCCAGACTGATGGACAGTCAGAGAGAACAATACAAATCTTGGAGGATATGTTACAAGCTTGTGTATTGGACTTCGGTGGTAGTTGGATTCGGTTTCTGCCACTAGTGGAGTATGCCTATAACAATAGCTTCCAGGCTAGTATAGGGATGGCACCGTTCGAGGCTTTGTATGGTCGGAGGTGTCGATCTCCGTTGTAATGGGATGAGGTTGGTGAACGTCAAGTTTTAAGACCTAAACTCGGGCAGGAGGCGTCTGAGAAAGTAGGTTTGATCCGGGAGAGGATTAGATCGGCTCAGAGTTGGCAAAAGAGTTATGTGGATGTTCACTGCCGTGAGTTGGAGTTCGAGGTGGGGGGTAAGGTATTCCTTAGAATCGCTTCGATGAAAGGAGTGATGAGATTCGGAAGGAAGGACAAGTTGAGCCCGAGGTATATCGAACCATTCGAGGAACTTGAGCGAGTGGGTCCAGTAGCCTACAGAGTTGCACTACCCCCAGCACTCTTGAGGGTCCACGATGTATTTCACGTATCTATGTTGAGGAAGTACGTGTTGGATCTGTCGCATGTTATCAGTTACGAGTCTTTGGGACTTGAGTATACTTTAATGTATAAGGAGATACCTATTCAGGTTCTGGACCATAAAGTTTAGAAGCTTCGTACCAAAGAGATACCGTTAGTGAAGGTATTGTGGCGGAACCACAAGGTTGAGGAAGCTTCTTGAGAACTAGAGACGGAAATACGCCAGAAGTATCCACAGTTATTTGAGTAATATTTGGATAGCAGGGTGGTATGAGTATGTATGTATATATGTAAACCCCTGTTATCATATTGTAGTTAGTGGTTAGTCTTGGGGAGGGTCCTGTTGTATTGTAAGCTTTCGAGACTATTTATGTATGTGACCACGGTATTCCTTCACCACAAGTGAGGGAATGTATGTATGTATTGTAACGGGGCTACGTATAAATGGCCGCCATATTCTCTAGAGCATGTATGTATGTATTGTAACGGGGCTGTGTATAAATGGCCACCGTATTCTCTAAAGTGAGTATGTATGTATCGTAGAGGGACTGCGTATAGATAGTCACTATTTCACCTCAGAGTAGGTATGTATGTAGTAGTATGAATGCGGATGTAAAAAGAGATTGCAAATTTCGAGGACGATATTTTTGTAAGGAGGGGAGATTATAAGAACCTGAATTGTGTTGTACGGGTTAATTATGTAGAAGAGGGGTAAAAAAATGGAATTCTGCAGACTTCATTGACGAGGCCATAATTCGTCGACGAAGGTAGAAGGCTTCTCGTCGATGAAATTCAGAGATTCGTCGATGAGGAAAAGTCGAGAGGTTTGGGAAAATTTAAATATCAGAGTTCGTCAACGAAATCTCTACCTCGTCAACGAAATCCCTGAAGACCTCGTTGACGAAGACACGAATTCGTCAACAAAATCCTCTGGGTCAAAGGCTTATAAAAGATCTTTTGGGTTTGCTTCATTGCTAAGTTTTGGCCTTCCTCTCTCTCTTTCTCTTTCTAAGATTTGAAGCTCTCTCTCTCTCTCTCTCTCTCTCTCTCTCTCTCCTCGATTACTTCGCCGTTTGTCACCTGAATCGCAAATCCAAAGTTACTGCGAGGATTAGTGAAGGATTCTCTACGTTTCTAGCGGATCGGAAGTCCGTTTCGAGCGTTTTCGGGTTTCGGGCTAAAATCGAGGTAAGGCTCGGTTTTCATTTCTGATTTAGTATATGTGTAGTAGTATGGATTGTAAACATGTACTGTACTGTGGTTTGTAGGTTTTGAAGTCTCAGTTTGTAGTTTTGAGGGCCGTAGAGTTCGTAGTTGGGATTCGGGTTAAGGTAAAGGGTTTCTGTTTATATCAGTCCATTTTTGAAATCAGGATCAGTAAGCCTGTAAGCTACGATCATATGTATGTTTTGGATACTTATTTGGGGAAATATATCGAGTAAAAATGCAGGATTTTCGAGTTACAGTTTTCGGGAAATTGAGGATTTCGGGTATCATCTCTATTTTGTTTGAAAATCTATTGGTTGTGTTAAAATTGTATTATTGAGGTGACCGTAATCCATATTTGCATAAACTGTATACTTGAAATTGTAAATGATATGATTTGCCATAAATCAAATAAGTGTGGTATGTATGGTTGTATGTATTTGTTCCAGGTATTTGTAAAACAGTTATGTGGCGGCTAATTACCATACGCTGAAATGTATAGGGACGTGAGTTCCAAAATGATTCCAGATTTTGTAAAATCGGCTAGTGGCGGCTAATTACCGTACGTCGAAACAGCTATGTGGCGGATAATTACCGTACGCTGTGCCATGGATCGGTTAACTACCGTAGGCAAGAGTGTCCGGCTCTATATCCAAGGGTGTGAAATATCACCAGTCTAATTTCGGTTGGTCACCGAAGTGGTGTGAGCTATATGCTACATCGTATGAAGCAATGGATTCACCGTGGACCTAGGTCGTCGCAGCGTAGTTTTGCATGTTGCAATGTAATCGGGGTGAGACTAGGTGACCTTGTGTAGTTGCGTATGTAGCAATGGATTCACTATTGGGCTTGAGTCGTAGATCTTCGTAGTTGCATGTGTAGTAATGTCATCGCTGTGAGACTAGGTGACCTTGTGTAGTTGCGTATGAAGTAATGGATTCACCATTGGGCCTTGATCGTCACAACGTAGTTGCATATGTAGCAATGTAATTGCGGTGAGACGAGGTAACCTGGTATAGTTGCGAACTAGTGTGACGACACTGACCGTATGTATATATGTATGTATGTATGTTGGGTATTGTATGAACTGGAATGGTTTTCTGAAAATACTGGAAGTATATGGAATTGCATGAAACTGTACGAATTGTTTCAAACTGTATCGTATGTATAGTGTTATGAAGTATGTAAAATGACACTGGTATGCCACACACTGATATAAACTGTTTTCTTCCTTACTGAGAGGTGTCTCACCCCGAATGTTCGTACAATATTTTTAGGGCCTTCAGGTAGCGGTAAGTAGTATCCTAGCGTCCAGAAGCAAGGGGTGTTGTAGCTACTGCTAGTACCTTTTAGGTACGAGTTTTGATACCCAGGTTGTTAGGATAGTTTGTAGACACCTGGGGTACATGTTGTAATTATGGGAATGTATGTCTTAGTTTGTATAGACTCTGGTATGATCTTGTTTATGTATAAAAGATCGTATTCCGCTGCGTATCTGATGAGTATGGATTGGTATGAGTATGTATATAGGGCAACCGTGTACCCTACGGGGCCGGACCCTCTTATTTGTATTGTATCATGTATGTTTAAATTGATACAGAGACAGGTTAGGTTATTTAAACTCACACCTGGGACCTAACTTCGGGTTCGGGATGTGACGGTTGGGGACAAAGTGGGTATAATTAAAATTGTTTAAAAGACCATTAAGACTATTAACCCATTTTACCCAATTTAAAAATTTAGTAAAAAATATTTTAACCTGCGAGGTTCGGGTGCCCGGCCAAAGGTTCGGGTGCCCGAACAGACAGTCAAAAATTCATCTTTAAAAGGTTCGGGTGCCTGAAGGACAAGTCGGTCGGCTGACACAAAGTCAGTAGCAATTGTTCGATAGTTCAGGTGCCCGACTCATAGTTCGGTCGCCCGAGCCTCCTTTTGAACAAAGACTTTCGGTCGCTCGAGTAGTTGAAAAGTGCCCTGACAAGTTTTCAAGTGGCCGAGGAAGGTATGTTCAAAATAGGTTCGGGTGACCGAAAACCAAGTCAACATGTTGACTGGTTTGGTCGCCCGGGCCGCTTTACATGGCAGAGGTTCGGTAGCCTGAACCCTCACACCTTTTCCCATTAAACTTATTCAAGCCTTATTTTGATTCCCCTAATTATGATAAGTGATGTAGGGAACTTATGTCCTTAGTGTAGGTACCTAAGGTCCAACTATGGTCGTTTTGAGCATACCTACCTATCATGCATGATGCAAATTATTACAAGTCATACATGTGCACAATTCATAATAAATTACATCGCGGAGTGAAGAAATAAACAAATGAATACAAATTACACCACATAGATCTTCATTCTTTGGAACGAACACCGTACGCCATCATGATATATCTTTTAGCCCTGAAGCGCGCACAAGGTGAACCTACATGCAAATCTCAGTACAATCGTTAGTACCAATAGTATTTATCATAATCAAAACTGGGTGTGACGTATAAGGTCAACAATCTCCCCTTTTTTTATGATGACAAATACTTTATACAAAAGTGGGTTCAGCCAAGAAAGGCTCCCCCTGACTTTATGCATAAAGATAATGAAAGTAATGGGTAATAAAAGATTAAGCGAAATTAAGCACCGTTTTACCCCACTTTTGTCTCTTCTCCCCCTTTTGACAATAGCAAAAGAGGTTAAGCAATAAAACGCGAAGGCAAAGTAAGTGAGTTAGACACATAATGTATATTGGGAGAAAGAAAAAAATTGGTAACAAGCCATTTGAAAATAGAGTATTCCTAATCATAACCCTGTATCTAAGTGACCTGTTTGGAGTTTCCATACACAATATGTGGCAAATTACAACTAAGTAATCCAAACAGAATGTGTATCAAGGAAGTAAGAGAAACATTTAGCATGTGATACCAATTGATAATCTTAATGTTCTATACTCCCCTAATGGATAATTATGCAAGGATGAAGATTAAAATTTTCATTTGGTTTTCACTCATCCTTTCAAAAATATTTTTACGTAAATTTTATCATAATCATCTTTTGTTTGCCAAAATAAGCTCAATTTCCACAAGGTATTGTATAATGAAAACATGTCAGCCCGATACCAAGTGTCATACTCATGTGATAGTGAGCATACTAACTATAATTGTAATGACCTGCTTATCTTAATGTAAAATGAAACGTAATAAATAAAATAGTCAACCCGAACCCGTGGGTAGCGGGGACACCTGTCATACACAACGGAACCTAGGCAGCAATAAATGTAAATCACATTCATCAACAATGAATTACATAATACCAGAGTTTACTATATTCCCAAAGATACTGTGTTTACACATACGATCTCCAAAATATCAAAATAAATCTAAGATCTTACAACAAAAATCTCCTGATCCTATATCAAAACTTACCTTTCTAGCAGGGAAGCTCAACTCACTCAGCGACGGCCCTAACCTACTGGTCTCTCCGGGTTTCCTAAAAATCATTTAATGTTCGGGGGGTGAGACACTTCTCAGTAAGGGAAAATAGACTAAATATAGTTGTGTGGTAACATGAATATTTAATGCAATTATACATATACAATACATTTCATATATATGTAAACATTCATCGTAACATACTGGATCATCATATACTTTCGTATTTTCTAATAAATCATATCGTTCACAAAATGTCTGTTATAGCTAATAATACTGAAAACATACCCAGGATGAATAGCTAGCTGGTGTCATGTATTACCTCCCATGACGGGTTGTGTAGCCCGAAGGCAGGACTCGACAATGGCTGGCCGACCACTGCCGAGTCAAAAATGTATGTAAGTATGATGGGCCCGTCACATCGACTATCTATCTCCCACCCACTCGTGGGGTGTTTAGCACTAATCTGAACATAGATATCTAATCTATATAGAAATGGTACCGTGCTCCTGAACTGAACTAAACTAACATCCGGGTTCTGATAACATATAGTATATGATAACATAGCATTTAACATAAATGGATTGATAACATTTCTTTACTTTCATAAATATGGTCTCGCACTGAACATTTCATAATTAACGACTTGCGCCGAAAACATATAACATACACGACCTTGCGCCGAAAATCTCATACATATCATTCTGAGTAAATAAGTCATTTATCATGTACTTCAAAATTATCATATATTGCATTTTTTCATAATTCCTGAAAACATGTCTATTCATAAAATTGTCATATCATAATACTTTTCATGAAAATAATATTCATGTCACACAAAGTTGAGTAAATTCGCACATTTCATTCTAAAATCGCATTTTATGTATAACAACAGTATTTTCCCAAATATGCATTTTTACCATAATATATCAATATAATACATGTTTTCCTAAAAATTAATTTTCTAATAAATAATAATAAATTGCAAGAAAAATAACTGCTTTAGTTTATTCTCTTACCTGGTACTGAAAAGAAACCCCCTAATTTCACTCGTCCTGCACCCGCAGGGTTCCCCGTTCAACATGCTAAAATCAACAATCCTCATAACTAAACTTTAATATTTTCAAGTGAAATTCATTTTCTATAACTATGAAAAGACCAAATTCGGCATAAAAGTCTTACCTCAACTTAGGGATGAATTTCAACAGAGTTCTACCGACGATCCACTCCGGCAGATATGTATAGAACTTCTCTAGGAGCGTCGTGGTGGCTTCAAATCCTCGAACCAGCGAAAATCCAGCCCGAAATCAAAGAAAGAAGGGAGGGGAACCGAAGGGAGGAAAGAGAGAGAGTTCTGCACCGAAAATTAAGCTTAAAAATGAAGTTCAGGCTATTTATACACTGACATTCATCGACAAGTCACGTCACCTCGTTGACGAGGTCAAGAAGGCTCATCGTCGACGAACTCTCCCCTTCGTCGATGAAATTCAGAGTTGCCCAAAAATCTCTCCCGGTATCTTCTTGTTTACGAGCCATGTCACCTCGTCGATGAGGTCAATAGAAAATTTGTCAACAAACTTCCCCTTCATCGATGAAGTTCGAAGTTACACAAGTTGCCGCATCATCGACGAATGCTTTGCGTTCGTCGACGAAGGCTACTGCCTCTTTTTGTTTGAATTCCATTTTATCTTTTTCTTTATTATTTAAATACTATTATTCTTCGGGTCATTACAATAATCATGCTAATTGATAAAAACACTAATGTTTGTAAAGGCATGATATTTTAAAGTGAGCATGATATCTAATAAAGATTTTTTCAAAACATGCACATGGATATCACCTAATTAATGTATTTGCCAAATGATGTATAGAATGAAAGAACAATACATTTCTATTTCTTAGGGCCTAATGATTTCAATGTTGAGTGACTCCCCCTAAGAATATCCATTTTTCTAATAAGTTAACTTAAGTGAAATTCAAATGTTATTTTGGAAACAAACTCAAGTTTTAAGAAGTTTAGCATTTAGAAAATGATATATAGTTGTGTGCAATAATTAAAGAAAAATCCGGCAGCATTTTGTTTGAAAATATGATCAATCCATAATAGTCTGCCAATATCTAAGCACTTCAAATATGCATGCATAACCAACTCCAAGAAATTTAGAATTTCAAAACAAATGAGCTAAGTGTAAAGGCTTAAAGGCTAAGATCAAATTGCATCTGCACACAAGGTATTCAAAGATCGTTTCAACCATTTAGGCAAATGTCTACAGAAAATTTGGTAGCATGCCGGCTGTAAGCAGAACATTTCCCAAAATTTACCTGCAAAAAAGCGATTCTCAAATAAGCAGTATCTCAAGAGTAAGACATACGAGAACCTATAATCTACCAGTAGGCAATTCATCAACTGTATCCACCATCTAGGAGGCTTTCTACACTAATCATGCATTTCAACAGAATAGTTATCCAAGCCCAAAAACCTCTCTCGGTATCTTCTCGTCGACGAGGTCAATAGAAAATTCATCGACGAAGTTCGAAGTTGCCCAAGTTGTTACGTCACGTTCGTTGACGAAGGCTGCTGCCTCCTTTTGTTCGAATTCCATATTACCCTTTTCTTTATTATTTAAATACATAATCACCCACATCGAACTCCAAATTCCTGTGGCGATTGTCGGCATAAGTCTTCTGTCCGCTCTGAGCGGCACTGATTTTATCCCTAATGAGCCGAGCTTTATCGTACACCTGCTGTACAAGCTCTGGTTCCACAACTTGTTGCTCACCCATCTCGTCCCAATATAAAGGAGATCAAAATCTCCTAGCGTACAGTGCGTCAAACGGTGCAAACTATTATTATACGCGAATTCCACCAGCTGCATGAACTGAGTCCAACTACCCCCAAAATCTAATACACATGCTCGGAGCATATCTTCTAGTTTATGTATCATGTTCTCAGTCTGCCCATTTGACTGAGGATAGAATGTCGTGCTAAATGATAGCTGAGACCCTAGAGCTTCCTGCAAACTTTTCCAGAACCGTGAAGTGAAACGCAGGTCTCAATCTGACACAATAGATATGGGCACTCCATGAAAACGAACTCCTGAACGTAAATCTTCGCCAAACGGCTAAGGGAATAGTTGATCTTGATAGGGAGAAAATGGGCGATTTTAGTTAACCGATCTACTATCACCCAAATCGCATTCTGGCTATGCAATGTCAACGGTAGCCGTGAGACAAAATCCATAGATATATGATCCCCTTTCCACTTTGGGATAAATAGCGGCTGCAACTGACCCGCTGGCCTCTGGTGCTCAGTTTTTACCTGTTGGCACATCAGACACTGAGCTACATACTCAAAAATTTCTCTCTTCATACCACTCCACTAGTAAAACTCTCGCAGATCCCTGTACATTTTTGTACTACCCAGATGAACAGTATACAAAGATCTGTGAGCCTCCTCCAAAATAGTCTTTCGAATGTCGGCATCAGCAGGAACACACAGTCTGGAACGGAACCGTAAAGCTTCGTCATCTGAAATGCAGAATTCCTCTCCCTAACCAGTATGCACTCTATCTATCACCTCTGCTAATTCAGGGTCTTCGTTCTGAGCAGTTTTAATTCTTTCCTGCAGAGTAGGTTGTACCACTAAAATGGCGATACATATTGGAGGATTACTCTCTACCAACTCTATGCCGAGTCTCTCCAGATCCATCCTGATCGGATGCTGGATTTCCATAGCCGCCATCACTGATTCCCCTGACTTCCTGCTCAGTGCATTAGCTACCACATTTGCTTTCCCTGGGTGGTAACTGATAGCATAATCAAAATCCTTAATCAACTCTAACCACCTTCTCTGCCTCATATTCAATTCCTTCTGGGTGAAGAAATACTTCAAACTCTTGTGGTCAGAGAAAATCTCACACTGTTCGTCCTACAAGTAATGCCTCCAAATTTTCAATACATGCACCACCGCAGCCAATTCAAGATCATGGGTAGGGTAGTTCTTCTCATATTATTTCAACTGTCTGGACGCATACGCCACCACCCTGCCATGCTGCATCAATACACAGCCAAGTCCTTTTAAGGACGCGTCACTGTAAATGACGTAACCCTCACCCCCTGACGGGATGACCAGTACCGGTGTTGTGACTAGTCTTTGCTTCAATTTCTAAAAACTCTGCTCACAGCTGTCGTCCCATTCAAATATGGAATTCTTCCTAATTAGTCGTGTCAGAGGCCCTGATAAAACTGAGAACCCCTCGACAAAACGACAGTAATATCCAACTAATCCCAAGAAACTCCTGATCTCCTGGACATTCCTCGATCTAGCCTAATTCACTACCACGTCAATCTTGCTGGGATCTACAGAAATTCCGTCTCCTAAAATAACATGCCCTAAAAACACAACTTTCTTGAGCCAGAAGTCACATTTACTGAACTTAGCATACAACTTCTTTTCTCTGAGCATCTGTAAAACCTGTCTCAAATGTATCTCGTGCTCCTCATAGCACCTCGAATAGACCAGTACATCATCAATAAAAACAACAACAAACTGATCTAAATATGGATGGAAGATCCTATTCATCAAATCCATAAATATCGCAGAAGCATTCGTCAAACCAAATGACATAACAAGGAATTCATAATGCTCATACCTAGTCCTAAAAGCCGTCTTTGATACATCTTCTTCTCTTACCTTTACTTGATGGTAGCCTGACCCGAGGTCGATCTTAGAATACACCCGTGTACCCTGGAGCTAGTCAAATAGATCATCTATACGGGGTAAAGAATACTTGTTCTTCATCATTACCTTATTAATCTCCCTATAATCTATGCTCATCCTCAAAGACCCGTCCTTTTTATTCACAAATAATACTGGAGCTCCCCACGGAGACATACTAGGTCATATGAAGCCTTTATCAAGTAAATCCTGCAACTGATCTTTCAATTCTGCCAACTCTGCCAGCGCCGTTCGATACGATGCTTTAGAAATCAGCGATGTACCTGGAAGTAGATCAATAGGAAAATCTACCTTATGATCAGGTGGCAAAACCGGTAATTTATCTAGGAACACATCTGCAAACTCCTTCACTACTGGCGTATTAATAAGCTTTAATTCATTTTCTAACATTTCTTTCACAAAGGCTACAAATCCCTGACAGCCACTCTGAAGCAGCCTCCTCTCCTGAACAGTTGAGACCATCTGAGGTAGAGATTGCACTCGTGACCCTGTAAATCTAAATTCTGGTTTTCTTGGAGGTCTGAATATTACTTCTCTTGCACGACAGTCTATAATAGCAGAATTAGTTGCTAGTCAATCCATCCCGAAAATGATATCAAATCCATGCATATCCAACATCACCAAGTCAACAGATAAAATTCTCCCTTGAATGTCAACTGGACAAACCCGAAGCATCCTACTACACCTCACCGTTGACCTAGTCGGTGTAGCCACTAATAGTTCAATATCTAATGTTTGTGTGTTTGCCCCACATAATTTAACACACACTAAGGATACAAACGAGTGTGTGGCACCTGAATCAAAGAGTGCAATAACTTTAAATGAAAACATATTAATCGTACCTGTCACCACGTCCCCGGCTGTCTCAGCATCACCCGGCATCAGAGCAAAAATCCTGACTGGAGCCATATTCCTTTGCTGGCCTTCACGTGGCGCCTGTTAGCCTCCTCGAGCAGGTCTAGAAGCAGGAGTAACACCAATCTAAGCCTGACAATCCCTCATCATATGCCTTGGCTCCCTACACTGGTAGCAGACACCTCGCCCACACGACACTCCCCCAAGTGTCTCTTCCCGGAAGACAGGCAAGCTGGAGATGGCTGCACACCCTAGAAACCACAATTCCCGGTCTCCAGCATCCGATCTACGTAGTAGTCACCTCTCTTCCACGAACCACAATCGACCCCCTGCTGGGAACCAGAAGGTGCAAATCTCTTCTTCTGCCTCTGCTCCTTAGCCTCCAACCGCTCTTCCATCTCTGCTATAGTGGCTCTGTCCACCAGCTCAGCAAAAACCTGCAACTTCAGAATTGACACCTGGTTATATATTTCTCTCCTCAGACCTCTTTCAAACTGTCGTACCTTTTTCACCTCATCTGGTATAATGTACGGGGTGAAGCGAGACAGTTCAATGAATCTCTCCGCATACTGCTACACGGTCTGCTGTCCCTGCTTTAGATTCAGGAACTCCTTAATCTTAGCTTCCTTGGACGAGGTTGGAAAATAAGTGTCGAAGAATATCTCCTTAAACTGCTCCCACGTCATTTCTACAGGTATTGTCCTCTGCTGCTCCAGGAGTTTCACTGCCGACCACCATCTCTCGGCCTCTCCAATCAGTTTATATGTAGCAAATAGTACTGTCTGCTCCTCTGAATACTGCAGCACTGTAAACACTTAATCTATCTCATGCACCCAGTTTTCAGAGACTGCAGGATCTTTCCCTCCTGAGAAAGCCGGAAGATTCATCTTAATAAATTTCTCTATCGAGCTACCATGACCTGCCGATGGACCACCCTATTCCCTCGAACTCCTGGCAATTTCGACCATGATTTGATGTGCCACGCTGTGTAAGACAACATCCGAATCACTACCTATAGCGTCTGAGGGTCCAGCACCCTCATTCGCACTAGTGTGGGCACTACTGCCACCAGGGTCCACCCTGAAAAACAAATAACTTAACTCAGAACTCATTCACTATACATATCACCCAACCAATATAGTATATACTCCTAATTAATACATATCTCCTCATCTTAATTCAAGGTTCAATCCTACAACGTAGATACCTAACCCGATGATAGTACCATGACTTTTCTAAAATCGTCACCCCAAGAAAATCACACAAACCACCACGGAAGTCCTGCATCTAGACTACAAAACTAGACCTCAAATTCTCTTATCCTATACTCTGGTATTATTACTGCTGCATTCTAGAGTTTACAGAACCAAGTATCCTAGGTTCTGATACCAAACTGTAATGACCTGCTTATCTTAATATAAAATGAAACATAATAAATAAAATAGTCAACTCGAACCCGTGGGTAGCGAGGACACCTGTCATACACAGCAGAACCCATGCAGCGATAAATGTAAATCACATTCATCAACCATAAATTACATAATACCAGAGTTTACTATATTCCCAAAGATACTGTGTTTACACATACGATCTCCAAAATATCAAAATAAACCCAGGATCTTACAACAAAAATCTTCTGATCCTAGATCAGAACTTACCCTTCTAGCAGGGAAGCTCAACTCACTCAGCGGCGGCTCTGACTAGCCGGTCTCTCCGGGTTTCCTGAAAATAATTTAATGTTTGGGGGTGAGAAACTTTTCAGTAAGGGAAAATAAACTATATACAACTGTGTGGTAACATGAATATTTAATGCAATTATACATATACAGTACATTTCATATATATGTAAACATTCATCGTAACATACTGGATCATCATATACTTTCGTATTTTCTAATAAATCATATCGTTCATAAAATGTCTGTTATAGCTGATAATACACAAAACTTACCCAGGATGAATAGCTAGCTGGTGTCATGTATTACCCCCATGACGAATTGTGCAGCCCGAAGGCGGGACCCAACAATGGCTGGCCGACCACTGCTGAGTCAAAAATGTTTGTAAGTACGATGGGCCTGCCACACCCTGGTCTGGACTGCTAGGTGGACGTCTACAACTCTACACTGAAAGCCACATCGACTATCCATCTCTTACCCCCTCGTGGGGTGGTTAGCATCAATATGAACATAGATTTCTGATCTATATAGCTATGGTACCGTGCTCCTGAACTGAACTAAACTAACATTCGGGTTTTGATAACATATAGTACATGATAATATAGCATTTAATATAAATGGATTGATAGAATTTCTTTACTTTCATAAATATGGCCTCGCGCTGAACATTTCATAAATACGGCCTCGCGCCAAAAACATGTAACATACACTGCCTTGCGCCGAAAATCTCAAACATATCATTCTGAGTAAATAAGTTATTTATCATGTACTTCAAAATTATCATATACTGCATTTTTTTATAATTCCTGAAAACATGCTTATTCATAAAATTGTCATATCATAATACTTTTCATGAAAATAATATTCATGCCACACAAAGTTGAGTAAATTCGTACATTTCATTCTAAAATCGCATTTTTGTATAACAACAGTATTTTCCCAAATATGCATTTTTACCATAATATATCAATATACTATATGTTTTCCTGAAAAGTAATTTGCTGATAAATAATAATAAATTACATGGAAAATAATTATTTTAATTTATTCCCTTACCTAGTAATGAAAAGAAACCCCCTAATTTCACTTGTCCTACATCCGCAGGGTTCCCCATTCAATA
The DNA here is from genome assembly GCF_029873635.1 of Malania oleifera. Lineage (NCBI taxonomy): Eukaryota > Viridiplantae > Streptophyta > Magnoliopsida > Santalales > Ximeniaceae > Malania > Malania oleifera. The sequence goes on along the minus strand of NC_080429.1, from coordinate 37,332,021 downwards.
CCCTAAATTCAACAATCCCCAGAACTAAACTTCAATATTTTCACGTGAATATCATTTCCTATAACTATGAAAAGACAAAATTCAGCATAAAAGTCTTACCTCAACTCATGGATGAATTTCAACAGAGTTCTACCGACGATCCGCTCCGGTAGATATGCAGAGAACTTCTCCAGGAGCATCGTGGTGGTTTCAGATCCTCGAACCGGTAGAAATCTAGCCTGAAATCAAAGAGAGAAGGGAGGGGAACCGAAGGGAGGAGAGAGAGAGAGAGAGTTCTGCGCCGAAAATTAAGTTTAAAAATGAAGTTCGGGCTATTTATACACTGGCCTTCGTTGACGAGCCACCTCGCCTCATTAACGAGGTCAAAAAGGCTCCTCGTCGACGAACTCTCCCCTTCGTCGACGAAATTCAGAGTTGCCCAAAACCCTCTCTCAGTATCTTCTTGTCGACGAGTCACATCACCTCGTCGATGAGGTCAATAGAAAATACGTCAACGAACTTCCCCTTCGTTGACAAAATTTGAAGCTGCCCAAGTTGCTGCGTCGTCGACGAAGGCTGCTGCCTCCTTTTGTTTGAATTCCATTTTACCCTTTTCTTTGTTATTTAAATACCATTATTCTTCGGGTCATTACAATAATCATGCTAATTGATAAAAACACTAATATTTGTAAAGGCATGATATTTTGAAGTGAGCATGATATCTAATAAGGATTTTTTCAAAACATACACATGGATATCACCTAGTTAATGTATTTGTCAAATGATGTATAGAATAAAAGAACAATACATTTTTATTTCTTAGGGCCTAATGATTTCAATGTTGAGTGACTCCCCCTAAGAATATCCATTTTCCTAATAAGTCAACTTGAGTGAAATTCAAATGTTATTTTGGAAACAAACTCAAGTTTTAAGAAGTTTAGCATTTTGAAAATGATATATGGTTGTGTGCAATAATTAAAGAAAAATCCGACAGCATTTTGTTTGAAAATATAATCAATCCATAATAATCTGCCAATATCTAAGCACTTCGAATATGCACGCATAACCAGCTCCAAGGAATTTAGAATTTCAAAACAAATGAGCTAAGTGTAAATGCTTAAAGTCTAAGTTCAAATTTCATCTGCACACAAGGTTTTCAAAGATCGTTTCAACCATTTGGGCAAATGTCTACAAAAAATTTGGCAGCATGCCGACTGTAAACAGGGAATTTCTCAAAATTTACCTGCACAAAAGCGATTCTCAAATAAGCAGTATCTCAAGAGTAAGACATGCGAGAACCTATAATCTAGGCAATTCTCATCAACTACATCCGTCATCCAAAAGGCTTTCTACACTAAGCTTGCATTTCAATAGAATAGTTATGCAAGCACAAATACATGCAAATCAAGGTACTGTAGATATATATATATATATATCATCATCATAAGGAAAAACACAATCACCATATCATAGTATTTGTGTGTGTGTGGTGAATTTGATCGTCAGAAACAAAAATAAAAATAAAAGTTGTTTTAAAGATATAGACCAAATAAAAGTGTATCTGAATTAAACATAACAGATGATCAAATAAGGAACTGGAGTATGACGAAATGGATCCTCATGAAGCACTCCTACGTCTCCCCGTCATCATGATCATCATCCTCCTCCCTGCTCAACTCCATCTGGTCATCTTCCTCAATGTCCTCGCCATTCATCTCTCATAGCCGCTCACCGAGGATATGGAAGTTAGCCCGTACCTCGAACTAGAACTCGGTGAACTTGCTATAAAGGGAGTCAAGTCTAGCCTGTGATGAAGATGTCTGCTCAGTCATGGAGACTTGAAACTCTTGAAACGAGGCAGAGAGATCGATGATAGCAGCCATGATCTCAACGCTAGATGGTACATAAGGCAGCTGCTGTGGGACCTCCTGAGCTCCTAGGTCTCTCTCGTGTGCAGTGGGCAACCACATGTTGCCAGTGAGCTTGTAACCCATCAACTCTAAAGTGGTGGAGTTGAAGACGTCAGAGGGTCGGACCTTCTTGATGATGGCAAGTGGTGACCTATTGAGTCTCTCCCTAACAAATATCCTAGACAAATTGCTACCGTAGGGCAGAATGATCCTTTTTCCAACGGTTTTTACGAACATCCACCGTAGGATCAATCTAGGTAGGTCTAGCTTCTTTCTGGTGAAGAGGCACCACATCACGAAACAATCCAAATAGGATACATGATCCCTCGATCCTGACTTAGGCAAGATGTTATAGGAAATTAGGTGGTGTACCACCTTTGCCTCTAAAGTCAAGGATTTGTAACTGGGAGTATGGGTCAGATCAGCTACTAGATTTGTCATAACTAAATTAACGAATGTACTTATAGTGAAGTCCTGCTGGGCTATCCAGGTAGAGGAAGAATCGGGGCAAATGAAGTCGCCACGCTGGATCTCAAAAGTCTCTACCAGGTAGGCATCGTCAAAGTGGAGATCCGTCTCGAGCACCCTGGAGTAATAACCCTGCCCATCTTGAGCTAGATTGGCATAAAAGAGCCTGATGAGCAGCAGGTACATCCCCCTGGGCTAAAAGGCTATAAACTCATACCATCCTTGATATCGAAACATGTCAAAAACATTGTTGAAGTGGGTTTGCATGAATTCGATATCGAGGATTTTTCCCAGTTTGGAGTCTTTGAGGAGAAAGACTCTCTCATATTTGATTCGCCGATTGGGTGTGGGAAACCACTATTCCAGTGGAACACTCGTGGCGACACGTCTCTGATCTCTGGCCATGGAAAAATTTCAAAGAAAACTGGGCTAGAATGAGAGGAAAAAAAAGGAGGCACCCAAAGAAATGGGAGAAAATTAGTTAAATTTCGCGAAGAAACATATATATCAACGCGGTTCGGGCGCCTGAGCATAAGTTTGGTCTCTCGAACAACTTTAAATATGGGAACCCTCTGAGTCTTTTCGGTAGCCCGAACAATGGTTCGGTCGGTTGAATATTAAGTGCCATTTTGTATTTTCGAGGGTTAGCCGCCTGAATTGATTTTGAACTGATCTTACCGGTCGCCCGAAATCCAAGTTCGGTAGCCTGAAAACACGTTCGGGGCTCGAAGAAGTTCGGCAGCCCAAGCTTATTTGAACCTGAAAGCTCAGTCACCCAAAGTGTGGTCAATGGCTTGGAAAACCTTCAAGTTCGGTCGGCCGAAGTGCAAATGCACTGTTTTGTTCAGTTGCCTGAGCTTGGTCCACTTGTTTTTGTTTAACTTGATTTTTAAAACTAGAGACCCTATGGTTTATCTATGTGATTTAGGGTGTTGATAGGACTTCAAGATGAGTTTAGGACAAGATTTTTGACTTTAATTTCTAAACCTCAAGATTGTACACCAGACAAGGTATGCTTAATGTTAGATGTTCATATTTAAACGTGAGTTAAGCAATTTGAAAATCGAAAACAAGGCAGACAAGCCAAGTCCATTTGGGAATAGATTTTCATTTAAAACAACCAATGAATTTATATTTCAACCAAAGAATATGTTCAAAGTTCAGATTGGTTCGATTCTTCAAAATGCTTAGTATGTGAGATTTTACATATTGGACATACTAAGATTTTACTTTTTCAGCCCCTTAGAGAATACTACCTCCTATAACTAACCCTAACTTCTAAGGAAGAATTGTGTGATCATGTAATTCCTGTTTGAGCAAGTTCTTCTTTAGCTTTCAAGGGGTTTTCTTTCTTAACGGCCCATACCATTTTTCTTCTTTTTATTTTCGATGGGTTAGGGGTTGGTGTTCTTTAATTTTCCATACTTGTTTGGGCTTCACACCTTTTCTTTTAAACGAGCAATCAAATTTTGTGTGCCCCTTCTTTTTACATAAGATGCATGTGGTGTGAATGTATGGACCAGACGACGTACTAGCATAATATTTTGATTCTTTTACAAAGTACCTCATGTATAGGTTTTTTCTTTTCTTATTTTCAATTCCATTATAACCTATACCTTCCTTATCTAAGGTCATCTTTAGTGCACCTAACAATTTTTCAAAGTTTTCCTTGCCTCTAGTGAACATGTAGATGATCTTAGATTGTTCTTCTATTTTCTTCTTTAGATCTTGATTTTTTTGAGTTTTCCAAATCTTTGCAAGCAATCTGAAGTTTCAAAAGTTCTTTAGACAAATTTTTTGTTTTACTTTCAAGATCTGCAATCAAATGGTTCTTTTCATCATCATTAGAAGTTTTAGATTTCAAGCCAGCCAATTCCTTTTCTAATGATTCATTCCTGCTCTCTAGTCTTTTAATTTTCAAATTATTTTCTCTTTTAAGAAGAATTTTTGAGTCACATTCCTTAATGTATGCATCATACTTGTTTTTTAGCACATAGTATTTCTTATTTGATTTTACAAGTAACTTATGAGTTCTCATGTATTCAATTTGCAGTTCTTCATAAGATGACATGCTTTCACTATCACTGCTATTATATGATTCACAATTAGACATATAATTCAAATCAGCACATGAATCATGCTCATATTCATCTACTGAGACAAAAGGAACTGAGATAACCTCATCATTGGTTAAAGCTACATAACACTAGTAACCTTCCTTAAGATCAATGGAGCCTGAGTTGCATGGAGAGAAGTATTCCTTTTGCATGGACGCACCGTATCTCCACTCAAGTTCGTCCCAAATCTACTTAGCACTACTACAAGCCATAACCTCACATAAAACATTAGAATCTAAAGCATGCAGTAAGGTATTCATGGCATCAAAGTTTATCTGTACTAAATCCCTATCATGATCATTCATTTCACACTCAGATTTAGGAACGTTAGTACACCCAATAGATTTCATAGGCACACAATCACCCTGATCAATGACTTTCCAAAATTTCCAATTTAAAGCTTTCACATACATAGTCATTCTAAATTTCCATATAGCATAATCATTACCATAGAATACAGGTGGGTGTGTGACTAGTCTTCCCTCACATGAAGGGGATGCACTAATACGAGCCATCATGATCTTTTAACTAAATGACGTCTAAGCCTAAGTAACAAGGCTCTGATATTAATTGTTAGAATTGGTGCAATCCCAAAAGTGGGGTGAATTAGGTATTAAAAATTTATTGCCTAGGTTAACAGGTTTTATCAACAGTGCAATTCAACCTAGGGTGAGTCTACACAATCCACAGATAACATACACGTGCAGTAAAGGTAAAGAGCAGAAATGTAAAGAACAAGCACAATATGTTATCGGGGTTCGGCCAACTATGCCTATGTCCCCACCTTGGCCACATCGACACAAGGATTACCACTATAATGCTCACTTAAAACGGGTAGAGCGGCACCTACTACAATCAGGTCAATTCAAGAGGTTGACCTCAACCAACACACTTTAACAGGATGACGCACCTAGCTTTCCTAACTGGGTCTAAGCCAGTCCAGGACTATTCCACAGGGCTAGTCTCCCTCTTCAGGCCCATGCCTGGAATACAACCGACGTGTATAAAAATGTGTACACGAAAATTCGCTTCTAAACAAGCAGATATGTGCACCAATATAGCTCAATCAGTATTGCAAGCATGAATGATATGTAAATATGTTCAGTGCTCTAATGTGTGCTAAACACTTAATCACGTATAAACTTTCAGTTCAGATCTGAAGTGTATACCCAAGCAATATTTGAAACACACTATGTAAATAATACAATATTAGATCAGAGTTTCAAACTATGCTAAGCAAGTTCAAGCAAGAAAACTCAATAATAAATTCCAATATTCAAAGCACACTAGAGTTGTTTGAAGTACTAGCTTTTGAGAAGGATTTTGACACACAAAAACTAGGTTTAGGTACCTTGCAACAATAATGCAAGAACCTCAACCCTCAAAGTCTTTTCACACACAGTTTATCAAATGAAACCAGTGGAAGAACTTCAATGCTAAACTCTCTCAGAGAATCGATTAAGCAACAATGTAAATAAGAGTTCTAGCAAATGTGAGTAAGCACACTAGCCTTACAAGATACCCACAATACTTTTGAGAAATCAAGAATGAAGAGTTTGTGAGTATTTGGAAGTGGTATTTGGCTAATATAGGGTTTTGAAAGTTAAGAGAATTTTGCCCTAATCAAGTTTGCTAATACTTGCTAATTATGACAAATGAGAGAGTATATATATATAGACAAGGAGGAATTTTTTACCGTTGGGGCCAAAGTGGGTATAATTAAAATTGTTTAAAAGACCATTAAGACTATTAACCCATTTTACCGAATTTAAAAATTCGATAAAAAATATTTTAACCTGCGAGGTTCGGGTGCCCGACCAAAGGTTTGGGTGCCCGAACAGACACAATCAAAAATTCATCTTTTAGAGGTTCGAGTGCCTAAAGGATGAGTCAGTCGACTGACACAAAGTCAGTAGCAATTGTTCGATAGTTCAGGTGCCTAACTCACAGTTCGGTTAACCGAACTAGGCAGTTCGGCCGCCCGAGCCTCCTTTTGAACATAGACTTTCGGTTGCCCAAGTAGTTAAAAAGTGCCCTTACAGGTTTTTGGGTGGTCGAAGAAGGTACGTTCAAAATAGGTTCGGGTGCCTGAAAACCAAGTCAACATGTTGACTTGTTCGGTCGCCCGGGCCGCTTTACATGGTAGAGGTTCGGTCGCCCGAACCCTCACACCTTTTCCCATTAAACTTATTCAAGCCTTATTTTGATTCCCCTGATTATGATAAGTGATGTAGGGGACTTGTGTCCTTAGTGTAGGTACCTAAGATCCAACTATGGTCGTTTTGAGCATACCTACCTATCATGCATGATGCAAATTATTACAAGCCATACACGCGCACAGTTCATAATAAATTACATCCCAGAGTGAAAAAATAAAAAAATGAATACAAATTACACCACATAGATCTTCATTCTTTCACACAAACACCGCACGCCATCATGATATGTCTTTTAGCCCTGAAGCGCGCACAAGATGAACCTGCATGCAAATCTCAGTACAACCATTAGTACCAAGAGTATTTGTCATAATCAAAACTGGATGTGACCTATAAGGCCAACATTAGAGTTCTCAACATCTATCTACATTGCAAAATAAACCATTCATCCTTCTGTATCCACATATATACATATCTCCAAAAACAATATCCACAACTTTTAGTATTCACAACTCAAAAGACTTAAAACATAAAACATAAAACATAAACTTATACATCCCAAAAGTATCATCAAAGTTTATACCCTTTCTTTTCTATATCAAAAAATGCTATAATAACCCCGAGCTCTCTAAGCTCGATCATGTGGAGGTCCTGAAAAAGATAAATTTGTCTTCAGGTGAGACACATCTCAGTAAGGGAAGAAATAATATATTAAATCAATGTGTGACCAATATAAGGTTTGTAAAAAAAACATATGTATATGTATTCATCATTTGCAAATTATTATCATAATTTCAAAAATCCTTTCTTGAGTCTGATCAAACACATTCAAGGTATTTTACCCATGAGATTATCTAAGGATTGGGGTGATTACCCGCCCATACAAGTAGCACCCATTTGCCTTGATACATTAGGCAACCAATGATCATAACTGAAATATATCAAGGCACTTACCTTACTCAGTAAGCCCTTAGGTGAAAAAGTAATCTCGTACTCACATAGTTCATACAAAGGTTTACGAGCAAAGGCTGTCAAGAATAAGGAAATTTACCTGCCCATACAAGTAATTTTCCTTTGCCCTAATACGTTATGCTGCCTACTGCTACATCTGATACCTACTAGGGTACTTACCTTTCTCAGCAAGTCCTCGGGTGAAGAGTTTTCCCCGCCCGTAACACGTACCATGTTATACTAGCATATATATTGATACTACTGCAATACATTATTCTGTCCGTCATTTATCCTGCATTTCTTATCTGTTCATGTTTTTAACATTCACATTTCGTAGCATTTCACTTTACGTGACTCTTTCCCATTTTACATTATTCACATTTCACATTTCATTTCCATTTCATTCCCCTTTCATTTCAATCTTTTCATTTCATTTCATGCATTCGTACTACAGTTCCTTTTAGTTGTACATCAGTTAGTCCACATAGATATGCGCTAGCCTGCTACTACAGCTCCTTTAAGCTGTCATGAGTTAGTCTACAGCTCCTTTCAGCTGTTTATCATTTACATGATTACATTAACAATCACATGCAACATAGTCCATATAACATTTTCATTCTCATTGCATTCCTTGTATAACTTGTATCTCATACATATAACATAATTCAACATAGAATTTCCATTTCACTCATGCGACACAATTTAGCAGTAAAATTCATACATTTTTTGTAAAATAAGTCAACCTACATTTAGCATTCATATACTAAAAATATACCTTTAATTTCTTACATAATTATCTTGAAAAATCTTTCACTTTCATCAGTCCATTTTCACAAATACATATCTAATAAAATAGTCATAGGCTCAGAAATCATAATTTAAACGGTTGTCATTTTAAACCCATACGGAAACATATACATATATACATAACATAATCCATTTATTCATTTAATTCATAAAATTTGTTTTAATATATATTCCCCCTTACCTGCTTTCTTGAGCTACGCCAACAGGAACCCCAAATGATGCCAATGGCGCTCACCCGAACCCTAAATCAAATATCCTAGTTTGATTAGATAAGCCACAAATAATCTACTATTTTTGCCTTTCCTCAACCTATAAACCTTAAATAAGCATTTTAAACCCCAAAATTAAGAATCCTAACTCTTACATCAACTTTGGAGCATTTTTCAAAAAACTCAGTTTAGAAATCTGCTCCGCTAGATGTGTAGAGAATCTTCCCTATAACATCGTAGCGGTCTCCGTTTATCGATTCGGGTTGAATTCAGGCCGGATTTGAAGAGAGAAGGCAGAGAGGATGTTTTAGAGAGAGAAAATCGGAGGAAAATAAGTTTTCTTTTCCAAGAAGCTTCCCCAAATCCTTTTATACACGGTGTTACCACATGGCCTCGTCGACGAGAAGACAGACTTCATCGATGAGTCACAGAAAGGATTTCGTTGATGAGAGGGTGTGTTCGTTGATGAAACTTAAAATCTAAAATTCACTCATCCAAGATCTCTTCGTCGATGAAGGACTGAACTTCATCGACGATTTCTAGAAAAACACTCGTCGACGAGGATAGAACATTCGTCGACGAGGTTTGTTGTTCTTCTTTTAAATCTTCCTTCTTCCCTTATTCTTTATTTATCTATTTTACTTATTATCTTCCTAAATATTTTAATCATTATAATTTTCCAGGTCGTTACACCCCCCTGCTCCTGTACCGAGACTCTCTCTTTATAGAGAGTAAATGGCGTGCAAGGCCCGCGGGAAGCAGGAAAAAAATCCCAACAGAAAAATATTCTTCCCTACCCGCGTGGTTCGGTTAATGAGGTTTAGGAGGGAATTATTCCTGCGCATGCTTTTCCCCTTTTTATTTTTGAAATTCTTGTTATTTATTTTTGTTGGTCACTTTTATCTTCCCAAAAGCAAAGTCCCGGGATTTAAAAATAAAGCTTGATTTCCAGCAACGGATGGACCCGAACTCGATTTAGTAAAAACAACTCGGTAAAATGCTTAATTCAAAGGGTTCAATTTTGAAATTAAACGACTCAATTCGAAAAAATTTGGAAAACTCAATTCAAAAATTAAGGGGTTCAAATTGAAAGACTCAAGTTTAAAAAACTAAATTTAAAAAAAAAAATTAGGATTTATTTTGAAAATACCGAAACTCGATTTAAAAATGTTGGGAATTTTTTTTTTTTTTTTTTTGAAAATGACCGGAACTCACTCAATTTTGAAGATTCAGGACTCTTTTTTGAAAATAACCAAGATTCAATTATGGAAAACAACCGGGACTTATTTTTAAAAATAAACCAGAGTCGATTATTGAAAGCTCGGGACTCAAGGACTTAATTTTGAAATGGACTCAATTGGATCCTCCTATTTCTGGGAATAAAATCAACTTCAATTATACCAAGTCTTTCCAAAATAGCCTGATTAAAATTGAGGTGTCTATAAGGAAATTAGTGATTTTGTGGTTGTATGCTTACGGAGGCCAAGAAGCTAGGGTGGACTGTGGCAAGAGCAAATGGGTAAATGTGAGCTAGTCGCGTAAAGTACTCTATGAAGTATGCTGGATGTAATTATGTTGTTATTATAAAGTAAATAATAATGTGAAATATTTTATAATTACATAATAAGGAATAGATAAGAAATAATTATTTTTAAATTTCATTATGGAGATGTCTTTTATCCTTTTTTTGTTATGCATTGAATGAAATAATTAGAAATATATAAAAAATAATTATTCTCTTAATTCTTAAATTTAAGTATTATTTTAATAAATAACTATTTCGCCAAACCAAACAACCATTAATTCATCACGATTTGAACTTCCCAGCTCACAAATGCACAGAATAAGAGTTTGATGATGGACGAAGGACCCCTTGAGTCATAAAAATAAAGGGCAGGTGAATGGGCACATGAACACATTGACCTTTCGCACACTCTCTGATGGAAGATTGGGGGAATGAATTGAATGAAGACAAATAAATAGGTGAGTTTTGGGCCGGCAACCGATGGTGGTCGCAGCTGTGTATTTATTTATTTATTACATAGAAACTCTAGCCAACAATGAGTCATTCAAACCCGCTAGTGCAACACCAAACCTACAGATATTAAGATATTAGCATTTGTGATATTAGGATATTCGCCCACCAAGAGAGACTCTGACTCCCTCTCCTTTTCCCCTCATAAATAGTACAGTGCCTAAAATTACACTTAGAAGTAGGTGTTTTAAGCCTTAATTTTAAATGTGTGAATTTGAATAAAATGTAATAATAATTTTTTAATATTTTATTTTTATTCATTTTATATAAATTTAAATTCGAATTTTGTAACCTTTAGATCCAAATTTTCTTTTTTAAAGATGGTGGCGTAAGGCGAGGGCAGGTAGAGTGGACCCCATTTTAAGGATTTTTTTTATTGGTAGAAAACTAAAGGATTATATACTAATTAAATAATTCATTATAAGCAGCATTGTCATCGTTGCGTTTAGTTCCTTAATTCTTTGAGAAAATAATACTGTCATGTTATATTCGTATCAATTTAATATTGTATCTTGTGATTAGAATGCTTTAAATTCTACTAAGAAGAGTCGCCCCTTACAAGCTAAACTTTTTCTTTCTTTCTTTCTTTCTTTTTTTGGAATCATTGTATAACATGTGTGTGCTACCTATTCAACTGGTCCTAAAAAGAAAAAAGTAAAATATTAGAATGATCATGCTAATTCTTATAATATTTTGAATTATGCAACCACAATCTTACTTTTCAAATTCTTGTACTTGGAAACTACGATTGCTTATGCATAATTGATGATGGAAAATCAATTATGTGCAAAATAATTAATTTAGACTTTGAATGTTGCATCATAAAAATGTCTGTTGGTTGTCAGAATGATTATGATGACCATTTGATTTTCAGCATTGTTAACATGATTATAAATGATCAAATCTCTCAAAAGATTGAATCTGTATGATGACATATCATCAAACGGGGAGAGCTCTAGGGCTACCTATAAAATCTGTAATTGAAGTTTATTTTTTTAGGTTTCAAATTTTGTTTTTATAATAAAAATAGTGGGATGAAGTTGTTTTCCTAGAAGAGTCAAAATTTGAGACATTTTTATTAGAGATTACAATTTAAATTTTAGGAGGGGTAAAAAGGAATATTGGATAGGAGATGAACGGTCCAATATAAGCTTTCAATTGATCCCCAGGAAAAAACAAATGCCTATTATGTTTTACGCAAAGCACTCACACAGCGAATCCAAAGACCATACCCGAAAATATTAAAATAAACAAATACCAGTGTCCCACGACATTTTTTCACAATATTTAGTTAAAACATGTTAAGATATCTTTTTTAAAAAATAAAAAATTGTGACAATATAGTTATTTTTTTATATAGAAAGCATAAAAGGGTTATTTTATGGCCTCTATAACTCCAATATTAATTTATACTAATTTTAAATTTTAAATAAAATAAAATTAAAAGAACCAATGAAGAGTTTTTGAATAAATAAATAACAAATATTATGTTCGTTATAATTTTCAACACAATTCAAAACATGCATTTATTGTACTCATTTTCATACATTTCAAAATCATTTTTACTACAATGGTGCATATAATTTAAGATATATATATGGCTCTTTTTCGAAAGAAAGAGTTGTTAGTTAAAAGTATGATAACAATATGTTTTAATGAGGGATAGGCAGGCTTATCGGGGGATTGTTTCCAAGAGTCTCTCAGGAAGGCACCAAGGTAGAGTTCTCCGGATTATTTCTATTTTAGCAATGGTGTTGTTAGCATTCCCGGTAACTTTACAAACATGCATACTAAATTTAACATGATACTCTTTTGAGTCCCACAAATTAAGAGTATGTTTAATATAGTTTGCTATTTTCTTTTTTTTCTTTCAATGCACAATAAATAAATAGATTATAGAAACATGTTTGTTTATGTTATTAGTCTATATTTTTATTGTTGGTTTTCAGTTGTTTGTAAAAAATCAAAAATCATATTTTATTGTTTTCAATTATTTTAGTGAAAATTTTAATATTTAGAAATATATGCTTTGATTAAATCATTCATTTTATATGCATTTTTAATTAAAATTAAAATAAAATAATCACGTGAATTTAAATAAAATTAAAATAAAAATATCCAAAATTTTTTAAAATATTTAAAAATTACAAAATATTTTTACTATATTTCATTAATCATATTATATGTAAGATTATTATTGTAAAGTGAATTTGAAAATTTAACAATCAAGTAAAATAATTATAATAATTTTATTTTTATTATAGTGTTTTTAACATATTATTTTACACTTTATTATTTAAATCATAGTTTAAAAATATTATTTAATTTAAAGACAAAAATAAGCATTCTTGATTAAAATTTTATTGTGTTTTGCTTTACAAATATTAACCAACTAGGTTGTTGATTTCTGATTTTTGATTTTGTTTCTAATGTTTTGTTTTCATAATTTTTGATAATGATACCAAATTGCCTTGAAAATTTTAGTAATATTACATGAGATCCTTAAAGAACATCACTTCATATTCATGATTCAATGTTTGTAATGTTTTTAAGAAGACTAGCATTTTTCTTTTAATCATTTATTTAGATATTGATTAATCAAATAAATACATATATTTTGCTTCGTTCTAAACAATTAAATAATGAAAGATTGTACGATGCATGAAGCTCTACCAATAATATATATATATATATATATATATATATATATATATGGTTTGTTTAAAAAATATGCTAAATATGTGAATTTAATTTCGTATTTTTCATTTAAAATCACATGCATTATGAGTAACATATTATTAGTTGACAATGCAAAAATATACAAACTTGAGTAATTTTTGTGTTGTGTGATACCAAAATAGCATCACATTTAATTTTGTAATACAAAATTTGTATAATTTTAGAAAAGGCTAGCATTTTCTTTTTAATCGTTTGTTTAAATATTAATTAATTAATTTGAATGAGTAAGATTTTTTATGTTTTAAATCTTATATTATATATATATAAACTATATATTATATGTGATTAACAAATTAAGTAGTGAAAGATTCCATGCATTTCACTATTTCATATGCATTTCATTCTTAAGCCCATTTCATATGGATGGCTATATAAATCAACCCATTCACATCCTTCAAAAGCTAAAAAATTATTAATTCAATTCTTATTACCTCAATTTGCATTTTCTTATGCATACTCTTGTCTTTCCCCATTAATCAATTTATTTTATGCTTTTTATTTTATAACGAAAACCTCAATTTTATTGATAGTGCTCACTTATGGTGGAAGAATACAGTGGTTACAATCAAAACATGAGATTTATAAATAAACTATCAAAACCATCCCCAGCATCAAAATCAATACTAAAAAAATCCAGTTTCATTATCCAACTAAAAACAATCTAAACATGTTTATATGCAATCAAAATCAAATAAAAACAAACATAAACAAATTACTTGCAAAATGATGTCAATTACCTGCAAACATAACCAGAGGAAAATAGAAGAAAACCAAATGATGATATTTAAAACGAAAGTTTAGAATACTCACCTTATCCATACGCATAAGGCCTCTCATTTTACTCAGTAACATATCACCTACAAAATATTTCCTCATGTTGCCTTGACGAACCAAGAAATCTACCACCTAATTACCTTCTCTAAATTGATGTTCTATAAAGAACTGAAGACTTTGTAACTCCTCCTCTAACAATTCCAAAAGTCCAATAAGTACTAGGAGGAATAAATTTCATATCTGAGCCATCCTACCACCATTTCATAGTCGCTTTCAATGCAAATATTCTGATATCACAACACTTTACAGAGTCAAACACCACTAATAAGAGGCAACTCTGCTCCATTGTTAGTACCTGACTCAAATTTTTTTAGAGAAAGTAGCCTTAATATTACTCAATAAGTCGCGGATGATACCACCACCACCACAAGAACTCAGATTTCCTCTACAAGAGTCATCTATGTTTAGCTTCAACTAATCTATTGGAGGCTTTTCCCAGACTACTTTTTAAGGAGTTCTAACCTTCCGTGTTTTCGTCTTCACTTGGAACTCTTCCAATAAATTCTTATCTATAAAGGGTAGAAAACCCTTCACGCCTTCTACAATTTTTGTAAGTCAAAACCTCACAAAGAACCAAACTGCATTTCCTGAATCATATTTATCTTCTATGCGGGCTTTACGACGTCTAAGTCATAGTCTCCTAGAAATTATAGTAGGTAACAAACCGATGATCATACCTTTTTGGGTTGATTTTTTGGCACATCTGAACCATTTACTAATTTTCACCATCCATGGTTCAGCATCAAAATTTAGAATTCTCAAGACAGACGTTGCTCCCTTCCATACCATACTTGTGATGGATCCCGTACTCAGAACATGATTAAGAGACTCCTCTTTCTTATCCTTGCAACTGTTGCAACATGAGCTAAACCATATGAATCCTAATTTTCACACTCTCTTATCTACAGGAAGACATTGGAACATGAATTTCCACGTACACAACGATACTTTCTTAGGAAGTAGTTTATGTCAAGCCCACTCCATCCATGGGCACCACTCCCCTTTAATTCTTATCACCTCCCAAGCCAAGGCGATTGAAAATTTTTCATTTATGGAAGGCTTCAAATAAACACATCAGGCCCCGCTTTGTGCTTTATGTACGACAACAAAATCTCATCCGTTTTGGGGACCCCTACCAATTCTTTCAACATATCAATACCCAATTCTCAAACTCCCAATAGTCTTGAATCTTTAACTCGAGATGCTGGACCGTGTTAGAACACTCAGCAAGGGGACCACTGCTTAATCACTTATTAAACCAAAAAGAAGTTTTGCCTTCTCTAACCTTCACATTAACATTTTCATATATCTCTGGAAAATTTTTTTAGATTGTCTCCCAAAACTAAGAGCCCACTAGAGTAGAATTGGTTGAAGTCATGTAACTTGATTTAACATATTTAGCCTTAAAGAAATGGGTCCAAAGATTATCTAACGTCATAATTCTCCAAGCAAATTTCATGTGAAAAAATCTTTGAACGTCATTAAGGTCTCTCATGCCAACACCCCAATTCATCTAAGAGTTTACAAACTTTTGACCAAATACAGCATTTCATTTTCGCCCTACCAGTATTCTCCCCTATGGAAAAGTAGAGATAATGAAATTAATATTTCTAATCATCACTAAAGGAACTGAGAGAACCGCTAGCGTATGTGTCGCAATGAATGACAAAACATGCCAAATAAGGATGAGACGACCTTCCTAAGACAACAACCTCATCATCCAACTCGCCACCTTATTTCAAATTTTTGAAACCAATGGTTCAAGCATTCTAGCAGTAAGGCGTTTAGAAATCAAAGGTGTCCCAGGGTACATCATTGAAAATTTTCCTTCCGTAAAACCCGTCAATCGAAATAGCCCCATTCTTCCAAAAATGTTAATCTTGTTGGACAAAAAGAGAGCTGATTTCTCCTTATTAATTAATTGGCCAACCAACTTTTATACAAATTTAATGTCTTTAAAAGCATTTTCAAAGATTTCCTTTCTCCATTAGTAAAAACAAGCAAGTTTTTATTAGAAAAATTATCCTAAATGTCATTCATATTTTTTAATTAAATGTGTTTTTTTTTCTTAATTTTATTTGTTTGAAACGTGTTTGTTTATTAATTCATGGAACTATTACTCGTTTCTATCTTATAATTAAAAAGCAAAACAAACAAAAGATGAACTACTCCTTGAAAAGATAGCTCAGGTTTGAATTCTTGCAATTGATTTCTTCCATGTTCAAAAAAATAAGTGGAAGTGGCAATAGCAAAGAGGAGGTGCCTGTTTGTAGCATCTACCGCTATTATTATTATTATTATTATTATGCTAATCTGCATCATCTGTTACATTTGAAGATAACGTGAATTAGTGGTGTGTACTATATATTTATTTTAAAGCAGGAGACAAATTAAGCACTGACACGTGGCATTTTAAAAAAAATTTTCGTATATATTTCTTTCGTTTTGATTTTGTATCCCTTTCCGTCTTCTCTCCTCATATGTTAGCCAGCTGGATGCACCAAGGACCCCCGTCAGCCTCACTGAGTTTTATTTATTGTTTTTTAATCTCTCTCTATCTCTCTCTCTCTCTGTCTTAAAATCTAGTATTGACTTTCATTTTGTTTTATATACTTTTGAAAGTTACATGTGACGTTGACAAGCAGTGGCGTGCGTAATTCGATTGCAATTGAATTAATTGAATAAGTTCAATCTGATCAATTTGATTAAAAATTTATTTGATTTGATTTGATTTTCATTTTCATTAAATTTCAATTTGATTTTTGAGTTTCATACATTCCGTTAACCGAGTATTATAAATCAATAATTAATAATTATATATATTATATATTTTAAAATATTTATATATTATATATACTAAAATTATAAATATATTAAAATTTTATATGTATTATATATAATTTATATTATATATATATTAAAATATTAAATTTACTAAAATTGATTTACTGATTTAATCGAAATTCAACTTGATTGATTCTGAATTCGATTAATATGAAATTTCTATTCGATTCAGTTAATAAAAGTTTTAATTAGAAATTTTTTGATTAATTTGATTAATTAACCGAATTAAACTTATCGGCTGAATGCTCACCTCTATTGCAAAGTGACAATGATCCCCTTTTTTGTTTTTTTGTTTTTTTACGTACTTTGTATTTTGATTTTTTTTTTTTTTCTCTCTCTCTCATGGATGGAGGCATGAAGGAGCCCCCTCCTGGACCCACTTTCCTTTTTCTCTTTTTCTTTTCTTTTCTTAACTCCTCTCTTGGGCCAATATAATTAATTTGTTTTGCTTTTTTTACTTCTCTCTCCATGCTCTTAATGTGTTTGGTTAAACCCTAACATTTCTCCTTTCCAACACTTTTATATTATATTTATATAAATTAGAATTATAAAACTAATATATATATTATTAGCTCCCATTTATCTTTTATTTATATTTACATACACTAAAATTATTACATTTTATGTTTACATATATTAAAAATTATAAAATTCATTCAAATGATTTTAAAATTATAAAATTAATCCAAATTCAAATTATTAAAGAATATAGAATTATGTATACCATCTTATATTTATGTTTACATACATTACAATTATCAAAGTGATTGAAATTATTCTTAAAATATACAATACAATATAATAAAAATTTTCACTTACATTAAAATTTACTTTATTGCTAAAAATGGTTTATCCAATATAGATAGTTTTTAATTACATATACATTTTAGTTTAATACACATTATTGATATATTATATTTGTTTAAAATATTTCAATCAAATGTATAAAATTAATTTATCATCTCATATTTTATATTTGGGTTTTTTTTCATTAGATATTAGTATGATGTATATCTAAATCTTATTGTTTAAAATTAATTTCATTTTAAATTGCCGCGCTGAAGAACGGAGTGTTTACTAGTATTTATGGGAATGCAATTAATTTTTACTTTTTTTCATCCATCTCTTTACTAATTATAAGGCATTACAAGTTCATTAGCCTTGTTTTGTTAATTTACCCTACATTTAAAAACATAAAATTTTAACTATGAATTTGAATTTGAATTTGTGTAAATTTAGATAAAACATAATACAAAGTTATATTATCTTTTTCTTTTTAAAATTTACAAAAAAATCTAAAATTAAGACCTAAAATTCATACTTCCAAGTGCTTGAATCTGGCCACACGAAAAAAAGAACTTGAATTGGACATCTGTATTATGAAGATTTGGATAAAACAAAGTACAATTTATAGTGAGTTTCATTTAAAGTCGTTGATATCGGATAGTGAAGTGTTGCTTCGAAAGTTGATTAGGTACGTAATCAAGGTAATGATTGATAAATATGTCATTCTTTAGATTTGAAAAATGGAAATGAGCACTTGGAAGGTGTCGGTGCCTTCGGGAAATATCTTCAATGCCTATGCCAATCAACAAATTTGAACAATTGAGAGTAACGGAGAAAGAGAGCTTAGAGTTTGATTTTGTGAATACTTACTTCTTTTGGGGGTCATCTTTTTCCTTTTATAGTCCAACCTTTTACGTGGTCTAACTTCCCCTGAACGTGGGGTTCTTTTGTGCAACATCGAACCATTGTTGACAAATGAATAATTGCTCATATGAAGTTGTGTAGGCATCATGCATGCAACTAACCTAGTGGTTATTTGGCAAGTGGTTCCTGCATTATTTAAAGGGTGGTCCCCACTTATTTTATTTTGTAGGTAACTACACCCCTTGATGTTAGGGATTTAGGAACAACAATTACACACAAGCAAAATAAATACGCAAAAATAAGAACATCAGATTTACGTGGTTCGGTCTAATTTGACCTACGTCCATGGAGCACACCAAATATACTATAATCTAAGATAAAAACAAGAGGAGGAGACACACACACTCAACTCAACTCTCTTCTCACCTTCAGCACAATACTCACACACTCCTCGCTCACTCACTTCACTTGCTTTTATATTCACACACAAATGCTCTCATTATATAGATACATAGGATGATAGTAAAGGAAGGGATTACTTGTGATTTAATGGGATGAATTTGGCAGGCGGTATTATCATTCCATCCCATGAAAGCTAGCTCCTCCGCGACTCTTATTTTCATCAACAGCTCATCATCATCAAGACCATTAAATTTTTCATTTCCATTTAAGCTTAACAATCTCCCACTTGGAAACGGAGAGACCATCTCAACCAGTATATAGATAAATGATGTGCTCAAATCTGTCTTCAAGTATGAAGACCAATTGAAGTTGAGAACAACTTCAGCTTCTCTATAGTCACCACCTTTGTCAACATATCTGTCAGATTCCTACTACCTTGGATTTTTTTCAGTGTCAACACTCTATCCTCTAACAGAGATCTAACGAAATAATAACGTAATCCAATGTGATTGGTTCTAGAATGAAATGCAGAGTTCTTTGTCAGATGTATCGCACTTTGACTGTCGATGTGTAAAACATTTCTCTCCTGCTTTATTTCGAGCTCTGTCAACAAATTTTGAAGCCAAATAAACTCTTTACTGACTTCTGTCACTGCTAGATACTTAGCTTCTCTAGTGGATAAGACAATAATCTTCTATATCTGTGACATCCAACTAACTGTTGTTGTGCCAACAGTGAATACATATCTAGTGGTGCTTCTGCGATGATCAATTTCACCAGCAAAATTAGCATCAACATATCCTTGAATTTTAAAGTCTCCTTTATCGAAACATAGGCACTTATCAATTGTGTCACGTAGATTTCTCAAGATCCACTTCACTGCTTCCTAGTGAGTCTTCCCTAGATTTGACATGAATTTGATAACAACTCCCACTGCTTGACTAATGTCTGGTCTAATACCAACCATGACGTACATGAGACTTCCAATGGCTAAGGTATAAGGTACTTTAGCCATGAAGTCCTTCTCTTCATTTTTCTGGGGAGCCTAATCCTTGAAGAGACGAAAGTGACCAGCCAATGGTGTATTTACTAATTCGGCACTGCTCATGTTGAATCTCTGTAAAACACGGCTAATATACTCCGACTAAGATAGCTGCAACGTTCCCTGTTGCTTATCTCTGGAGATCCGCATCCCAGTTATCTTCTTGGCTAAACCCAAGTCTTTCATATCAAACTCCTCGAACATTTACTGCTTCAATTTCCTGATCTCTCCTATATCTAGTCCTATAACTAACATGTCATCAACATATACCAATAATATGATATATCTAGATTGATACCTCTTGAAGTAGCAACAATGGTTGGCATTGCACTTCTGAAAATCTTTCCTACGCATAAATCTGTCAAATTTTATGTGTCATTGCTTAGGAGCTTGTTTGAAACCGTAGAAGCTCTTATTCAATATGCACACAAGATCCTCTTTACCTTTTACTAAGAATCCTTTTAACTATTACATGTAAATCTCCTCATCAAGATCACCGTAAAGAAATATCATCTTCATATCCAACTGCTCGAGATGTAGGCCCTCCGGGGCAACAATACTTAAGATTGATCTAATGGTTGTTAACTTCACAACTGGTGCAAAGATGTCAGTGTAGTCAATTCCTTCCTTCTGCTCGAAGCCTTTGACTACCAATTGGGCTTTGTACCTTATGGATCCATCATGCTCCTCTTTGATCTTGTACACTCATTTGTTGTGAAAAGCCTTTTTACCTTTGGACAACTTATCTAGTTCCTACGTTTTGTTGGAGTTAAGGGACTTCATCTCGTCCTTTATTTCAAGCTCCCACTTACTCGAATATCCCGCCTGACATGCTTCATCATAACATTCAGGTTCTCCTCCATCTATAAAAAGTAAATAATTCATATACCTCTTATTTGGTACATGCATCTACCTAATTCAGTTTTGATTTTCTTACGGAGCTATTGATTACAGTAACAATATCTGTCCAACTCTTAGGCAACTGACTAAGAATCAGTAAGACACAGATTTCACTATCAAACTTGATTTCAACTGAGGCGAGTTGATTTGACAGTTCGTTGAAATTGTTCAGATGTCTACTAAAACTTTCACCCGCGGAAATGTTCATAGTAAATAACTTCTTCATTAAGTGTACCTTATTGGCGGCTGATGGTTGCTCGTACATGTTGGAGAGTGCATCCGTAAGAGACTTTGTGGTTGTCAAGTGCTTGATATTGAAGGCAACAAACTTTGCCAGTGTCATCCTGATAACTCTGAGAGCTTTTCGATCAAGCAACTCTCACTTGTCCTCCGTCATAGATTCTGGCTTTCCTTTCAATGGCAAGTGCAACTCCTTACTAAACAAATAGTCATCAATCTGTATCTTCCAAAAACCGAAGTTGTTGCTATTAAACATCTTGATTTTTAAGTTCTTTTCATTCGACATCTCAACTAGTCAATCTAGAGAGGGAATAAGCTCAAATGGATAGCATGGGTGGATTCGGAATGGCCAAAAACCTTAAAAATGGTTCATGTCGTTTGTAAAATAGACCTGAAATGACTCCGAAAACTTGATCAAACTTTCTGGTCAAAATCGGTCAACTTTCCATTAAACTAAACGAAATATACTCTCACTTAACGGAATATTCCTGGCACCATTACCTGGTTGCTGACGTGGTAGGTGGGGTCCAAAGATGACATGGACTAGCAGGTGAGGTCAGTTGCTGATGTGGAAGGTGGGGCCTAGTTGCTGACGTGGCGCGGTGACGTGGCAATGACACATGTTTGCTGACTGTGCACTGATGCGGCTCTGATAAAGTTGGCGAGGCACTAACTCAGCGCTAACGTGGACAGCTTATTAGGCTACATTGACGTCACGCTAACTTCGTTCTACAGAGATGGTGACTGTCGTGGACTTTCCAGCGTGTAAGGGCGCATGGAGGTGCATCTGGTGGTGCATGGGAGCGTGTAACAACGCTATTCATTTCTATAAGCGCGTGTGGGCACATGCGACTTCCTAATACCTCTATTCGGGCTCCGATTTGCACCGTTGGCTTCTTCTTAACGAGAGGAACATGATGGTGGCCTCAAATTTCATTTATGAGATACTGGGCAAGGCTCTGATCTGGCGACTTTGCTCTGATCTGGCTCTGATACCAATTTTAGGGATCTAGGAACAACACTTGAGGGCAAGGCTATGCTCGCATGGAGTAGGTTTATATGGAGAAATTATATAGGGGACCTTCCCCTCCATGTGTCCACGCATTTGTTTCCTTAATTATACACTTATTGGAAATGAGTCCCTTTATGATATTAATGAATGTAGGACAAATTTGTCACATGTCTAACATTAAGGAAACATGCACACAGACACGTGGAGGGGGAGGTCCCCTGTATAATTTCTCGTCTATCAGCCCACTTGTTAGGCACATAGCTAACTTACTTGGAGCAAGTCTACACGCTCACATGGTGGTGCTCCATGCCTAGGATTCATCGTATTCCTAACAAAAAGTACATATACAGTACACATGTGCACATATTTAAAGATATGTGTAATTTTTTTTTCTTGAAATCTTAGGCTAATTATAAGAGATTGTGATGATATTAAGTATTATAGATTAATAGAATTTTCTACCTCATTATAGAACTAGAATATCTAGTTCAATTTATAAGTATGCTCGGTCTAAAGCCTAAATATTGGAACTTCATTAGAGATTATTGTTTTGGATGATTTTTTTCCTCATAAATTTGTACATGTAATTATTTTAAAGATAACAAAGAGACATAAATGGACTTCGAAAAGCTCATTTAAAGATTATAATTTTAATTGCATATATAAAAAATATACACATCAAGTTTATTAGGGAGGAATTAAAAACCCAACATAAAATCCATGACATGGAGTTAGTTATCAACTATGAAGGGTGGATGAGCTCCTAATAAAAACATAACAATTGTGGGAAATTTTGGGAGGTTTTTCTATCCTTGCCCATGGTCGCATTGCATAACTCAATGTCAGAACCTACTGTGGAAAACCAGTTACCTTAGTCAATTCATTCTGCACCAATAGACAACCCTAGTGTACCACTGAATAAATTTTTAGCCTTCCAGAAAAGGGTGGAGGCATGTTTAATATGATCTTGCACCAGAAAAGGGATGATGGAGAACATGGACCACAGGCCAACCAAATAGAAGCAATGTCTCATGGGAATGTAGCAGCCCCACAAGGAGTCACTGTGAAGGCTTCAGACCCAACAAAAAATGCTATATGGCAGAAGGCTACTCAGATAAGGCCTATTTGACAAAAAAATTGCCTTATTAGCTTATGCGATGACTCAAATTTAGCCAAATAGTAAAGATACTGGCTTAGATTGAGCCAAAGAATGAAGTAACTGACTCAGGTTAAGACGAATAGATTGAGCCGAAGAGTGAAGTAATAGGCTCAAATTAAGCCAAACAACGAAGCACTAGACTAGGAAGAGGTCACCAGCTCGCATTGAGTCGAATAGTGTAGCCACCGACTTGGACTAAGCTGCATAATGCAACAACTAGCTCGGGTCTAGCTAAAGAATGTAGAAAACGATTTGTATTGAGCCAAACAATGAAGCAACAGGTTCATGTTGAGCTAAATAGTGAAGCAACTTGCTCGGATTGAGCCAAATAGTAAAGATATCGGCTCTAATTGAGCCAAATCATGAAGCAATCTACTCGAACTGAGCCGAACAATGAAGTAACTGACTCAGATTTAGTTGTATAGTGAATGAACTAGCTCGATTTGAGTCATATAGTGAAGGAACTGGCTCGATTAGAGTCAAATATTGAGGCAACCAGCCTAGATTAAGCCAACTTGTACGGTAACCGGCTTGAATTGAGATAAATTACTTGGTTATTAGCTTGGATTAAGCCGAGTCACCTAGTAATTGGTTCGAACCAAGAGGCTCTATAATCGGAATAAAACAAAAATGCTCTATAATTGGCTCAGATTGAGCTGGGGCACTCAGTGACTGGCTCAAATTCCATTTAAAGCTCATATGGTGGACCTCAAAACACTCTCGAATAAAAGAAACTTGTTTCAAAGATTCGAGAGTAAAGGTGGAAACTGATATACCCAAAATTAATATAGACACATTTATGAGGGGATACGGTTATAAAACCACCATTTACACCCCCTACGTAATTGATATACTAAAATTAATAGACACATTCATGAGTGGGAAACGGTTATAAAATTGCTATTAAACCCCCCCTCCCCACGCATAAATCCCCTTAAATTATCCATAACCCCCATACACATAATAATGCGCTTATAAATACTAAATTAAAGGAGGGTTTAATTTATCTCCACCACAATAAATAGGGGTATCCCAAAAGGAGGTTGACATTTCATTCTCATTCACTTTTCTCTTACTGTTAGAACCTAAAGCCTCCTAGAGTCCCTAACTTAGGTATGATCCCCCGAAGTACACCCTGAGTCCTCCAAACCATCTACGTTTGGTTCTTTTCAGATGGTTGCAGTCGAATGATGATTTACGAAAGTCATTTGATTTTTGACAGCAACATATATGCGCATATGTTGTACATGTATAATTTGTTATATGCAAGTAAAGAACTTAAATTTGGTTGATATACAAGCTCTTTCTATATATATAAAATCCTAAAACATTATCCATTTATAAGTAGAAAGTACATATACAATACACATGTGCACACATTTAAAGATATGTGTAATTTTTTTCTCGAAATCTTAGGCTAATTATAAGAGATTGTGATGATATTAAGTATTATCAATTAATTGAATTTCCTACCTCAATACAGAACTAGAATATCGAGTTCAAATTATAAGTATGCTCAGCCTAAACATTGGAACTTCATTAGAGATTATTGTTTAGGATGGTTTTTTTCCTCATAAATTTGTACTTTAAAAAAAAAAAAAAAAAACACAAACTTTGTTGATATACCCTCACTTTTGGCGGAGGATTTGTACATGCAATTCTTTTAAAGATAATGAAGAGACATAGATGAACTTCGAAAAAAACTCATCTAAAGATTATAATTTTAATTACATATATAAAAATACACACATCAAGTTTATAAATTATATTTTCATATATATATATATATATATATATATATATATATATACATATATATATATGTGTGTGTCCATTATTTGTAACACGACTTCTTGTGATAAAAATAATAAAAGACATACCTCAACATTTTTTTTGACCAAATGCAAGCATACATCAAAAGCAACAACTCATCATTGTGACAAAATAATCAATAAATTTTAGAAAAATGAAAAGGGACACTTCTTGAATCCACTAACCACAAACTAAAAACTAGATGGATATATATAAAGAACAAGTTGTTTATAATAATCAATTACCTGTTAAACTTTTTTAAAGTCAGTAACCATACAGAAATGCTAAAAAAAAATAAAAAAAATAGTAACATCTTACAAAGGAAAGTGGGTTTCACTCAACTAGGTCATAAAATCCCCATGTTGTCATTATATAAGTTGTCAAAGTTGTGCATTTCTAACTATATGCGCATGAGCTAAATAAAATACTTGCAATAATTTCTTTATGTTTTAACAATAAATAAAAAAAACACAAAAACTCTTCCTCAGAGTATATATTTTTGGTCCAAATTAAGGCGCCACAAAAGGGGAGGTGAATTGGGTTTATAAAATTAAAAGTGCTTGATTTTAAAATTTAAATCTAATTACACAATTTAAATAACTTACAAATAAAAAGCAATTTAAATAAATGAGGGTAGAGAAAAGAGATTGCAAATGAGTTTATAGTGGTTCAGCAGCCTACCTTACATCCATTCTCTCAAGGTTAATCTGCTTGAGGTTCCATTATACCTTTTGTTTTAACGACAGCAAGGACACCTCTTACAACCTCCTTATCTTTTACGGAAACAAGGAAACTAATTTTCAAAAGACAAATTGCAAATCAAATATCCTCACAAGGAATGATTTACAAGATTGAGCTCAAAATAAAATTCTCAAGGAATAAAAGAAGGGATGACACTGAGTTTTCTAAAATTTCTCTCAAAAATAAACAAGTTTACGCACAAAGAAAATTTTTGAGAGAGAGAGTTATGACACTTGATAACTCAATTTTAAGCATTTGACATCCTTCTTTTGGCTTAAATGGGCGTATATATAAAGTTTGGAAAAAAATCTAACTATTTTATACTCCTTAGAACAGTTTTCAATTCGGGTCAATCAACCGCTTATAGAGCCCAATTGATCTTACACTAGCCAGAGAGAAAAATTAAATTGTTGTAGGCATAATTGACAAATCAATTGATCACCTTTAGGGGCCAGCCAATCGTCTCCAGCCTTTGCCTGGACTGATTGACTGCCTCTAAGGGCCGGTCTAAGAAGCCTAGTTTTGGTCTTTTGTTTGTTTGATTATTTTTAATGTCTTTAAGTTCAAGAGTGCCATGTCTTTAATATTTTTGGAGTTTTACATGATATAAAAAAGTATAATTGAGAGAATAATAATATAATTGGAATTATTCTAAGTCTTCAAAGAAACTTCTCTCAAACTCTTCAACTCCTTCAACTTTAAATAGCTACCTAAGTAATCATATATTTAAAAGTAAAGTCATTAGACCAAAATAGTTTCTTATCATCAAAATATAATTAATGAAATTTTGGAGGTAACAATCTCTCACCTTTTGACGATGACAAACTATTTTTCAAAAAAATAAGAATAAACTTGTGAGATTAAAAGTAAATGGCGATGAAACATAGTTTAAAAAAAAAAATTTCAATGTGCACAATTGTACAAGTTCCTATTTTTCATTCTTCTCCCTCTTTGACATAATCAAAACCAAAAAAAATATGGGTGAAGATAAATAATAATAATAATAATAATAATAATAATAATAATAATAATAATAATAATAATCTAGGACAAGAGACGCTAATCCTTAAGGTTTCAAAATTTTTATGGATCTCTCCTAAGGTTTCTAAAGTTCTAGGAAGCTCTTTTGGGATTCACCAAAAATCTTCCCTTATATTTTACAAAAAGACAAGTCTTTTGAGGGGAGTTTTTTTTTTGCCAAACCTCAAGAGAGGTCAATAAAATTTTTGAAACCTTCGAAGAGATTCCTATCTTGTTACCAAATTTCAAGGGAAATAAGTGCTTTTTACATAATTTTCTACATTTAAGAAAAAAGCTCAACTTTATCATAAAGTTTATTACAAAATTTTAGCATGGTTAAAAAATATAACAATTAATACCAAATTACTGTACAACCATATATTATTCAAAAAAGTGATACCAATTATTGCTGATCATAAGGCACTTAAAAGAAAATTAGTACCAATCAGCTTAAAACAACTTTCCATACTTGAAAAAAAAAAAAAAAAAAATTCTCCCCCTTTGCCAATAGTAAAAAGAAAAATGGGGTTTACGAATTTTGCAAAGTGATCCACATTTCGAAAAACAAGTTTAAACTAAAGTGATCTATTCTCCCAAATGATATTTGAGAGCAAAACCTTTAAAAGATCAATATTTAAGATCATGATTCAAGGTTTTCAATTTTTACAAAGATTAAAAAAATTTTAATAGTTTCTAAAGATTTTTGAAGTATAAAATAATCTTAGTGCTCAATTCTTCAATGTCCTTGATATCTTAATATATCAAAATATTCAATGTGTGGTAATATCTACTTAACACAACATACGCAATTTTGCTCAAATTTCACACTAACTTTCAAAATAAATATTGTCAATATTTATTACTTGTACCGTAATGCATATACTCTTTATGGATTATTACTTGTAGCTTAATACATGTACTCTTTATTGTTTATGACAAATGACTTTGCTACTCAAATTGCATTATACACTCATCATCAATACATTGTTGGATTCATTATTAAAGTTGCTCATTGAATTATACTTTTGAATTGAAAATGCTTAAATTATAGAATCAAATTGGACGGAAAGATTGACCTTGAATCCCACTACTCCGATCCTATATTGCAAATACCAGGTTTTATAAGTACAAGAACCACACTAGCACAACCAATGGGCATAGGCAACTTGAAATTCAAATATTATATTAAGAGAAGAAGTGCCTATCATAATTTAGTGGGATGGGGTAGGAGAATGAACACAAAGAGAGTTAAGTGTTTTAAAGGAACTTGAACTTTAACTTAGGCATTTCTCTAACCTCTTCAGAGGCAATTACTTGTAGCTCAACACATATACTCTTTACCACTTATGTGCTCATAGCATGAGACTCTACTACTCAAATTGTATTATACACTCTTCATTAATATCTCATAGGATTCATTATGACAGTTGCGTATGGAGCTATATTTTTTGAATTGAAAATGTAAAAATGTTGGAATCAAATTAGACTAAATAGGAGCACCCTCTCCCCCTTCACCAAAACACAAAAACAAGAAGATAAGCAAGTTAAGAAATCAAATAGGAGGAAACATTTTTTGATATTAGGATTAGAATTTATAATGAATTCAAGGGCTTTAGCATAAGTGATCGAAGAAAAAAAAAAAAAAACATTGCAATGAGATCCTAAACCTAAAAACAAAAAGAGAGATGCAATGAAATTGATATATAGATGCTACGAACTTAAATAAAACCCACTAAATGAGAACTTTCAAATTTAGGGAAACCTTGCACTCAATAATAGAATTAAGAAAAACGAGCAATCCTAGGAAAAATCATGATTTTTGGAAAACAAACAAAGGTTTAGCTAGACACAATAGTGACTTAAATTACGTAAAAAGGGTTTAATGGTGTTATTTTAGACAATATATAAACTTTGGGCTCCCAGACATAGCAAGGACGACTTTAATTATATGGAAAGGATTTAATGAGGGCATTTTGGACAAATTCTTATATTTTTCGTTCATCTGCTCTTTAACAAATGGATCCAAGTAGAAATGTTTTTCTTTTATGACAAGTCTTTTAATATATAGCACAATATCCAAATACGCATCTTTGAACAACGAATCCCCATTAAACTATTCACAATTCCTATTAGTACTGAAACTATTGAAGTCTTCTTTTTGAAAAGAGTTACAAGAAATTTCAACATGGATAATACTTTATTATACTTTCATAAAATTTGTTTTCCCATTCGTTTAATTAATATAGACCCTAATAATCTAGTAAAATAGAATGATGCATAACCTTTTAAAGACTTTTTGGTTCATCATACCATTATTATAGGGGCATATACAACTACATTGATATTAACAAAATGTAATTTATATGCGCAAGGTTCTAAACTAATGTCAGATAAAAAGAGAAAGGGGTATTTGAATATCTTTAATGTTCCAAACCTTTTTTTATTAAACTTTTGTGGTTCTTGAAAGCTTTATAGGCTAGAAATTTTTTTGAGCAACCATATTTCCATGCCTAAAAATCTATAATTTTGGCATTCGAACACTTACAGCACAAGTTTGGCACATGTCTTAAACATGTTATTTATAGTTCATGCTTTTATATTTTAAATTGCAGCTCATAGACCAGACATTTCATGTGCACTCATACGGACAAGTTTCTAATTTTGTGTTGATTTAATTTCATCATAATAGAGTAAATAAACATAAATAAAAAAAATATTTACGTATTATATTCTACTTATATTTATATATTTCAAATATATATTTTTTCTTTAAATCAGAAATTTCCAGCAAAGCATATCTAGTTTACATATACTCAATTCATCCTTCTAATGCTTATATCTATTTACTACTAATTAATTGCACTAATTTTTTTTAAAAAAAAATTTAAAAACTATGATTACACCAAATATTAAACTTTAAGAATATAATGCTTTTCTTTTAAAACTTAAAGAATGATAAATATCACTAGTAAAATATTATTTAAAAAAAATATTATCATACTTATGAAATCTAGACGTAAAATCTTAGATTTGAATATTTATAAATTCAAATACAATGCTACTGTATTAATTTCAATTAAATTAATATAAATTTAAACTCAATTTTAAAATTTACGTTTTCCAAACATGCTATTGTTACCTCTTTAATTTATACACTTTGACTCAAAATTAGCTCTCCAACGTTCACTAATAATCAAATTCAAAAATGCTTTTTGCAATAAAATTTTGAGAGAAATTTTAAAAATAATACAAAATAAAAGTCGGGTACATTTTAAAAAAAAAATTTGAATGACGAAAGGGGTAGGGTTGAGTTGTCCTTGTGCGCTCCTCTATCTGTATCCAATTATATAATAATAAAAAAATATTAATCATTTGTCATCATCGTCAGTCCCCGGCGGCTGGGCCCCACCTCCAGACCACGTACCCAGGAAAATACACACACCCCCTACTCAAACTCATTCTCTATTTCGGCGCGTGTCCACAACTCTCCTCTTATCATAGCTGCGTTCTCGACACGCTCTCTATGAGAGAGTGGATCATGCTTTTAACTTTCGTGAATTTCGCGATCTGTTCGAGTCTGAGTACAAAATACAATTACGGCGGCGAAACGGTGATTTCCTGAAGAAGGGAGGAGGAGATGACGCGTGTCGATACCGGGGTAGTATCGTAATTGGACAAGAAATTTTGAAACGCCGCCCTTTGGTTAAATTTCTAAATTGTCCCTGGTCTGCATAGTGGACCTGTGAATTAACAGAGCGGAGCCCGAGCTAGTTCTCCATTCTCGACTCAAAGGAGAGAGAGAGAGAGATAGAGATTGAAAGAGCCGTTCCTTTCTTTTATCAGCAAGAAAATTTGAGTATTTTTCTTCCATCATAGAGAAAGAGAGAGAGAATTGTAAGGTATCGGCAGGAAAATTTCTGGGTTTTTCCTAGAAATTTGGTTGCTCTATTGTGTGTGTGTGTGTGCGTGAGTACTGTGAGTGGGGGTGCGGGGAGGTGGTGGGGATCAGAAGATCTGAGATCGATGGCAACGTTTGCAGGAACAACCCAGAAGTGTAAAGCTTGTGAGAAGACTGTGTACTTGGTGGATCAGCTTGCGGCTGATGGAAAGCTCTATCACAAGGCCTGCTTCAGATGTCACCACTGCAAGGGCACCCTCAAGGTCCACCTTCCCCCTCTTCCTCTTTCCTATATATTTATTTTCCTTTAATTCTTCTACATCATCTGGTGTTTAATTCTCTTCTTCTTGTTTGTGACAAAATCGATATCTGGGTTGCTCTTCTTTTTGCGTTTCCTTTCATCGTATCTGTGATTCTGTGCGCTCTGTTCTCATATTATTCTTATTCTTTTTTTTTTTTTTATTTTTTAACTTGATTGTTAGTTTTCTGTTTCTGGGTGGTGGGTCGGATTCAAAATGTAATTATGATGATGATTTATGTGTTTCTTTTTAGTCTTTTTTGATTTATTTTCTCTGGTAAAGCACTCTGCTACGTACAGAGTTTGTTGGTTAATTGGCGAGTCTGAACTTCTTTGGTGACGATTGCTGATTACAAAAATTGGTATGATTTTTGTTTCAAAATCTCAAGCTCGTGCTTGCTCATTTAAACCCCTCGGTAAATCACGATGGGCGTTCTGTCTCATTATGAGGGTGTGTGGATTCATAAATGGGAATTTCCTCTGAGATCATTAATGGGAATGCTGTCTGTTTACCAGGTTTTTTTTTTTCTTTTTTTTCTTTTTCATTTTGGGGTAGTTTGCAACTAGCAATGGCGTCTTTATTGCAACCTACTAGAAATAGACCTAGACTTATTGCTAATTAAGGAGTATTGTGGAAAATTTGGGATTTGAGATTTATCCAGTCCTGGGGAAATAATTTTGAGATGGTATAACTGTTTTGAATGTTTTTGTTGGAAACACATGTAATGAGAATGAAAAGTAGGGAAAAAAAATGAAATTTATGGAAAAAATAGTGGTGAAGATTGAAACTTGAGTTCGATGCAAAAGTGTACAGGGTGATTGGGCGTTCAGATGGTCCTTAATCTAAGAATCATTGAACGATAGGCAGTGAATGGGGCTTTGAATATCTTAATTGGAGGCTTTGAGCATACTGCAATATAAACACACACGCACATGTGTGTTTGTGTGTGTCTGTGGAGAAATAGGGTAAACATTCAGGAAGATATACTGGCATGAAATATTTTGATTATTGAAGGCTATGTTTTGATGAAGGATTTTGTGAGAAAAAAGGAAAGGAAAAGAAAATAAAATAGAATATATATATATATATTTCTATTTTCTCTTTATCTCTGAGGCAAACTCTCTGAATTTACCTGATCCATCTAATGCAAGTCCTCTCTTTTCTGACCAAGGGCCATAAATCAAATCATAGGCTATATAATTGCATCTACTTGGTGTCATTCTTTGCCTTTTCCTTGCCCTTTAGCCTCTCTACCACAAAAAAATCAGTCCTTAGTTAATCATGGGTTCACGTTGCACTTTATCAGTTGGAGCAAAGGGCTTAGTCAGATACTCTTTCAAATTCTATCTGGGAGCTATCTGCCTCACAACAATTCCCATCTGTTTGAGCATGACCAAGCCTTCTATATTGCTGTTTTGTCATACCTTCAGTAGGACTACATTTTATGTTTATTTTTTTGAAATTTCTAATTTATAGGTTTACCTTTTGTGCTCTAACCGCTTAATTCATGGTTCTCAGCTCAGCACACTGATCTTTTGCTTCAAGATGAGCCTTCATTCTTTTTCAAATGCTTACTCTTCAAATGTGAATAAAGATGAAAAAAAAAAAAAAAAACTTAAAGATGGCTCCTAATGCAACAGAAAACATTGTTGAACCACCACTTGTCAGGCTTACACTATTTACACTTCTTAATACATTGATTTAATAATCAAAAGTAGTTATTTCTTTCTCTAAACCATTGCTGTGGATTCAGAGGCTCATCATATCCTTCCTCCTATCACATAGAGACTAGATGAATAACTTTTCTCCTAAATGAAAGTGTCAGCAAAGAAACAGCAATTGCTCAAGATAAATATTGTTTTGCCTGTAAGTTTATTTCTGATGCAAGTTGTATTTTTGGTTTTTATAGTTTGTTAGGCACCTTTAGTAATACTTTAACCTTTGTTATACACAATAAAACAGTTATTATTCAGTATATTCCATCATTATCCTGTTAGGGTGCATTTGTTTGGTGGCTTGGCTAGGATAAGCTAATCTCCCTTACCCTCTGTTTGGTGCAACAAATGTGTTTGGATAGGAAAAGCTAAGATGGAGGCCCTTAGTCCATTTACATGGTGTAAGGCTGCCTGCCCCACCTCATGGGCTAGCTCTAGCTAGCAGTGGCTAAACAACAAAAGGACTGGACTGCCTTTTGTTTTTACTTTCTTTTGTTAAATTGTTCTTTTCATAGAGCTGCTTTAGTCTTGAATAATTATCTTGTGCCTTGCAGATGACAATCCAAACATGGAATAGAATCCCGTTCAGTTTACAACTATCCAATCCAGTCCAGCCCCATAAATGTTAGCCAACGAAATAAATGCACCCTTTGGCCCTTCACTAGACACCGTAAAACAGTTATTATTAAGTACATCCCATCATTGCACTGTTAGGCCCCTCATTATGTGCAGTAAAACAGTTATTATTCAGTGTATCTGATCACATAAGAATGACATAAGCAGATAAAAATTTGTAATACTTGCTATAGCTCACCTAGACCTTGATTTGGTGAGAGTCCAGTGACTGATTGGTGATGAAGAGTGGAGAATTAATGTCACCAAAAACTGTCCCTATGTTTGGAAGTATGGATTTGAGACCTTGGATTTGAATTTGCGTGGGTTTGGACAAAAAGCAATACAAAATTTTATTTTGTTCCATTCAAATCCACGCACGACCAAATCCAAGAACCTAGATCCATGCTCCCAAACGTAGGGTGTATGAAATTACTTGTGTTTGTCATAAAGAAATGGGAGTTTTACTTGACAATGTCGAGCCTTTTAATTTGTAAATTGGTGGGAAAGGATTCATGTAGCCAACCCCACCCAGTGGGACTCAAGGCTTGGTTTGTTGTTGTTGTTGACCAGCATTTTAATATAGTACAGTATCTTGAAGTTTCCCTGTCTATAGGTAAAGTACAACTTTGCAATGCCATTTCCCATTATTTTAGCAGGTATTCCATCTCCTGTTTCAACAATTGTGTCCAAATTTTTATTGTTTGATCTATAGTTATCAGAAAATGCCAACACCTTAGTGAACCACTTATTGTACAAACATTCCGAAATGTGATACATTTTTGTTCTGGAATGTTAATAACAATCAAAAATTTTAATTCAATATTTTTTCACTTAAATTTTTTTTATTAGTTAAAAGTTGGGAATCATCATTTATTTACATTTTCTGTCATTATTAATCTATTTCACGACAGTAAATCTCTTCAAGATTTAGGAGCACCTCAACATCCTCCCCAAATATTCAAATATATCTATTTAAGTATACCCCCCCATTTACCACATTTTAGAGCATGTGCCATACACAAATCCTATTCCCATTCCATGTTCTAGGTGAAGTTGGAGTTTGATCCTATTTTCTATAATTTTCATCATCATCATCATTATTTTTTTTTTAATTTTTTGCAGCTCAGTAACTATTCCTCCTTTGAGGGTGTATTATATTGCAAGCCTCACTTTGACCAGCTATTTAAGATGACTGGCAGCTTGGATAAAAGCTTTGAAGGTGGTTAATTAGCTGTTTCTGAAATGTTTTCTGGCAGATTTTATTTGTGACATCTTCTTGCTCATGCTCATTAATTATGCCCTTTTTTTTTCCTCCCCTGTCTTCCAGGCACTCCAAAAACTGTTAGGGTTGACAGATCTGCTGATCAGGTACCTTATCAAGTTAGATAATTGCTCTCTTTCACACAATAATAAGTTATATCTAGCAATGCAAAGTTTCTTATGCTGAATTGATTGAAGCTTTATAATAATGATTTTCCAATGGGTTGGTGATAATATGTGAACTTGTTTCTAATTGGGAGTTTAATTGTGCAGGGGCAAAACAACAGCAGAGTTTCAAGTTTGTTTGCTGGAACGCAAGACAAGTGTGTTGCTTGCAAGAAA